>NC_066250.1:5900795-6211363 GCF_024542735.1 Bombus huntii
CGTAAAACCCCAGTTTATCCGTGTGTCGTCTCTCCGCACGCGCGACAATGACTTTCTTCGTGTCTACGATTGGATTACGCGATTCGCTCGATTAAATATTTTTCGAACGAATTAGGGTGACGCGCTGTCCTTGGAATATGATTTAGATCCCAGAGGAATGATCGTAAGATCCTATGAAAATTTCACATTCATTCTGGCTAATGTGGTTTTAAAATGACGATCACTTTTTTTCCTTTCTTAAATCAGTTAAGAATAATACAGAGATTTAATTAATTACCCAATATGTTTAAAAAATATTATAAAAAGAACAGGAGTATATTTGGACTAACAGATTATCCGTGAAACTCGAGGGAAGTTTGTTGAATGTTATTATACATAATGTAACTATTAACGTTTACCTTTTGTAATAAGAAAATTGAAAATATGTATCCTTTGTATCTGATGCTAGAAATGTAAAAAAACGACAACGAAGCAAATAAGTCGTTCATCTTGAATTTTTGATTCTTCTGTTACATTGTCAAAGAATTGAATGTCCTTGTAGATTTGCGTTGAATTTTGACATGATTTCAAATCTTCTGTTAACAAGGCAATTAAGGAAAAGTTTATGTTAACAGGATGTTTTAATTCACAATATTTTTAGCTGGAGGAAATCCGGCGGTTTTGTAAAAATATCTGAACGTCAGTGGAGGACGATCAGCCGGTAACGTTTCTCATCGGGCGGTCACTTGTGTTATCGTTTTTTCCGTTAACGAGATGCCCGTCATTTCTGAACTTGCTCCGACAGTGTACCCGCGTAACGAACTCGCGCGCGAACCATTCGCTACAAAACGGAGATGCCGACCGACAGCCGATGGCTGCTTTAAAAAAAACCCGCGTGTCCGAACAAATACTCGCGAATAGGCGGTACAATGGTAGCCGTCAGGGAACACAATACAGGAAGCTTTTTACCCAGGACCAATACGGAGGTTGCCGCTGACACGAAACGAAATTTAATTCCCTGTCGAAAATTCGCGCGGGTTCAGCATTATAGATCCTTCCGGCCTTATCCGGATCTCTGTTCCATTCGAATCAACCCAGCTAAACGATGAATGTGCTACAGATAGTTACAAGCTTTCCACGATTCTTGCTAATTAAAATTTCTGGGCGCAACTTTTTCACGATTGCACAAAATAAATTTCTAACCAAACTCTCCGAGGAATCAAATCCCGCAAGACTTTCTCCGATGGATTTAAATCCCTCCTCTACTTTTTTCTTCGTGCAACGATACATTTTCTTCTCGATTATAAAAAATAAATTTTCAATTAATTCCACGTTTCGAACGAAGAAAATAAATTATGAAAAACTGGATCGTCAAAAGTCGACTCTAATAAATTTGGATTTTTGTTTCTCTTTTTTTTTTTTCATGCAACAATTCGCTCCAAGTGTACCGTTACTTTGGTTTAATACAAAATCACGGAGGGTATACGCTAAACACGGTTGGATCGCGGGATACTATGTAGACTGTTTGTAGATTGCTATGTATTCAATCACGAGCGGGACCGAGGGCAGCCGAGCAGGGTTGCTGATTCTTGTTTGCCGATATGCTGATGTAATTATTATATTGGCTCCATCGTAGGCGCAGCTTCTTATTATTTGCCGTATTAATGCTGGCGTCGTTCATTAGCTGGAAACCCTGTCTACATTGGGTCACACGCATGCTTGCGTGCGTGTGTATAGGTGCTCTCTATTCCACGGTGTATTCACTGCAGACACAGGACACAGTTTCTCGTCGATGAATCCGTGAAACCATAGGAGAACAAGAGAGAAAAGGAGGATCACGCCGAAAGAGGATGAATCGAATTGAGAGAGCGTTTCGCGGCTCAGATTGTTTCGTCGACGGCATTCTATTATGAGAGCAGGGGAGGATGGGCGTCACGAATAAAAGAAAAAATAAAAATGGAATATACGCGGAAAAAATGGATGTTGCCTGGCTAGGCAAATATCGTTGCCACCGAACCAGCGGCTGGAGACACACGACCGATGCACGTGGAAATTATTAAGCGGCCCGCCGCCACCGCCAACGTGCCCGCTGCTCTTCGACTATCGATAAATATTGACGCTGCCCGTTACGGCAGGTATTACGGCCGCGTGCTGCCGGGATTTCGGCCGGCGTTTACGAAGATATTCTCTGAATTTTCTCGATGAAGCTTGCTCACCAAGCGAAATACCGAATCGCCTATGGAAACCGATCCGCACTTAATCGATCCCCGATTATCGTTAAATAACAATAATTTCAAACGTATACTGTGGTTATAGGAGATCTAACGTCCTGGTGACGCCGTGGATAATTTCGTTAAATAGAATCACGGGCATATATGAATTTATTATTCAAAATTTGGGTAGTATGTCGGTCATGTCATAGAGGGGTAGTAAAATCAGTCAGGAGTTAAAGCAAACACGATTTGTCAGGACACGCGAATCGTTCGGAATATGAGCAGATAATAACCTGAATTACGAAGAATCTTATAATACAAAGACGATCTATTCGATATAGTACATGTAAATGACAATTTATATTTATGTCATACCTTTTCTTTTCACCCTCCAATTTGTTAAAATTGTAATTAACATTTGTAATTTTTTACCCGTGAATAAAACAACGTTGTTACAAATCGTCATTGCGTTTGATTACACAGAGTCGTAAAATATAATGCAGTATACCATCCTAAACTATCGGTCGACGCTCCTTCACGATTTAATTTACCACCTCATTATATGTATACGTCATGCATAGTACGCACCTACCCTCGTCGTAGTACACGGTGTATTCTTTTCCTCTCAATCCTCGAAACTCAAAATTACGTTACTATCACATCATTCTCTAATTTCTCAACATTAATTCCTCGCCATTCGTGGCGCCAACGTATAAATCAACTAAATTAAACTAGTCACCCTATACCTACGAATTCCTAGACATTGGCGATCGAATCGCAGCACGAGATCCTTTCGGTTGCTTATAGGTCGCGAGGGTGTCAGAGTCGATATCTTGCCGGCTCTGTGTCACAGCAGGGACGCCGGTTTCCCGAGGTGGTGTGGAAGGGTGAGAGAGGGGTAAGAGAGAGAATCGACGACGGGTAGGGTGGATAACGTCGGGGGTAGGTGCGGCTGCGGGTGTTAGGGGATGGGTACGAGCGAAGGGGGCATGATTAGCATTACACTCTGAGCCTCGATGATCAATAGTGGAAACGTCTCTCCCTTCATTCTCATTCTCTCGCTGTGTTAGCCTTATCTCCCTACCTCCTCTCGCTTACTGTCTTTCTCTCTTTCTCTCACCATAGAGCCTGCTGCCTCCTCTCGCCATCGGATATGCGCGAATCTCCCACCCCCACGGAACCGTTTTCTACCACCCCCTGGTCTGTTCTACCTCCGACTTTTTCTCCGTCTCCTCCGCCCGGCTGGACGAGCTTCAGCTCCGGTGAATCGGTGAAAACTATGCACGGGTTATGACAACGAGCCATGTACGGTGTTGCGGTTGACGAGTCCCTAGGTTACATTCCTGCAAATCGTTTCATCCTTCATTTCCTATATGTCCTCCTCTGCTGCCCCTCGTCGAGGTTTCGTGCAGATTATCGATGATACTCGATTTTCCCGCGATTTTAGATACACCAGGGCTGGTTGGAAATCTTAACAGATCTATATTTTTCTATAATATTTGCTTACGCGTTCTTTTTCCATTTCCACGTGTGCGCATCTTCTGTATTTTTGTATTTGTATTAAACGTGATAATATTTCTATGTCTATACAGTATATTAATTGCATTATTCACATACGTTCGACACGACATGAAAGAAAAATAACCTGTTATTGAGATTATTTACACGAAAGAAAAATAATCCCCCAAATACTAAAATTAATATTTCAATCTTCGAGTGTCACAATCACACACGATAGAACAAAACATAACATCTAACTTTCAAACAGAATTCTATTACTCGACAAGATTTGATCGCGATATAAGATGGTGCTTATATTCCCGTTGCTTTCTTATACTTTCCGAGAAAACTGCAGCATCAGCCGAACCATGCGTGCGTATCTTCACCCCCCGGTATACGTATGTACGTGCTATCGTATCAGCTACATAAAAGACCGAGATTCACCCCGAGCGCGGCATCTCGAATCTATAGAGAAGTTACACCTTCGTCGGCCGGCGGCGTCCCCTCAGAACCCCCTGTCAGGGGAACCAGGGGAATGTTTTATTTGACGGTGTCAGCAACCGGGAGATATTAACCGAACAGCTCTCGCCTGCTGGAATTATGTGGGCGGTCGTGGGTGGCGCGAGATTCGACTTCCATGGAATTTCCGGAGAACGCGCCACTGTGGTGAAAGAGCAGGATGAAAAGAGACGTAGCGACGAGGAAGACGAACGTAGACGAACAGCGACAGGTCGCAATCGGGAATTTACACGAAAGCAACCTCGCTGTTCTATCGTGCTACCTCAGAAACCAGTTCTTCAGCGTCTAACTACGAATCTTCTTTTGTTCCTTACTTCGTTTGGCTACCTGGCTTCGTATTGAAAGTATTTCGCCTATAACTCGCGTCTCCGTCGCGTTTTACAGTGGAGGGTCGCCGTAAAGTTCGACAGTGTGGGCCATGATCCGTGCAAGCATCAGGGGAAGCAGAAGAGTGGTCATTTTTGGAATTGCTTTTGGGATCGTAATTCCTCTTGCAAAGGAGATAAGAAAGCTTGGTCCCTTCTGGGCCAGAGGCGTCAAGCATCAAACAAGAAGTCTCAAAATCTTCAAGGTGCACGCGAAGAGTGGCGTTTGGAAGAGTACGCACGAAAAAGTTTCACGATGGCAATATCGAGTACCAAGATAAGGGAAGGGTTATCGAACAGGATCGACGAATGAAGATCCTTTCATCTTAGTAACAGTTTGTTCAAGATACTACTTGAACGAGCGTGCAGAAAACGTACTCTGTCATATATTTATTATTCTATTAGCGATCCAACGTGCCGGTTTGGCTGGACAAAAGAAAACGTTTGGAAAAGAAGAAGTAGAGAACGAAGATGAAGAAAAAGAGAGAACAGAGAGCGGAGCTAGTCCGCGGCCGAGAAAGGTTCGCCCGAGTATCTCAGCAAGCGAAGAAAAGGATCCGCTCAGACCGATACCGAGTCAAGCAGTCAAGCTTGTTGACTTTGGCTAAATATTGGATGGCAACTGCAAATATTCGCCTCTGAACTATGCTCGTACCCCGTACAGTGCACCTTCTACGCGAGTTCAGATCACTGTGCTCGACAAGAATCGGTGAAGCTGACCAATGTTAGAACTCGACCAGAGGAAAAGCACTTTGCATTCTAAATCGAGCCACTCGAAACACTTTTCGCGTACGTAAGTGTACACACATCGTAAACTTGAGAATCGAGCTACGTACGAGAACGAGATGGATTTCGATTTTCTACCTTCGAATATACCATCTTTTTGTCCGATGAGTTGTCGAATGACAGCCAATAATTGTGCCAGATAATTACTGCGGCAAAAGATCGAATCCCTTCCGATCATTCTCCTTTTCTATTTCTGTCGTTTTCTTTCTCTACCCTCCCAGCCGCTCGTTTCTTCTCCCGCTTTGACAATTTCTTTCATCGAATCTCTTTTCGGTTCATTTGACGGGGTGACCTTTTTTCGCGCCTGCCGCACAAAGTGTCGATCCATCGTTGTCCTAATGGCTGGCAGGCCACTCGTCCTTATTGCAGACTTAATTACTGGCTGAATCCAGAAAGTTATAATGGCCAACAAGGAGTACCTCGAGGACCCCGGCCCCTTTCAACTCGGCCGCACAAATCACCGTCGAAATAAAATTTTCTTAGTCGAACGATATTTCAAGTGACGCCGTTCCGTTGCTCTACGATTTAATCTGCGAAATCTAGTTTCGATTCTCGTTGCCTTAACTACAGCTGAGAGCAACAGTACTCGTTTCTATGTTTGTTGTATCAATAATTTTCCATTTTCCAATTGAAATATCGTAATACCTTTATGGATCTTTATATTTTGCATATTTTTACGTCGAAATTTATACAAAGAAGACAATTAGCGAAACAAATTCTATCGCAAAACTTCCTTTACATCGATAGACATCTGCATAAATTAAAATTCTAGTAAAAAAAAAAAAAAAAAAAAAAATAGCAAGGGGAGAAAAAAGCCGATAATTCAAAGAATTCGATTCAATGCAAGAAGCCTTTACCCTGCAGCAGCTTATCGTGCGTGTGATGTACTTTCAGAAAGATACGTTTACGAGCGACAACGTAACGTGAAACGACAGAATTCGAAAGGCGCGTTTTACCCCAGCAGAGGATACCGTTCGAATCGAAAATCGGTCCACGAGGGGTAAAGGAGTCGGTGAACGATAGAGGAAGAACAGGGGCCAGAAACGGCGAGCCTAAACAATATCTTGCGGCAATGTAAGGAGCGTCTATTGGGCCATTACCGACGGTGGCTGACCATTTTGGCCATTTGGCTTGGACAGTGCTACGTCAGCGCTCCCGATTCTCTCTCTTGTTCTCCGCCTATTTCCCCTTTCCTCCCTCGTAGATTTCGACTCTTACCCCACCATTTTCGTAGTGTCCCTTTCATGCACCCTGCATTGTTAGCAAGGAATAATTCTTTTACAGGTCAACCTGGAAAATTCGCGAATTCGAAATTCCAAAGTAACCGAGAAAGAAACAGAATAGAGGAATTACTCCTAGGCAATTTTATCTTTCTTTCTTCGTTTTTTGCTTTTTTTTCTATCGGAGATACAATGCCATGTTTCAGGTTTTTGATTCGATGACGTTTTAATAAGAACGAATGGGAAATGGATACGGAAATTGCGTTCCATACCCCGGCGAAGTTTCGATGATCGCGCTACTCGATCTCTCCATAAAGATCGCACGCATGCGTATCTATATTTTCCACGAAGGAAAGAAACAGCCAAGTTCGAAGATCCTGAAACGGCGATAGAGCCACGATGATATACGACCGGCGATAAAACGGAGACATTGAAAGGCCACGATCGATCTCGTTTCGTTTCTTGGTCCACCATTCTTCCAGTGTTCTCCCTTTCCTGCGACCCACCTTCCACAATGAATCGCGCGATTCATCGATCCACCAACTGAACTTGATCGAGATTTTACAGGGCTTTCTCCCGTTGCGAATCTCTCTTACAAGCTACTCTTCGATACAGTTTGAATCGAAAATCCGTCAAAATTTCCTGTTACCTTTTCTACATCGATCGCAGAAGAGAGAAGAATAGAAAAAAGAAAGAGAGAAAATTGTGAAAGTTGAACATTGCATTAACAATCGTCTGGTAGATCGATTTCCTTCTCTAGCGACCATAGAGGAAAATTTCTCGAAATTCGTTACACTGCCAGCGACGTTTAGCTCCCCTCCCCAAGTACAAACCAAGAATCATCCAGCGATCTTCAGTCAGAAAGACATATTCCAAGTTTCTCGAATAACATTCAAAGCGTAAGACAAAATGCTCGCGGGAGGAAGTCGTTTTCCTTCCCCCGTTGCTGGTTTCACCACCTCGCTATTGCTCTCTGTTTCTTTCCGCTCAAGGTAACGAAGCTCCTTTCTCCTCCTCTCTTATTCCAGATCCAATTCTCAGCTGTTACCTCTCTCTTCTCCCGGTTTCATCGTGCTTTCAACCCCCGAGTAAGCCGCACTCTTCGGCAAGCGAAACATTGCGCGAAATAACGTTAAATATTTACTTTCGAGACGATTGTTCCCGTCGGTACGACGATAAACATCATTATGTAATGTATATAAAGCGACGAACGCGGGCCAAGACGTCGACAGAGATATGCTCGTACACCAACGCCATCGCTGACGTTGAAACTTTTCCATGCGTTTTTGAAGGATTGACCTTGCGTTTCACACGGAGACGATACCAGGATCCATCCATCTGGACTGTCCGACCGAGGATCGAGTCGCATCGCTCATCCATATGTGGGTTTTCCTTCGATTCGATCGATCTTTGCGACGAGATGTTTCTGTTCTTCAGAAGTAGCAGTTTAAACGTGTCTTCGACAGCAGCGTTTATATGAATGAATTATAGAATTGAGAATAATTGATATGGAAATAAAGAAGAATTTGGAATTACCGAGGTGTCTGTACGATACTCAGGTTATACTTAGAGTATAAGTGAGATATCTTCATCTAATACTATACAATTAGCTTGCGGATTTTTACGCGTTTATGGAGAATTCAAATTTCAAGAAATATTAATGCGAAATGCATAGAATGCATTATCTAAAAATGTATCTAAAGTGTTTAAGTATACGTGTACGTATAAGTGTATAAGTGTAAGTATATCTAAAAGTGTTTAAAATATCCAAAGTAGAACGCTACACTTGTTACAACGATGTGGGCGAAAGAAATTTCTGTCTAGGTTTTCGTGTTCATAAAAATATGAATTTGCACAAATATCCACCGGTCTATCTGCGATTATTACCTTCCCTCGATAAGCATAAAATAAATATTGCATTTCATAAAACAAATATCGCACAAATGGTGAACGTTTCTAACTCGTTATGTTGCAACGATGTTAAACGCGTTTTATGAGTATGTACATATTTTTACAACAATTTTATCACGCCATACAAATATGCATTCTAAGATTTTGATACAAAAATAACGATTAGAAGTAAATTTGAAATTATACGATCTTAAGAACAAATGAATGAAAGATATTTAACGAAAAAAGGAAGGCAGAAGTTCGTTGACCGAGTGGGAAATCACAAAATTTCTACTGCCGTTGAGACTATTCGAGATTTGCTTGTTAGCGAGTCGAAGAAGATATCCATCATTAATTGGATAACAGTTAGCGGTACTCGTGACGAAGCTATGTCGCGAAACGCAAACTGAATGGTCCGCGGACAATTTATCAAAGAAGGGCTGATATTACTTCGTAAAATCCCCGGGGGTTGGCAGAGGGTCGTCGTACAGTCCTTGATGGCGACGCAATCGCCACTATCCTTTCGAGATCGTCGTTAATTATTTCTCACTTTTCGTCTAGCATCGTACTCGAGGAAAAGAAGGGCCCATACACCACTTGTCGTTCATTGTGTACAGAGTATACGCGACGATTATTTCTCATGTATTGTTAGTCTCGGTGTGTACGGAGACTCTCGAGTCAATTTCGAACTTAATATTATTAATTAGACATTTGAATCATTGCAAAACTGTACTCACAACCATCCATGTCGATAATTGAAGAAGAAACGGAGAACGTTCTTTGTTGGTCTCTTACCTGGAACAAAAGGGAAATAAAATATGAATTAGTTCAAGCGTACATTTTTATTTGTTTAAGTGTCTGTTTAAACGAATGTCGCTGTTCGTAAATGTGATAACACTTTTTGTTCTCGTATAAAACGCGATAATTGACACGAATTACTAAATTGCAAATATACTGTAAAAATTTGTAAATTAATCCCTTCAGCTAAATTCCATTGAGAAAAGATTGAAACGAACTAGGAAACTTCGAAAAATTTGTAATCGAAATTTAACTTCTGCGTAGTCATTTACAGTATGCATGTAACTAGATAAGTAGAAATAAATGTGATTAAATATTTAATAATACAAATATCAAAATTGCTCAGGGCAATGATCGACCGCGACGAATATACATATATCTATAAGAGACCAAATTTTATTTTATTATACATAATTGATACAGTATTTAATTCAATATTTGACATACGAATTCATCGCAGTACAATATTGAAACGACAATAGTAATTTTTAACGATTTTAAGAATCTGTTGAACATTTTTAAATATAGCTCATTTTTCTGTAAATGCCTTTAGACTTATGAACAAGAGTGTACTCGAAGAAAAATCGAAATTCGTTCTTAATTAACGAGACTCTCTAGATTGGTTCTAAGGTTAACGAGGCTTATACAAGCGGCATGATAAACAGTATCAAAGGGAGGAACTTTCTAGGAGTATATATTGGACGATATCGTGCGTGACAGGTACTTTTGTGTCGCACTGGCCAAGAGTACAAGCGGCCGGACCCGATAAGTGGCTCTATCAATCCATTCGGTCAGATAAGAATTTCACCATTGATCGCCGTTTCCCCGTATCTCCCTCTCGGTCGTGGACGTTCGTTCCGCTGCGATTAATGGACACCCATCAGCGCCTCGGACGGCCATCAATCACGATTCCCGAAACACTCGGACTCGCTAATCGGCGATTTTGTATTTTCACAGTGTCGAATTGTTTCCATCGTTAACGTCGACACGCTTTGTTCGCTGTTGTCGTCGTAAAAATACGTCGAAGGAATAATTAGCGCACAGTACGAATAAATCGTACCAAGCACCAGCTGATAACTAATTTTTCCAAGATTTAAATATCGATTATTATATATAGAGAAATGAATTCGATGGCATTAAAAACCTTTTACAACTTTATTAATTTAAAATTCTATCGATGCTAATTTTGCTTTCATTTCGATAAACAAAGAGACTTTTAACGCGTTAAGAAACTCTTTAGCAGGAGCTAATTTAGGATTGAAACGAAAAGTCATGCATATAAATAATAGGTTTCATATTTTTCTCAAACTTACAAAATTTTATAGAATTCTATTAATCAGCTGTGGACTTCGTATCGTTATTGTTGCAAATTAGCAGATAATACTTCGTATGGCTTTAATTGTTATACATATTTCACAAACTTTACACCGTACGTCTGACTCGTTCGGCGTTCAAGACGATAAGAAGGTATAACAGAGTTGTAACGACGACCCCTGGCACGCCGCGGCCGTTACGACACAATACATAACAACGTTTCGCTTATGGCAACCCAACAGGTGTCGCGATGATATCAATTTAGCGTTTACTCTAACCAATGTAATTCATAAAAATTCCTAACGCTATCTGAAAATCTAAGGCATTAAATCCCAACACTCTTATTACCAATTATAGTTTTTTCAAACTTGAGGTTAAAAGAAGCTCGGTTAAAACGAATTTCAAAACCAACGATATCGTTCCTTCTCTCAAATAAATAATACCGTTCTTGTTTTATTTGACTATGATCGACGAAGAGGAAAAAGATATCACAGTACTTTCCGAGGGGGTTGAAATGCCGAACGTCACGGCAGTGCAGTATGTTACTAAATGATCCAACCCGCAGCCATAATCCACCCCCGACGACTCCTCTAAGCGTCTCGGCCACGTAGCTACACCTCGATCCCCGAATTTCCCATGCTCCATCGGTGGGAATACGCAATTTAATACCCAACCAATTACATATACGAAATCTTGTTAGCCTCGGTTATACGGCCGGGGATACCGGTTCGTGGATTCGAGGGGGAGGGGGGTTGGTTGCAAGGGAGCTGCCGAGAAGCCTGACACCCGAGGCATTCTTCCGAGGATACCTAGAACGCGAAGACGAAGGTAGAACGAGGAAGAGAGAAGGGATTGAACGACTCAAGAGGAAGAGGAAGAAGCTTCAAAAGGGTGGGGCGGTCGTAGAAACAGGCAGGCATACAAACTTGTTCAATTATGATCCTCGATTACAACTATAAAATGCGATATTGTTCTAACCGCCACACCCTAACGCTTTTCATTCGCCTTGCCGTCACACTGCTACCCTTATGTACCTTCGCCTGGCGTATACTCCATCTCTCTCTCCCCCCTCCCCTACATGCTGGTTCCCTCGTTTCGGCTTCTTCAGACCCGAATATTCCTATTCTGAAATATACGCCTTCGCCGTATTAAACGGCGAGCTTGATTGGCGCGTCACCGTTGCTCACGTATCGATTTATCGGAGAGGGAGAGGAATTTATATCCTTTCCCGTTGCCTCAGGCGGATGTAATGGACGGTGGAAATTCTCTGCAGGTGGATTTAATTTAATACAGAACCGGTCGTCGTCGGTTGTTTTATTCCTACTCGCGCTTCTCTTTCTCTCCCTTCAGGGATCGTTCGCCTTTTTACAACGGCTTACAGATTTCGAGTCCTTCATATTGAAAATGAGGAAAGAAAGCGGAAGGAACAATGAAACCTACGGACCTGTGGTTTCAAGTATCCGTAGTCCGGAAAATATTATCACCACTTGGTGGGCTAAGATCACTCGGAGCGAGTAGTTGATCCCTTTGAAAACACGTTGCAATTGTTGGGGAAATTAATGGTGAAATTTAGGAAAGATTTGTGGAAGTTGCCTTCTTATAGGGTTAGCGCACCATTAATAACCTGCGTATGCATCGTTTCTTATTGGGTAACTTGATGATCATTTTTCTGGAAAATTTATCTGTTACCAGCGTGTCAGAAAACTATCCAAATCTTATCGAATATATAGTATACAAAATATAACAGAAGAAATTTGTCAAATATACTACACCACTATTGCATTTCATCCCTCTCATATCATGGACATTATTACACTATTATATTTTTATTGAATTGTTTTATTATTCGTTATCTACGATGAAACTTGAAACCTATCACCACGGATTCGGAAGCTTCGTTGTATATTCTTTTCGTACGAATTCAATAATGCATAACACGATTAACAAGACGCTGGTCAAACAAAGATCAGCAGGACAAATTCGAAGATTGTAAGAAGCAACCCGATGGGAATAATCGACGTCAAGTCGGCCACCTAAACGAAATTATAGTCGTTCCATGCGAGGGACGAAAGTGGCACAGAAGGTGTACCCCGGAACGAGTTTCAACGGCGAGGATTACGAAACACCTTGAAACAGTTCCCAAGGGTTTCCCAGGCGAACGGGACCAATCTTGTACGGACGTCACGGCTGGCCAATAAACGCGAAAATCACTAAGCTAACTACTTTGGGCCAGCGAGGCTTGTCCTGTTCTCCCTTCAAACTCTCTCCCGCCAACCCTTTCGGCTTGATGTTCCTTACACGAGATTTCCTGCTCGTCGCAACTCCATAGAATCGTTCCGCATGTACGGGATACATCCTCCAGCCGGATTTCGTGCGCATTTAATTAAGCTGAGAGCGTCGCTACGATCGCAATGACCTTACGATTCTCGAGGCGAATTCGCTCCCAGAATGCCTCCGATTGGATTGTGTCTGGTTATTTCGTAATTCTCCAAAAGACGCCCTTACAATCTCGTCGTTTCTTCTTTCTTTGCCTTCATCGACCAACGATACCAATAGATATCATAGAGACGAGAGAATTTCTTATTACAGTTTGTTCGGTTTCATCTTAATATTCGATGCTAAACCGAAGATAAAAAAGAAACACGTTATCTTGAAGAATCGTGGTGAAAGGATTCGTCGAGGAATCGTGACGTAAAAAAATATTGCAGCCAGATGGCCAGTAAAAGTTTGAAGCAGCGGAGCCATGGTTCTTGCCTGGCTGCGAAAGTAGATCGGCAAACAAAGTTATTTATTAGCGTAATACCTCGCGAAACTTTCTTCGGGGCTCGCTTTGTGTATTTTCGATTCTTTGGCTAGACTGTTTCTTTTCCTGACATTCACAATACAACACTCGCGTTACATCATAACCAAAAAAGAAAAAGTAAAGCGAAAAAAATGCAGACTAAAAGATAAGCATATTTCTCGCTGAACTGAGTCCAGAAACGATTTTCCGTCAGCGCCGGTTCCTCGCGGCCATTCTTCCTCCAAGCTAAAACCAGGCAGGAAACGATTCTCCCTATCCCATCGTTTCGTCGTGGCTTCCTGCCGCGCAACGCTTACGAGCGTTTAATGCATCTGGTGTATAAGTGGCCCCTATAACAAGGATCAACAAGCGTGCCGGAGAAATCCGCGCCTTACGGAATACATCAGCCGCCGTATTTACATTCGCGTTCACGCTGTAATAGCGGGCGCGATGATGCCTCTTCCCTTTACCTCTTGGCCCACCTCTATTCGTTCGCCTTTCGCGAATGTACACTCGTAATTCCATGATGTTTGTTTCCACCGTTGGCTTTCAGTGCAACCCTCTCCTCGGTAGGGGGTAGCTCGGTCCACCTTCAACTCGCTTCCTGTTTCTCCCTCCGTCCCCTTACTTCTGCTTCCTCTGTTCGCTCAATGCCTCCTCGCGTTTCTCTTATATTCGCTACATTTCCACCCTGCCTCCTCCCCTCATCCTTCTCTTATACACGTTTTCCTGTTTCCACTGACTCGCGTCCCTGTTTCCTGAACGATACCCCGTAAGCTCCAAGTAAACTCTCTCCCAGCGGCGGCGAGAGAGAACAGCCCCGCGGGCAATCGCGTGGCCTGTTTAACTAGCCTTTTAATTAGAAACGCTTAAAAATTCACCGGTGCCACGAAATACATCCGGTCGCCTCAAAATTGTGCGTAGCTGCAACCCTGTCGAGAACCCAGGGCGGCCACGGCTTTCCTTTTGTTGCGTTGTGCTCCCATTGTACGGACAGGTCCGCCTAATATTTACCGCCTAGGCACTGGGGGGTGCGCCACCCCAGCGGCACCCTCGCCGGCGCTGGCTCCGGGCACTCGCAACGAAGATACCGCTGGTGTTTCGCGATAAACGATCGAAATCCAATTCCTACGCGTGTCTGTCATATTCGAAGCGTTACAGTCGGAAATGAAGTATTTTCGTTAGTCGTTGACGAACAGTTTGCGATTTGTTTGACAGTTGCTTGCCTCTCGTTCGCGAACAAGTTCGTGAAATATAATTTTCTAAGGCGTTTACATGGAAACTCGGAAATATATCGCGAGATTGTAATAAAATAGTTTCACGAATTAGAAAATTATCCTTTTATTAAAATTATTATTAAAATTATTATAAATTATTATGAGTTTATTACAAGCATTATATTTATAGAATTTTCTCTAATGAGTAGCATGCACCAATTTATCAATACCTTATATGCAAATTAGAACATACAAAGAGAAGAATATACAAATTATAGGACTAACGAAAGGATCATGGATCAACTCGATAGAAATACACTCTCCTTTTAATCATCCACGTTCCATAACAAATTTCACAAATTAACTTGTAGTATACGTAAAATGGACAAGGGTGAAGCAATTTGAATTCTCATATTATTTGAGCGACGACGCGTACGTAAATAAATTTTATTTTAATTGCAGGACGTAACTGATGGCCATTTTTGTTGTATCAAAGAGTGGCGTATGAAATTAGGAAAACTGTGAATGATCGAGATCGAAGAGAAAAAGGTTGCTGAGGGGTATTACGATACACGAAGAGAACAATAGCGCTTGGCAAATTAATAATTAGGTTCATTACGAAAGAATTCAACTTTGTGACGTTGTAGGTGATATTATGTACGTGGTCTGTGTATCCTGGTCGAAAGTACGTGAAAAATTCTATCTCATTTGATACCCTCCGCCGTTGCATTAACAAACGTATAATAATGCACCGACCGCGGTGTTCTACCGTGCATTTGCACGACCGTTTGCACCGACTTCCGCTCGGCCCTTCCCGTGTGCCTCTCTTCCTCTTTTCCAAGTTTGGATGGACCACGCTCGTTTCTCGTTTGGCGAAAGAGAAAATATTGAATACAATATGGGCCGCGGCGCGGTATTATTTACACACGCAGGCTTGGATTTTTTCCAAAAAAAACTCGCACAAAGAGTCGGATTTAATTCGTTTTCGGCGGAGAATATTCATTCGCCGCGAACGGAGCGTATGCGCGGCAGGTAAAGTGAGGTATAGGGAGAAAAAAAAAAAATAAAAGGAATGCACATGCATACACGTATGGAGAAACAAAAAGAAAGCTGCATCTGTTCGGGTCGTGTATTATACGCGCGCCTGCTAGGCAGCCAATAGAATACGATAACAACGTGCTCCCCGTAAGGAGCCTACGCGAATTTTCGCTCTGGATTTCGCGATACTCTGACCCTTGAATCCTCTTTGCCCGAGGAATTAACGCGAAGCGGGCGCGCGCGCAGTTTGCGCGAATTTACAGACTATTTAAACGGATTTACCTTTTATTTCGTGATTTATCCAAGGAAATTCACGGTGAAACAGTGGGACGAGAGTACATACACTGTCGTGCGTAAGTATCCGGAGATTTTGGTCCGTTTCCACGAACGGTATTTGAATTTGACCAAAGTGGACAAATTAATGAAAAATTAGTAATTACGCGCTACGTTTACTATCATCTTTTCTGCGAAATCAGCAGATTATACATTGAAATCAGCTATTAAACGATGTGGCGATAATATATTATTTATTGTTTCTTAGTAATCGCAAGAAAAAGGAAACCAAAACCTTTTCACGTATCTCCGACCGTTGCTTGGATTGATAATTGAGAAACGTGAAAGATCTAAAGGCAAAGAAAACAACCTGCCAAGTAACATTCTATAAAATAGTTTTATAGTTTTGACGATTATGCACGCCAGTCTTATTATCGCGTACTGTCTTCTAAAAATGAATTTAACCATGTCTTAGTATACTACATATTCCGATTACATAACATACTATCAGATGATTGCAAGGAATAAAATCATTACAATTGAATTTCATGACTTTGTAATTAAAAATACACCTCACCTAAAATAAGCAAATGTCCGGTTTTACTTTTGAACGGGGTAAATGCATACGAGCAACCGACACCCCATTCGTGGCACCGAAAGATAACCATCGATCCACTCAACCGAGTGTTTCCTCGGCGTCCACGAAAATCTTCTCGGGCGGAAAACTGCAACGGAGAATGAAAGTCGCTAGAACGAAATTCTT
Organism: Bombus huntii; assembly: GCF_024542735.1. Classification (NCBI taxonomy): domain Eukaryota; kingdom Metazoa; phylum Arthropoda; class Insecta; order Hymenoptera; family Apidae; genus Bombus; species Bombus huntii. The sequence continues at coordinate 5,917,453 of NC_066250.1, forward strand.
CCGGCTCCGTGAGCCTGTCCCGCGAGAGGATTCCCGTGCAATATTGGATTTATTCAAGCCTACGGGCGAAGTTGCGCCCTAAATAAAAAGGGTTGTCGGCCGTAGGCCTGGTGGAAAGCTTCCTTATATCCCGCGCGGTGAAACTTTTCTCGCCGGAACATCGCGACGTCGCCGGGGCAAAAATACCCAGAGACATTATTAAATACGATTATCCCCCTCTTTTGAGCGAAGGAGGGAAAAATAGGGGTGACGGAACGAGGAAGTCGCGTTCGAGGAATAAGACGGTGCGCAACAGTGACAGAGGAGAAAAGAAAGGAAAGAAGAAAAAAAAGGCCGGAAAAGGGGTAAGTGAAAAAGTGGGCGTGGTGGACGAGTCAGGCGAGTAAAAGTAAAAAGTTAGGGTGATGGTATGCGACTTCTGGAGGCAACGAGGGGTGGGATGCAGTTCGAAAGGGTAGCAAAAGAGGCGGAGAGGGCGGGGGTTGGGGTGGCGAAAGAGGAGGACGTTAGGTTGAGCCGGGCTCAGCCGGTCGAGCCTGACTCGGCTCTCAAACTTTGATACGATTAAGACGGAACGAATTAATCTTCATCCCCGCGAACGCCGTCTGCTAGCAGCCACAGGGATAGAGAGAGGTGGCGAAGAAATTTTTTAAAAAAAAAGGGGTGAGCGATCGTAGAAGTAAGAGAGAGAGAGAGAGAGAGAGAGAGATAAGTAGAGAGAAGTCCGTTGGACGGAGCAACCGGGTGTCGAGGACCGAGGGGTCGTCTTTGCCGGAACCCTCTTCACTTTCTGGCGAGAAGGTGACGTTAATTAGAAAAGCGCGACGAGATTTCTGACTTCCGAGCCGGACCACGATCGGTTCCCGCCTCCTTGTCTCTTGGCTTCACTCCGAGGGTTGACCCTTCGGGATTTCGAACGAGAAAGATGGATATTCGAAGCATATTTCACCCTTCGATTGTAAACTGATCTGCCATGTATCTGGTCCTATGTGAATTTAAAATAATAAGTCACCCTCTGTCAATTTCCTATTTGATATACTCTAATGTTTCAGGGATCTTGCCTTTTAGTTTCCTTTTTTAATTAATTGATCGTAATTCTATAGGAATAACAATGGTAAAATTGTTGGAACTCTGAGAGAATTTCGAGAACACGATGTACGCCAATGCACTGCGAAGATTAAACAAACGCTTGTCGCTGCCGCACGAAGGGATAGTTCGAACTACGAAAGGCATGGTCAGCAGCGGTCTACCGGTCGTTTTTAATCCCATTGTGAACATGGCTTAATCGAGAAACCATTACCCTGGTTTGCTGCGCGAGCTAGACTGTCTGGAAGGGTAGGGCCCTCTTATAGTGGAAAGGGTGGGTATGTGTTTCCGTGTGGATCAAGCCTCGAACCTATAGAGAGAATGAATTGCTGCTCTTTGTCCTTTCTTCCTCTTGTTTCTCCATTCGTCAAAGAAAATCGGTATGGAAAAATTGTCCATCGAAAAACATTATTCCCTACTCGATCCTACATCGCTCCTACTATAATTTTTCCATAAAGCTACTTGCATTTCGTAACAGTACGCGTTAGATATATCAGAATCTCCGACAGGAATACAAAAATATTAACGTTCCAAGAAGATATAGAATATAAAAGATATACGTGTATTTACTGTAATTACGTTTTATACCACGCCAATTCTGTACTAATTGTGCGAATTGTTTTATTAAAATATACAAACACAGAGATATTTAGAAATCGAAGCAGCGTTACTTACAATGCGTAATTCACTAAAATAATACAAAGTAACAGTATCCTCTGAATAATATAAAAGAATATTTTCAAATGATATCTTCTTTCTAGGAAAATTCGTGCAAATGGAATCGATCGTTGATTTTCAGAAAGAAAGTAATATAAAAATCCAGACGAAATCGCGATCAAACACCTCGCCAATTTTATTTTACGTTGCCTACGAATTAAGCAATCACTGCTAATCTCGCACTCTCCAATTCCCTGAGCACAACCAAAGACGAGGGCATAGAAATTTTCCCTCGACAGACAGGAAAAGACCTTCAACCCGCAAGTAGCCTCTAACTAAGCGCCAGTGCACCCTGTCGCGTTTTCCCTCAGCATTTGCCACTGGTCAGGAATTCGCCCGTGGTCGCTCACGGCGAAAAGTCAGACAGAAACGTTGTCCAGGGTGGGAGTGGTTTTGCTGATCGGATGGTATTTAGCAATAAAGTTCGATTCCCCAGGTTCGGCCCGGAGAAAGAAGCAGTCCCTGATTTCGTCGGGGTTGCGAAAATTACAGCTCCCGGAGCGGTCGATCCGCCCGCACGTCCACTGACGTGCAAGTGGCCGTGTTTAAGCTCACCACCGTGTATCGGTAGAGGTGTGAGGCTTGTTCCACGACTGCAAGGGTCGCTTGGAAAAAGGGGATGGTCGGAGGAGAGAGACTGGAGCGGTCACCGAGGTGATCCAGCTGCGGGAGCGGAGATCTACGAGGTGGAATGACAAAAAGACCACGGTTCGCGGGATTGTCGGCCATTCTATGGTACACGGTGCAGAACTGAAATCGTCTCGAATGGCTCGAGAAGGATAGCTTCAACTGATCGACTGCGATACTTTTTCGTGGTCCTTTGAATTTCTTTTCTTTCGAGATGAGACACTTAGTACAGGTGCAATTAATTGTTATATATAAAGTGTTGAAAAGAAAATTACAATTATTATGTTCGAACGGAAGAGGAAATGTTTGAGTCCTTGATATTTCCTCTTCAAGATTTATTTTTGAACCTTACGGAATAATAAATGTTTTGTTATAACTGTTTCGTATCGTCAATTACAGCGTAAGTAATTTATTTCAAGAAAAATAAAATTCTTCTAAATTCTTATTATGGAAATTTCGAGTGCGAAAGGCATGAGATCGTATTATTGGCTTTTAGATAAATAATTTTGTCACAAGGGACTAGCGACGTCAGAATCGTCTGACAATGAAAGCTTTGGATTCTGTCTTGAAACGAAGTCACTCTGGAACGAAGCTCGCGTCTCTATTTACACAATCGGTTCCCCGGTGATCGAACGACGGGTCCGTCGAGCAGAAGGAAAAGTATGGAATATTTAGCGTTCAGTGAGCTATAAAAGCAATTATATGGGAGCCATTGTTTGTCGGGAGTGCGCCTCCGCGATACGGGGGTGAACAGAGTCGAGATGACGGTAGAGGTTCGAGAGGGTGAGGTCCGACCAGAGGTAGGAAGCATCAGACCAATGAAAATCAGAAGTACGGAGCAATAAATACGACCGAGTCAATTCACCCCCCTCCTCCCTTTCTCCATTTAGTCCTACAGATCGACCCTGAAAACCCAGCGCGAATCTCCATTCAGTTCGAACGCAACCTTCTTCTTTCCCTTCGTCAACCGTCCGGTTCGCTTCATTCTTGCCACCGTATTTCCCACTATCTTCCTTTGACTCGTCACTTTGTCGGAAATTGTCGTTCTCGAAATAAATCGATCCAAACGAACTCGAAGTTGGGCACCAAGTTTTCGAAGAAATCACATTCTTTTATTGTTCCAGTCTTTTAGAAAATTTGAACGAATTCTGACATACTTATTCGAATCTTCGCTACATTATACTACCAATTTTTAATTTTTAAGTTAAACGTTTAAAAGATATTTCTGGAAGAGAAAGAGTTCGCTTTAAAGAAATTTACGAGTGAAACGTTGCTCCAGGTGTTTTAATTACAAACGCATCGAAATATTGTAAATCAAATTTCCAAGCAAGAAAAATACCAGATGAAAATGATGGCGGAGAAAGATGAAGAGAGAAATCAGTCTGAAAAGTACGGAGTGCAACCAGCTGTTAGAGAAGAAGAACAAGACTTGGTAGAAGAAAAGAGAAGAGAAGGACGTGAAAACAGGGTGTCGGAGGACCATTCTAATATAAATGTCCCCGGCCGAAAACCGGAGCGGAGACATTCGCTAATTAAAAAACTTGAAAAATTAATACACATTTCTCTCGGTGCTCGGGGGGTTGTGTTACTCCTCGTTTAATCCTTGGTATCTGATCGGCCATCTGTTTCCAGCCATCTCGAACCTGGCACCGCTGCCAGCTTTCATCCTCTCGTTCCACCAGCTTTCAAATTACTTCTTGTACACGCCAAGGGTTTCTTCGATGCTGCTTCTAATCACTGGCCGTTTACGATAAACTTTCTAATTAACACGAACTAAGACAAGAAAGAACTTTCGTTGTTCTATTAAATCAAGGATTACGAACGAAACGTCCTGTGTTTCAGAAACACGTATCCTGGCGAAAACGATGCACCGTATAGGAGGGTTCGCGTAAACGAGGATCGTGATTTTCAAGCTATCACATCGGCACAAAAGCGGAACAAAGACCGGAAAAGCAGAGGCAGCGAAGATATCCCTCGATAAACGGGCCAAGGAGGGCTGCAACGAGAAAGGGTTGACGCGACTCTCGATGCTGGCAAGGGAGAGACAACCATGAAGAGACCGATCTGTCTCGTAAAGGGGTGAAAGGAGTCAGTCGAACTCCTGCTGGGAGCCTATCGTTATCAACAATTCAATAGTGTTTAACTTATTTATGTGCCGTTAAATGCCGAGACTAATTAGATGGCGGCATAAAGATCCGAGGTAGTACCCTCGGCGGGCCCTCTTCTCCAAGTGGTTCGGCGCAGCGCCTCGTGGGGTGTAACGTGCAGCAGCAGCAGCAGCAGCCGCAAAGAGGGCAGAGAGGGTTGGAACGAAGGTTACGGAGGTTAGAGGAGGCTTCCATAACCATCCGGAGACAGACAATAGCAAAGAATGAGCCAGAGTCTCTCTTGAATAGGCCTCAAGACACTGAACGCTATAATGCGAAAGACTCCATTGTGACGCGGGCAGTTAAGTGCTCCTGTCTGGTCTCCGAAACGAAGTGGGCTACGTTCTCTGTCTCGTTTCACCGCCTTGCCTCTTAACCGGTGTTCCTTTTACTCGTCGCATCGTCACCTCCTGCTCGATTTCAGTAACTCGATGATTCGAGCCCGGGATATGAAGGAGAACTGCAGGTGTTCGATCAGAATCAATCCACCAAGAATTCTCTTCTGATCGTGTCACTCTTATTTTCCTGAGATAATTCTATCGTAGAGAAGTTCGAGCTCTCGCTTTCTTCCTTGAATTTCTAGCGAATCATCCGGGAAATCTTAATAGACGACGGAGTCCCACGCGGATCGGTAAGCGTGAATCCCGTGCAACGGATCTGGGTAAAGAATGAAATGAAATGTTGGATATTTAAGGCCGGAAGAGGGGGGGGGGGTTGGACGATGGCAGGGAAGGAACGAGACAAGATGAGCCGTGGCTGCGAAAGTTTCGCTCCGGTCTGCGGAAGAAGCGTCTGACCGCGGCACGATTCACGGATGATAAATCGTTTAAACCTTTTCACCGGGACCGTTCGGCCGGAAGTAAAAGGAATTTAAGATCCAATTGCAGCCAGAGATACGGCTGTGTAGTTAAACAGAGCAGGATAACGGGGTTTCATCGGTGGAAAACAAAAATCTTTCCCCTCGTCGAATTCGTTGAACTTTCGATACGTTTCGACCGATATCGGTAAAAATATTCGAAATATAATAAATGCTGTTATAAAAGATTGCGGCAGCGTTTTACGAGCCGAACGACAAATCACGATCAGACGGTGATGTAACGGCAGTTCTCGTCGTTCGGTCGACTGGCAAAAATAATTCGAACTGTACACCGAGCAACGTTGCAGATTTACGACGTGTCGCCACGTCGTGGACGGCTAGCACACAAGCAAAGTGACTCGACAACGCATTACGAGATTCAGCGATACAAGCCACTATATACACTGTACACACATACGCGACAAGGTAACACCTTTCCCCACTGTGCTAGCGATTCGCCATCGAGCGACGTTTTGCTTTATGTATACTGGCCTCGGCGATACGTGATGTATGATAAACAACACGTGTTAACATGTAACGAGAAGAAAGAGTGTCGATGCACACGTTCTGCTCTCCTGCTTCGATGCCACGATGATTTATCTTTTCGTAGAAAAAATATTTTTCTAGTAACTCGTTAAAGGAAAACAGAATACATTTATCGACTTTTTGCTCGTATTTTTTGTTCTCGTATTTTAATTTAATTACTACGTGTATATTATAGAAACTTGCATCGGAGATAAGATTACTATTCATTGAAACATAAATATGGTTTTATTTTATTGCCATGTGAATTTAACATAAGGCGCTAGGTTTCTAGGAAGGAACTAGAAGAAGACGAACAATGTGTAGGTGTGCCACGATCTTAAGCGTGAAAACAATTCCGAGAAATAGCTTCTGCATTCAGAGTTCTCAGATATCGGACGTGCTGTTCTTTGATACATTCGGAAGGTGTGATATCTGGTTGCTTAACCGGCTACGCGATGCACGCAAACACGCCTGTCTTCGAGAATTTGCGTTTTATCAAGTCGATGCGACCGAAAATTAACTCAGTCCGCCTCGGTAATTGTTTGTAGTAATGAGAAAAGCGAAGGAAAACGCTAAAGGATTTGGCGCGAACACTATCTTCGTTTGCGATAAGTGCAAATTATTAGCCACTTTATCGTAGCTACTTTATTGTCGTAGATAAGCCCGTCGTTTACCCGATTGTGTTTCGCGAAACCTGCAACCACGACCATGACTACGTCGCAGTCCTAAAACCAACTGGCTTTATCGTAATTTATGAAATCAGTCTACCGTAGAAGGAAAGCCAGAATCAAAGCTATTAAACCATTTGCAAACACATCGTTTTCTAAAGACCTAATACGTTCCTGTTGAACACCTGTTTCTCATATCTCCATTAAAAAAAAAAGTAAGGAGGAAAAAAAAGAGACTTAAGAACCGAAAGAATTAAGTATAATTAGTCCCAACGGCAAATAGCAAAATTACTATCTTGTATGATGGTGATTACATTTTTTACCGAACGTAATAAGCATAGCACGTAGAAAGGAAGGAATTCTGAAAACAGGTGAGTAAAAAAGTGTCGGCCGATTCTTCATACTGTATAAAAAAGCGAGTCGCGTGCGAAAGATAGAGGTCGGTGTCGCCTCCGAAATGGCGCGGCTCCGCGGTCGTTCGTTTCTCTTATATCCTTGATAGTCGCTCGTAAACCGAATTAACAGTACGGCCACCACGTGACCGTAGTTAGCGTGCGCCTAGCGTGCACTCACACGATTAAAATGTAAACTCACGTGGGAGAGAGAGGCTACCTCGCGGACATATTCGACTTGCACACGACCGCGCGGAGGAACCTGTGAATTCGCCGACACGACGTGTACACACATCCATCCATCCACTCACACACACGTAAGTATATACGTACGTCCTGATAGATACGTCGAGGAAACACATATACATACGTACACATAGAGAATTTCGTGTGGACGAGCGTGAGCAATAAGAGGAACCGACAGAGGATATCATAGAAGCGGGGTAGCAGCTCGTGAGGAATGGTAGGGGGCAGAAAATGCATATCCAGGGTATGAAGAGGCGGCCTCTCAGAGCTTGGCATGGTACAGTGGCTACCCAGCCACCCCTTCTCTCTTCCTCGACCACCGCCACCCCCATGCGAAAGCCGTACCTCTCGCGAAACGTACATCTACTTCCTCCTGCCTCCGGCTCGCACAGCCACCCCCTCCCTCTCTTTCTCCTATTTCAGCCGTAGTGCAGTAGTCGCTTACAGCGCTTCCAAATTCACGTAATAAAGCTAGCAAGAGAGAGAAAGAGAAAGAGAGGGAAAGAGAGAGAGAGAGAGAAATGGTGGCGGTAGGATGGAGGGTGGAAACCAGGCGCCCACGCTAAGTACATTTACACGGATAGATGAAAATATCAGGAACGAAGGAACGGCAAAGGTTGGTCGGAAGTTGCGAAGGCGGTAAGGGAAGGGGTAGCTACTTAACATTCTTTGCCCTGGGTCCGACCAGGCGGCAAGAGGGATCGTGTTACCCTGAAAACCGACTGCACAGGTACTGTTCGTTTGTTTATAGATATAGGGTACATTTTTGTCGACACAGAGAAGAAGGGATCCGTAGGCACCTTGGGGGAGGAGGGTTGGATAAAAAACCGAGGAAGAAAGGGCGAGACACTCGCTATAATTTCGAGCGTAACCCGTTTGCACGGGTCTATATTTGCACTCGGATAGACAAACCTACGAAGGGCCACTTGTCCTTTCTTTTTGCCCCTGCCCCGATCTTCGCTTCTTGCACCCTTTTTGTCCAACTTCAAGAGGGAATCGCTATTTTTGAGGAACATGCACGAATACGAGTCGCCAGGATTTATTTTGCACGTTTCACGACTCGAAGTGTTCTCGAGGAACGAAAGTTCGTTAGATCCGGAGATAGAAGATCGTTTCGTTGTTCTGTTATATCCTGATTCGACGATCACCACGACATTGTCGATTTTCTTTTTCAAGCAGCTTTTCTATACTACTACACTCCCTACAAATATATATATATATATATATATATATATATATATATATATTTGTACTCGTTTCTCTCGAGATTTACCCTTGCTTTCTCTGTGAAACAGACGAAGCTTTTAGAATACACGACTATCTTTCCTACGAGTTTTTACATGTTCCTTTTGAAACCTCGTCTATTTATCGCGAAACAAACGATACGTCATCCAATTAAATAATCTCGGAGAAAGAGTCGGCCACTGCCAGCGGACCTGTTATTAGCGACGGTTGAAAGCCGTGCGATTAAAAAGCTCCGACCTTCTAGGGAGGCCATATATCCGTAAGAAAAATACCTGTTCACTTTTCACTGTCTCCTGTGCACCGATACACGCGCGCGCGCTCGACTAACGCAAACTAAGTTATAATTTACAACAGCACCTACGCACTCTCACTGCTAGGCAGAAAGAGAGAAGTGTATCAAGGGCTACTTGTCGTTCTTTTTCGACTCTTCCCTCCCTTCTTCTATAGCAGAGCCCGTCACAACCGTTCCATTCGAAACGTCCGACATGCATGTATATATGTATGTATCTCCCTTTTTCGGCTGTGCATCGTGGAACGAACGTGAACCATGTGGGGGGGTGTTCGCGAGTATATATATTTATTTATTCGTTTTTCGCGAAAGAACAAGGGGGTCTGTCGGCGCCACCACCCCCGAAACGTGCACCACCCCTCGCCCTTCTGAAACCGGTGAAGTGTGTGTACCAGAGGCAAGCGTAGGAAACCGGTGCTTTCGTCGACGTGCAGAGCTTGATAGAAGAGCGTGCACACGTTTCTGTTCATCGGATACCGACTCCCGCTGCAGGCTACATTGGAGCAGATTAACCGGAAGGGATTATTACAAGGGAGGATGGAGGGATGTACGCATTTATTCCGGCCAAGGGATGAGAAGGACCTGCATGTTACTCTGCAACCCAGCATCGCAACCGGAGAGAGAAAGATTCTTTTTAATTCTACTTCCCTTTTTTCTCCTCGACTTGTTCAGTCCCACCCTCTCGCCGCGTCTCCGTTACTCTATCCGTTCCTTCCACCTGTCCTTCAAAACCGATCTTCCTTCGATTTCAAGCGTTTACACGACAGAAATCCCGTGGCGCGTAATACGATGCAGCCCTTCAACGAATCCCTATTCTGTTGATCGGCTGAAACCTCCATCCTGCTGGTACCTCCGAATCGTTAATAACGAGATCGATCGAATTATCGGGGCTACCTTTCAAATTTACCGATTCTACAGTGTGTTCGCCAATAAAGGTTGTTTCGTGTAGGACGCGATAGAAAGAGGTGAAATGAAGACAATGACGAATGAATGCGATTCGTACGAGTAGGTAAAAGTGCAAATAGCGAATTGGGTGTACACATGATGAAAATAGTGGCGCGGGACAGAACATGGGACATACACGGAGAATCGGGGCTCGTTCGACAAACAAACGATGGGGTTTCATTCCAACGATCGAATGCTTCTTTGGTCGGTACACAAGGGGGGGAAATGCGCCGCTATTTTTCAAAAAAACTCGCCGTTTTAACGTCCAGTTCACGGTTAACGTTGCCAATCGTACATTCGCAACTGATCGTTGTGCGCTCCTCAACAGATACGCGTACACGTGAGAAATACATACGTACGTGACGAATACATGGATAGGGAGTGCAGAGAGGACGTACCAAGGGTGGAGAAACTTGACGAAACATCCGCGCAGATTCCACGTGCACGCGCGAAAATACGCGATCGGTATTCTCCGACGAGAAGCTGGGATTACCGTGTGCACGTGCGAACTCCTCTCCGCGGTATTAAACGATTCGACGAGTTTTATTTATTCAGGAAATGAAAATCCTAATAGACTTTCGCTTCGTTGTTATATTTTCTTGCCCGGCTCAGAGCCCAGGCGTGCCCGGTATTTACGTACGTACCTTTTGCGCGTGCACGACCGCGTCCATCGCAGCCTCTCTTCCTATACACATCGAATACGTGATATCGCAACCCAGTCTTCTATAACGCGTTGTTAAATAACAGCATGAGCAGCCTTCTGGGAGTTTCGGAAGGAGCTTGTTTGAAGAGCGAGGGAACAGTTACCCACTGCGCTGTTGTTGGGATTATCGGACGAACCACCTCTGAATGGAATCGGTTCACATATGTGTTTGGTAAATGATTGTTCTTGTTATCGAACGGGGAATTCTAATTGTTAAAAATGAATCGAAAAATTCCATCACTCTTTAAATAGATACACGCTTAGATTTTAATAAATCAGGAGTTTGCCTCGTAATTCGTTGATCATGGAACAGGTAGTAATTTTATTTCAGGAACACTACCGAACCTTTTCACAGAGAAAGAAGATAGACATCGTGAGATTTGGGTTACTTGAATTGTAAGCTAGAGACGTTCTGTAGAGGAGAGTGATGGATTTATTTTAAATTTAAGCCTTCAGTTTAAATATTAAATATCAAGAAGAATTTCTTTTTCGATGATAGTAACATCAAATGGAAATTTGATCAAACTAAGTTGTAGATTGTAATTTGAAGATTTAAATTCAGACGAAACAGCTCTACTGGTATTTAAGCTAGCACTAAACCATTCCCTGTTAACCGTACGCGCCCGGTAATCCAAAGAATTTGGTCGATGTAAATGTAGGCAAAAAAAAAAAAAAAAAGGGGGTGGCATGTAAATCGTTAAAGAGACTCGATTAATTAACACCCACTTTTCTTCACCGTCATTTGCAAGAAAAATAGCCTGCGTTCGCAGTGAAGCACACGCGTCGGTTCGATAGAAGCTTACTTAGGTATTAAACGGTGGCCGTGTATTGTTTAAAGGTTCGCGTGTGTGGGATCGGTCACTCTGTATAAGAGAACCGTGGTAAATATTAGGTACTATCCTGGCGGCGTTAAGTGTACAATGGTGAAAGGCAACCAGGGGGTGTAACGCAGTGGGGTGCGTGTAGTGTGTCCGCGCGAGAAAGACAGAGCGGATGAAAGAGGGGGGGTGGAAGGATACCTTTCGTCCGTAGAACAGCCGAAGGTAGAGATGGAGGCGGCGACCAAATTGAATTTGGGTTCTGGCCTCTGTTTAGATTCCTCGTTGGTTGTTTAGTTTAGAGGAACAAAGAAAACATCTATGTGTTTATTCTAGCCAACGTTTCACCCCCGTCTCTACTACTCTTGCCGCGACGTGCCTCTCTCTCTCTCTCTCTCTCTCTCTTTCCCTTCTCCTCTTTCACATTATTTCTGTCCCTCGCGCGAAACCACTCTTTCTTCTTCATCCCTCTTCCCTCATTTCCCTCCAACCGGATTCCTCGACAATCCACAAACTCTTTCCACCATATGCACATTTTTTTATGTGAGCTTCCAACCCCTGCAAAACGCTGTGTCCTCTAATTCGTTAAATACACCCCTTGCGTTGCATCCCCCTTATTTTGCCACGAATTTCTCTCGTTCAACGTTTTCGATATACGTGTGTCTTCTTTGGCGTTATGGATATCGACGTTATGGATATTTTTGTTCGGGCAAAAGTGTTGCTTCTCTTAAACCTCCACCCCACTCTCGCAGAGGATCCGAGAATTCGCGAGAAGACACCGTGGGAGACGCAATTTCCAAAATAAACGCCGTCTCCGCAAATAATCATCGCGCGTGCTTTTAATTAAATTTCACCGTCTGGCGCCAGAGTATCCGCGGTAGAATGCCGAGTTCGGTGCTATCTTCTTCCAATTCGCAAGTACTTCGCTTCGAGCTCAAAGTATCGATCCGAGATAGATGAAATATATTTCCCGACGTACGTACGTAGTAGAAAATGGTACGTCGCGAAAAGAATTGACGCTGAGAAAGGCGTGACGAAATCCCTATTGCCACGCCACTGTTGTCGGTGATAAAAGCCGATAAGGAAAACGAGACTGGCGCGTGTGCTCGTCAAGATAAAACCAAACAGATGTGAAAATATTCAACCGTTTTATATACGACGCACGCTTTAGACTCGACTACGTTTCGAGAAAAGATCCGTTTAAATATACCGTCCTATTAAGAGCCTAGCCGTATCTATCGGCGAACTTCTTTTAAATTCACCGTCGTCGATCCGTTGCAAATAATTACGAATATGAAAGACAAAGAGATTACTCGGCATAGACACGGGGCCGATGTTTAAAGATCGCGCGACGTGGGAACACAGTTGTTTCAGGTGTACTACGCGTAGAATCCCCTCGGTGTTTGAGATTTCCGAGGCGAAAGAGACGCGGCAAAGATTTAGCGGTATCCGATGGTGTTTACACGAAGCGACACGAAATGTTTGGCCGCGATTCTCTTGCCAGTTATTTCAGGTGGCCAACCGAGCCTCGTAGTTTTGTCAACCGACGCGAAGCTGATCATAAAAACTCCGGGAATCGCATCGACGCCATTCTATCGACGTGACCACTCCATTACCTAACCGTTTCTCGTGAACTGTTTCGTTGATTCATAAAAGAGCGCAAAGAAACATACAGCGATGAACAAAAGTATTGATGCGGATCTGCGTCTCTCGTAAAATTCTGCGATTCTCTTTTTACACAAGTTTGACCTTAAAAATATCATGAACAAGTGTCGCGAGAATTTCTATTTCCATATTCCAATTATTTTGTTGCCGCCGTATCGATCTCGCGACAACTGAATCCTTACGTTGATTGTACGAAATACGACAATCGATCATGTACCTTTCTTCGATTATATATTTTATCGATTTTTTATTGTTTAATAATGTAACAAATTACGGCATATTTAAATTACTCATTGGATAGTGATATTTTACAAATAAAAATGAGATAAAGACTGTCGCGTTTTATAGGTTTGCACAGAACTCTACGAGAAATCCGCTGTCTAATAAATCTTTCGTCTGCCACGGTAAACTACGAAAAAAGGTACATGAAGGAGCTTGACAAACGAATGGTCCTGGACCGTCAATTATTCGTTTTGCACATATACTTATATATGTAATTTGAATTTCACACATCCTTTAACTACCTTATTCTATCAATGTTCAACAACATTTCTACCGTTTCTACTGACAATTCCATCAAACTTAATTGCGCGCGCCAAGAATACAGGAAAAAGAGGTGTCCGAGGAAAAAAGCCAAGAGAGAGGCATCGTCGTAAGATATCGTTGAAATTTGGGAGGATGTTCTACTAGATTTTCTCAGGTATCACTCAGCGGCAGGAATCGAGCGTGTGAATAATAGAGGGTAATCGCCCTTGCCAGTCTCTGTCGACCTTCGCCCCTCGGGGGTAGCAAGGTGGGAGAGTAGAAGGGTGGGATTTCTAGATTGGATTTAAGTACACAGCCGTGAGGTTTCAACCGGTTAATAATGTAGATAAAACCGAGACTTCCAGGACTACGCGAGACGTCGCGATGTTGTGGCGAACTTGAATTCTCTCAGCTTCTATCACGGCGATCTGTTCTTACCCGACTGTTCCTTAGCTGATTGAATATTCCAGAAATTGACAGGCATCGCCGAAACACTTGGCACGAATCCAAAATAAATACCTCGGTCTTGTTTCTTCGCAATCGTCAGCAATTTACGATGCTAACGGATCGAATTAGTCTGCTTATCGAGTTTTCTCCGAGATTAATCATTAATAACAATTTGTTTACGGAAACTGATTAGCAATCTAGTTAAAATAAACGACTTTCACTGTAATACATGATTTCTGAAACTGAAATGTGGATAAATGTTAGTTGTTGTTACGTGATTTATAGAAGAAACGGAAGAAAAGATTTATTCGTTTCAAACAAAGTGGAAGGCAAGCGAATCAATGGTAAGGCTCAGCGAAATAACGCGATACGAGGTCAAGGATCGTTCATCTGTCGGAAAATTGCACGTTTCCCTAACTGAGAAACTAAGCGAGGAATGAAATAAGAGTATCTCATTCGCGTAACGAGCGGCTCGCGGAAGTTGAACCAGTCACCAGTCAGTGAACGGTTTCAGTAATTTATTAAAATCCTCGTCGCCGTCGTCATCTGACGTTGGTGCTCACGCGACCAGGAAAAAGCCTTTGCTTCCGACTTAAAAAAGAAAAAGAAAGAAGGAAAAAGGAAAAAAACAGAACGAAGAATGAAGAAGATCGCCGAGAGACACAGCGAGCGCGAAAACGAAGGAAACCTTTTATGCGCAGGCCAGCTGGCTCAGCACGACAAAAATTCTTTCAATTACAGAAAAGCGAGTTCTCCTTAATTCCCCGGGCATCGATATTCATAGCGAAGCGTGTTACGTAAAAGTTACGACGGGATTCGGCTCTCGAGCCGCAGAGAAAGAGAACGAGGAGAGCGTGGATGCGGATCAGGCTGCAGCCTGGTTATAGGCACTCGAATACCGGGGGTGGTAGCGCAAAGAGGGTAGAAAAGTATAACGGAACCAAAGGATGGGGGAGAAGAATTGGGCAGCAAAAAGAGATGGGGGAGAAAACGGGTGTGGGATGCCGAGCAGAAGCTTGATTGGAAAGGACAGCCTATCCGCAATTTGCGATCCGAGAGAGGGGAGTCGAAGGTGAGAATTCCGCTTGTCTCTCATCGAGACTTTCTTTCTCCCCTTTCTTCGCCTCTTCTTTCGTCCACCAACGTCATCACAACCATCACCTCCTCTTCCATCCCAAGCTTTTTCTATTTTTCAGCCAACGTTTCTTCCCGCTAAGCACCCCTTCGCCATTGCCTCTACGCAACCCCTTTTTGCATTTCAAGGAAGGAGCGAACGACCTCGTCAATACCCGTGCTGTGGCTCTTATCCGGCCAGATCCTCTGGATTCTTGTTCATCCTCGCGCGGACCCGTTTGGATATTAATCGTCGGGATAAACGACCCCCGTGATTCTAATGAAATATCGACACACCGGCGAAAGTTTGTTTAATCAGTGAATACCGACGTCGTGATCACGAATTCCGAGTTGATCGAGGGACCAAGAAGAAGGGTCTTGTCACGTTTGAATTCGATCTTTCGCTTTCGCTTTCCGTCTTTGAAACTGGTTCAGCTTGATGTACACGATATACGTTGTAATATATTAGGACGAAAGCTGGACGAAATATGAAGCGGAGGTTGCACGAAACGGTTTATCGAATTCTATTTTCTGTCCCCTCTCGTCTAACGATCGCAGAATGTTCGCGGTATCGACTATCGAGCTAATATTAACGCGCAATCGCCGTATTCGCCTGCACCGAGTTTAGCCACGGCGTTCCATCAAAACGGATACAGGTCGAGGTACTTTATTTTCCACGGGTCAGACGAAAACGCGCTGTCCCAACCACCAAATTCACGGCTGTATTATTCACGAATATCTTATTTTGTTAATCCGTTGATAGAGTCCGTACAGTTCGATACTACTCCGTCAGTACGAACGTTTGCGATTTCATAGGGACACGTCTATTACGATTTCGTTTAGGATAATCGCCATTATCGATCTGTGTATACACTTCTCTGCGCTAGTTTCGAGAAATGCCAATTTGGAAAAGAAACTTCCGTGTCTTCGAGGACCCATAGGTCTCCAGTGACGTGGCTCGAAGCCTTGCGAGCAACCCTCCGCTCAGAGAACCTGTTAAATTATAAACAACGTCAGCCAACACCGCGGGATTTCCATCGACTCTGAAACCACAGAAACTTAAGGTGGTTGGTCTCGCGACAACCAACATCTCAGTTTCGGAGCTGAAACTCACGTGGCCAGCGTCTCTTGTAGCCAAGTTTCGCGTCAACCTTCGTGCGAACACTAGCTCATTAATTTCGAAGAAAGGATAATGGAGCACGACGCGTCTTCCCTTGAGGTGATCTACAGTGATTATGGAAAATATTTGCAACCTTATTTTAAATTCTTATTCTCCTTATTCTCCGACGGAGCGTTTTATTCATCAGAATCCAGATTTCATTTTTATAATATCAATTATTGTAACCAACACAAAAGTAGCACTAAATGACACGAAATTTGATGCAGTTGGACTTAATTAATTAGTAGATGCAAAATAATAAATACAATGGTGTGCAGATACTTTTTATAGCCACTGTATATCATGTACTCTACTTCGCAATAAATTTTCCTGTCCCACCCTTCTTTCGAAATATGACTGTGATTCGATATCGAGATAAAGCACGACAAAAAGGGTGCAAGAAATTATAAAACGAAAGCGTAGCGCGACAACCATCCGACTCTTCGTGTATTTCTTTTAATGATCCTTTTATTTTCTAGCGAAGATATCACAAAGCCACTCTGCATCCCCATTCTCTCATACGTCTACTTCGAAATACATGCAAAACTTTGAAAGACCAATGTTTCAATTGTATTTGCCTACTCGTTGGACAACTATGCTATTTCGGTCGTGCACATAAAAATGAAGATCGACGATAAAACAAGTTTCAAAGACGAAATGAATATAAACAGACAAATTGATAATAATAATCTAATAAATACAATGGCAACTTGTAATTGGAAATAATTGACCGACGAAAACAATTGAAGGTATTAAGAGAGCCGACAAGTTGGAACATCAGCACTGGCGCTAAAGTTACGGTGGCCAGCAGGACTGGTCCCAGTCTATGGGACAATGGAGGAGGGCAGGAAGTCGCGGTCGAGCTGGCGAGTGGTCAGCAGAACTTGATAGTTTCTCAAAACTCGATCTTCGAATCGTCTCGAATCTCACGCCGTCGAAAAGACCTTTACGATCTATACAACACGAGTGTCGTGTGGAGTCTAACATTTTCGTTTACCATCGAACACAACAATACGCTTGTTTGACATTTAAATATGTTATAAGTAACCGAAAATTAATCGTTCGATTTATCGATTGACGTGTAAACCAGATGATGGTTCTATTTATGCGGTTTTCGTAGCTCGTTTTAATCACAAATCAACGAATGCATTTAAACGAAAAACGCGTCGAGAAAGTAGACCAGTGTGTCGTTAAAATAATACCAAAAATATCTTTTTCTCTCTCTCCCTCTCTTCTCCACGGTATACTTATGTATACGTGTCAGACTGACGATAAGCGAATCTCTGTTTACACGTAACCAACAGGCGAGCAGATGTACGTGTCGCACGTGTAATTCATAGGCCCGTAGTGGTACACACGTATTTACCTGGTGCGTCACGTGAACTTGATATTCACCGTTACTATCTACGCATACGAGCGCGTAAACGCGGTGTACGAATGAAAATACCCTGGATAATGTTGCCTGTGCGATTATTAAAATAATTTATTTCCCGCCGGTGACCGTTATCGATGAAAGGAGACTTATCGACCGATTCAACGCACGAATAGGTTGAAGCGTAGTTAGGAATATTGACTCCTCGTGAAAAAATGAATGTGGAAAAATATGGAGTAAAAAAAAAAAAAAAATGAATGGCGATTGACAAAGAGAAAAGAATTACTATTCCGTAGTTTTGATCAATTTTTCTAAAAACAAACCGTCCCTTTGTTTCTCGCTGTATATGTGTTGTATTTTAACCACATGCTGCATATGCTTGTGACATACGAGCGTAAATTGTTTGTAGTTTAATCGGTTTGAATTCTATCCAATGATCTGTGTGCATTAAGAAGCTATGATAACCTATAAAAAAATCTTATATATACATTTACATTGTAGGTCGTATCGTGTTATAAAAAATGTAAGCACTTGTTGAAACATATTGCATAATATTATGACATTATTAAACTGTTATTATATCTTCGTCGCGTTGTCGACGTTTTTATGCATTTTATATTATATGTTCTCGGTTGTCTAGAATAAGATATCGAAGACCAGAAGATAACGGAGAAGCGTAACGAATAATTAGCAAGTAAAGTACTATTTATATATGGAGACGTACAATATGTCTAAAAAGACATTCAGAAGCTGGGTGCCCCATATGTCACGCATATATGCATTCCAAAGGTGACTGTATACCTGCTGCTCTGGTGGTATCGTGCGACCATATTCGTCCCCCTTTCGAAAAGGAAACCGTCGAAAAGGCCGCTTTAAGGGCCATAAAACATTTGTTTCCCTCGACGGTGCTCGCGCTACTATCCGAAACGCTATATTGCGTACAGCCGCGAACGCGGGATTTCGAATTGAATTTGAAATCAGGGGGCTCGATTTTATGGTGGCTGGGTGTCAAACGCGTCGCAAGTATCGCATTCGAAGCGGTTATTCCACGTGAGAGAAGGGGAAAGTTTCGCTTGAACCCGAAACCCTCCATAGGCATGGATCGTTATCGGTTTACTGGTTTCCTGGCAAGTGTATCGACGCGAGATGCGGCTGTTCAAACGGTTCAATTCCGTTTTCCATTCCCTATGAGACTCATAGGACAAAAATACGGCTGGGATAGATCGCAGTCGCGAGTCTCTTATCGCTCCAAGATTCCTCTATTCCGAGAAATCAATGAGTCTAGCCGGACGTCTTAGTAAGCGCTTTATCGCTCGTAAGCAGATGTTTGCCTCTAAAATTAGTGCTATTTATGGAGTGATGTCGTCGGTTATTAATAACACTATTCCCGCGTTACACATAAATTCCAGGAAAGAAAAAAAAAATACGATCAAAGATAAATATCGTCCGACAAAGAGATCCGAGAGTTTCGTAATATCGTGCCGTATTCGGTGAGAATGAAATTTCTTGGAACCATTGTACAAAAGTGAGCTTTCACAGAAGATAGTGGGAGGGGTAGAAGAGAAGAATCGTAGAGAAGAAAAGAAAACGTCGCGGTTATCTTATCGAAAGCAAATTTCCAGAGATTAATTCCTTACCTGGTCGTTGTCTTGTTGATCTTGCCCGTATGAGGGGGTGTCACCGTTAGGGGTGGTGGCGGCGGAGGGTCGCTGTGACGTTGACAAGTTGATCGCGCCGTCTCCGTCTGTGTCATGATCCATTATGCCATCGTCCTGAAATCACGATCATCGTTACGTCAATCGGACTGCTGGCTTCTTTGGTGCACTGAACTTCATCGTTGAACTCGCCGCTTTCGCGTATATACTGGCATCTTATATTACGTCATACCGCGAAATTTCTCGATCGGTCAACAACGTTTCGCTGCTATCGTTCGAGAGATGTTTCTTACTCGCGAAGCACGAAAGTTTGGGTTTCCGGTAACCACGGACCACGGTAAAAGAAGAAAGAAAAGGATAGCCGGCTCTACGAAGGTTTTGAAATATGCTTTAGTTATACGATATTGCCCTCGACGTAGGAACAATTTTAGATCACGTCTGACGCATGTGATTCCATACACTCGAGGCAAAGGCAACAATGTTTAGCTCGCGGAACACACGTACACATATACAAACGAATCGCTAATAATATATTCTATCGTTTGCATTCTCACGCGAGGAATTAACCTATACGATAATGTAACACTCCTACTTTTTCCTGTACCTTGACAAACAATATTATTCGACTCGCAAAAGTTCGCTTACTTTAAGAAAAGTTCGTAGTTCCTAATTTCAGTCATCCAATAGCCAGTTTAGAATTCATGGAAGCGTAATACATTTGAAGCGTCTCACAGCGAGAGAAGGACGTGTTTCTTCGAATGGTTTCGCAACGAATAACACTTTCCGCGACACGAAGAAAAAAAAAAAAATAAAAACAACGGCGTAGAAAAGCGAACGTAAATACCGGATCACACAAAAACACCACTCGCGAGGAGAAATAAGTTACACAGCGTCTTCAACGGCGAAGAATCACCATACCGGAAGTACGCTGATCCTCCAGCTGGCGCACAACTATCACGCGAATCGTCGATCGCGTTCTTTCACCAAACGAATATACGCACCACTAATTTACGATCCGAGAATTCCTCGTTCGTTCGTTTAACCTAAAAACGAAACGACAGCATCATCTACGAGGCTCGCGCACACATGGGGTGAAAACGCACTTGGAAAATGTCGTTGGCAACACGCACGTGGACACGAAGGAGCCGTCAAAACTCGTGTGCGCGGGCTATGGAAAAAAGAAAGAGAGGAGACGAATGGAACGAGGATGACGAAGAAGAAACGGTTGGGACGAGCGCGTGTAAAAGGAGACGAAAACTATATAGAGGAGGAATGGAGAGGAGAGAGGACGAAACGGACGACGACGCCGTAAAGAAGACGAAAAGCAACGTTCACGCGGCGACCGAGTAGCGAGGACTAAACACTAAAAGCGGCACAGGCATACCAAGCAGCCCAACCAGCGAGGCTGTTGCTTATTGTGTAAATATAAACAAATATAGTTGAAACCAACCAACAGGCCTGCTTTCAGCTCTCCCTTCTCTCCCCGCCCTGCTCCGCCGTCTTCTACTCTTGTGTGCCCTACCTTCTCTGTCGGCATCTCCCCTTCCCCACTTATCGCGGGCTCTCTGTCCTCCTCCCCTACCCCAGAGTCGTGTCTGAAGACTTTGCCCCTCTCGCTCCACCGTAACACCCACCCTTCGTCACGTCCCTGACCCCACCGCCGCCAGGCAAACCAGTACATCATATACGAGGCACGTTGTATACCGTGGCTCTGTGTGGCTGACTGGCTGCCTCGGCTTAGCTTGGCCTGTGCCTCTGCCCTCTCACTCTCTCCTTCTCTCTCTTTGCCTTCTGTTCTTCTCGTCCCATATGCTCGTCTCTGCTCGAACATTACACATCGTCGCACGGTTGTTTGGCAAGCGGCTGTTCGCGACGCCTAACTTCGTGACAACCGGGGGACTAGCCGACTCTTCGCTCCGACAAACGGACAACTATAGGCCTTCTGGATTTTTCTACTGGAGGGTGTTTTGAAGATTCACAGAGTTTTCTTGCACGTCTGATCGAATAATTGTACTGTACCAATGAAAATCGGAAACATACCGCTCTTCGAAGCTAGTCTTGTAAACTAATTTTTAGGGTTGCAGTTGATGTAAAAATATCGGAGAATTAATAACTGAAATCGATGAATAACGAAATTTGGAGCAAGAACCGATGTTCTTGGATTCGCAAGATATCGAAGATATCCAACTTCCTGTATATATAGAGAATTATGTAAGAGGAAGTTAAATACACGTTAGAAAATGAATCGTTAGCACCCTGGATCTAACGAGTTGGTATTTCTCGAGATAACCGGA
This sequence comes from Bombus huntii, assembly GCF_024542735.1. Classification (NCBI taxonomy): domain Eukaryota; kingdom Metazoa; phylum Arthropoda; class Insecta; order Hymenoptera; family Apidae; genus Bombus; species Bombus huntii. The sequence goes on from NC_066250.1 coordinate 5,938,947, forward strand.
GATAAGTCGGCTGCGACTGTCAGGCACACTCAAACGGTTCGATACACCGACTTACTAATAAATTATGAATATTTCGTTCTTTAGTTGACTGGCCGTGGATATACATGGAGGCGAGGAGGTGATTGCACACACTGTTGCTTCGTAAATATGTGTGTACACGTGTTGTCTGACGCAACCTGAACCACCGGCTCAAGTTTGTATAGGCGAACCGGAAATGGGGGACGAAATATTCCTCGAAATGGCATGTCCTTAAATATTCCTTTCACTCGTATTTCCAGTACTACAATTGGTACCGCGTACAGCAATGCTTTGAAAATTTTCTGCTGATACGTGGAGAATTATTCCGTTCTTGTCACACCTTCTTGTCGTTACAATGTAACGAAGAAAAATAAAGAAAAGATAAATGGCCAAAGTATTTTAAATTTGTACGACTACCCTTTCCTAACCTCGTTCCTTGTATCATACACGGGGCAAGAAGAAGTGACGAAGAGAAATTGCTCCAGCGGATTTATATTATTCAATGTAGGAACTGTAGTCCTATCGAAGTTATACGAGGCAAATCCTTGGGTTTAGCTGTTCCCATTGTCGAACAGCTAGGTGTATTCCGTAACCCAATGATGGTTCGGCGAGGGGTACCGCGACCCATCGCCTGGTCCTATGATAACAAAACTTAGGGCAAAAATAGGCGCAGCCGGCCTTGTGAGGCTTGTGTACGTGGCATATACTAAATATGTATTTATTAAGTAAACAACCGTTGCGCTGGGGTTCTAAGGTACATACGTCTCGTTTCCTATTTCATTGTGAGTAATGCGTTCTCGTGGACCCAATGGTTTTTAGTTACGTCACGTTGTTCCAGCATGGCTATGATGATATTATATGCGACGTGAAACGCTTCTATAATTTTTAAATTCTCGTTTATTTTTTATCATTCTGCGTAGAAAGATCAAAAAGTCACACGTCGAGGGTATATAATTCGTCAACGATAAGGGAGACGAACCTTTGAACAATTAACCAGACAAAGGGTGTGTAATCTAACCCAAACGACGAAGGGGTTAAAAATCGAAGGCAATGTCCCAGACGGTAACACGGGTTTAAGAATGGATCCCGACACACCGTTCACGAGAACGCGTACGAGTATCCAAAAGAGGGGTGCACGAGGGTGTACGATCCAGCAAACCGACCGTAAAGAAGGATAATCGTCGAGAGTCGAAGTAAGAAGAGATAACGAGATCGTATATCCCCATCAAAAAGGAGAGAAGGACAAGGTAAACGCCTTCGTCTGTGTGCGCACAGGTCCTGACCACCCTTCCTACACGTATATATACACCGTTCAGTGTTCATACTACCCTTCTAAATAATAAACGAGAGGATTTACCCCCGTCAGGTTCGCACGACGGTACATAAAAATACTCGAATCTGAGAAATTAGCGGGAGAGGACTAACGGGACATCGTTCGTCGCAGGAGTTCGAGGTGCAAGAAGGAGGTGGAGCGAGGACAGGATGTGGAAAAAGAGAGGAGCTTGATAGGAGGGAACGTAAGGGGTAGGGGCTTGGTTGGAGACGAGGCGGAGGCGGTTCGGTCTCGGGTGCGGAGTGGCCGCCAGGAAAAAAGGGTACCTAAAAGGGTTGAATTAATGTCGCGATAAATATATGATTTAAGGTGGAAACGTTTGCAACTCCGGCTAATTTTTTATCTGAGACCGCGACGCGCTCCTCGTCGAGAGGGTTTTTACCCTAGGAAAGAGAGACCGACGATCTCTCGAGCGAGCTACACTTGGACCGGCCAAAAGGGGGGATTTGGGAACTCCGCAAGGGGAGAAGGAAACGAGGCCTTTAGAAAAGGAGGAGGAGCTGACTGGGAGGGGGTTAAAAACCGAGCGGCATGGTGACAGAGGCGGAGAGTGGTCGAATTCAACGGTTATTTCTTTTTTCGGGTAATTTACTACCGGCGAGAATTTGAGCGGACGCGCGCTTTTTAATAGTTCGCGCCACTCCAAGGACTCTTTCGTCCTTTTTCTCGTCCCTCAACCTCTCCGACCCCCGGGGTTGCGCCAGGCCATCCTGGCAGGCATCTCTTTCTCCGTCTGTCGTCCAGGAGGATCGGTCAGAGGGACAACGCGGCGGCATCGTTCCGTCGCGGTTACGATGAGAATTACGAGACTATAAAGCGGCCATCTACGACGCAGTTTATGTCACTCGAGTCCGTGGACTGATTTTACTACAGATTACTCATCGCTTTTTTTCTAATGTCGAAACCATCGCGGTGATTCGCGAAACCTTTCGCCATGCAGGACTAAATCCTTGTCTCATAACGTTGTGTCACATAATTCTAACTTTAACTTCAATATTTTATATCGGTAATCTCTAAATGTTTCAATATTTAACACGTTCGCTACATATGTGTAATTCTTTCAGATTAATTCAGATTTTGTTTTAAAGCAGAATTCGATAATTTAAATTGATTAAAGAAATTGCGAACGAAACGTTGCCGCTTATTGATAAACGAATATATAATTGACATTAATAACAATGTATAATTAATATACTTGGCTAAGAAGAAAAAACGTGATCGATGCTTCATTCTAATCTACTATAGTGTCAAACGCAAGCATCAAGTAGACGAAATGTAAGGCGAAAGATTAAAGAGGAAAAATATACTTATAAAAGGCATTTCTTAATAATTAATTTATCCCCTATAAGCAAATAATTCACTATCACCCTACCAGCATCCGCAGATCAGTGCAGTGGATCGAAATACTCTTTATATAACCAACCAGCAGCAAACAACCCCTAAAATATAGAATTTCCTCCTCTGACCGATCTCTTTATGTTTCGTCGCGCAATTTCGCGACGACTTCCCGAAATCCTTCGCAGATACTACGTCATTGGGTAATCGGGGGTGAGAGCATCCCCGCGGGACCGCAAACAGCCGCTCCCTCAATTATGTGCGACATGAGCGAGCGAACGAGCGAGCGATGGCGAGGCTGGCGCGTATCAGCATACGTGACGACGAGGCTGCAAACGAAAATCGTACAACTATTCCCAGCCACCCTTTGCTTCTTCGAAAACGCGTAGGATGGAAAAGGAAGGAGAACGAAGGATGGTCCACCCTCTGTAGGAAGCGTGAGCAAGCCACGACCGCTTAGGTTTCCGCAGCGTCGACGCTTTTTGAATTAACCGGCTGGACATTAGAATACGAAATTGATATATTATGGGCGTAGGAGCAAGGCCGGTTTCTGCCCTTCCTCGACCCTTCCGATGAAAGGCCGCGAAACCGCGGGGGTTAGACGTAACGGTAAAAGAAGGAGGGCGGATGGTCCGGTTACACACACTCTTTAGGCATGACTGGCCGCAGTTCGCATCTTTCATCGTATTATCTGCCCTCGTAAAACACGCCTTTATAGGTTCCCGAAACGCTCCACCCCACCCGTTGTGTCCGGCGTGTGTCTCCTTTCGTCGTTTCTCTTCGCGACGATCGCATCGAGAACTATGGATATTAGTTTTTCATGGACGTATTTGTTAAAGAAATCTTTTGGTTTACAACCAAGGCCAGGCGACACTGTGTGATCCCGCCAAGGGAATGGAAATAATACTTCCTGAAATAGCTTCGGCGATTCTTGAAATATCTGTTTGTTCCACCATCATCGGAGGATATTACTTTCTTCCTCGATTTCTTCGATTTTATTGAATCCAAAGATAAGAATCAACCGGAAAAGGAGAACCGGCCACCCTATTCTGTACCTATTTAAGTACTCGCTGATGTAAACTCGCCCGCTATCGACATCTGAGCTCCGCCTCGAAAAAATCACCCCTAAGGAGGCTACTCGAGACGTATCAGGTAGCAAAGCTTCGAGCAACGACCAGCGTCGCTTTTTCCTCCTGCTGATTTATCGCGGTGGCGATTAAGGATACGAAGAAGATTCGAAGAGAGAAGCGTTCGACCTTAGCCAACGTCGATCCGTGCTTTCGACGCGGTTCGATCGGCTAATGGCCTCCGGTAGACGTTAACATTGACGAAGAAGTCTACGGCGTTTATGTGTGCGTGGCGTTAATTTGGCTTTAAGCTACCAGTCGACCGTACCACCCCCTCCTGTATCCGTGCCGGTGGTTCTCTTGTTAGCATACTTATCATCCGGCCGTGGAATTAAGAACGAGCGAGGTGTCTAGGGGTGTGAAAGCAGCGAGAAGAGGCGCGAGGGCAGAAGAAGACGTTAGGGGATGACTGTCGTGCGGAACAGGGCGGAGGGGGATGGTAAGCGGGCTGTTGATAATATCAGCCTCCAGCAAAGTAGAACGGGTATTGGCTGGCGGACTATTGTCGGAATAATGTTGATTGGATTCAAGACCGAAGGCATTAATCTGCCTTCTTTTATTATGGACCGAAAGGGACGATCTTAACCTTCCATTCTCTCGGCCTGGCCTTCCTTCGATGATACTTGCACGAAATAGGAAGGTCGCGAACCATCCCCTCGCTACTTCCATCAGCGCCAACGGGGAGTCAGTCTAACCTTGTTAAAAATTAAATCAACGAAGTCCAACGGTACAGTTTGTCACTTAGGGAAAGGTATTTGAGTGGAACGCGAGCTCGATTGGTTATTTTCAATAAACCCGCGTATTAATTGAAAGTTAGACATCTACGAATAAAATTACATAACATCGTGTGATTGTGTGCATTGCTCTTATCCTTTAAGCAACGAATAGTAAAAACTTGTGCGTAGAATTTGGAAAAATTCCAAGTTCTACGTTCACTCGATCGAAACCCTGAAACGCAACGAAGAATAGTAGTAGCGAACTCAATCGAATCAACTTCATCCGTCACTTTCTGCGTAACACCATAGGGGTGACGATTCGATTTTTCGCTGCAGCAAACAGACTGGCTGTATCGCGGAAAAATCCTGTGGAACAATGGCATGGGTGGTACTATCACGTTCGTCGGAGCTTTCAGCTTTCGGAAAAGAAGCGATCCAGATGGATGGTCGTAAGTGGTGGACAGAGGCCGATAAGGGTAGTGGGCAGGTCGGTCGGGTCTCCCGGACGGCACTGTAACCAGAGGGGGTTGCTGCTCCTGAAGAATGGACCTCTTTGTTTAGCCGTTTATGGTGGAAGAGATTTAGCCGGATTGCCGTCAGCCGATAGCCACCAAGGGTGTCGACCAGTCCAACATCTAGAGGGGCGCGGGGTGCTGGCCAGTGGAATCCGTGAAAACTTCTCACTAATACGAGCTAGCTCCTGACTTCGTTCGTCGTTTCCACCTCCCTTTCTTTCCTTTCCACCCTCTTCTTCCGCGCCACGTTCCGTGGCAACACCTTCCTAGAGGCGAAGAATCGCTACGCTTACGAGCGACCCCTTACAATGGCCGGACATTAGCTGACAACAGAGGTGTGGACATCGGGTAGTAGCCCTAACACCCTTCAGGCTCATCCCTCCGTTTGATTGGCCGACCAACCGCTCGAAACGTTTCGCATTTATAGCCTGGGATCTAAATAAAATCTCTGTCTGTTCGGATAAGCCTTCGTGGAGAGACCAGTAGCAAATTCCTCGACTGGTAAGAGTGTTAGAGGGTTCCTTTCAAAGAGACGTACTCGTATTTCTATTTCCTCGAAGATTTTCGCAGACTGGAAGCTACATTGGTGAAATTGTAACAGTGAGCAGGTGATTCGATTTGGATGACTATCGGTATCGTTTCTCGAGCAACGACCAGGAAAACTACTGGTACGAAGTGGACGATAACAGGGTGTGAGAGGGTGCTTTGAAATAGACATTCGTAGAAATCCTACAAGAGGAGATCTAAGCGGACAGTACCCTGAGATACAGTTATGCAATAATGAGCTAATGTAGTTAATAGGATTATGCCGGAATCTCTTGTAATTGGCCGCTGAAAAGGTCAGCTCGGTTTTGCTAATCACCCGTTAAAAGGTAACTTTGGACGCTTTGCAGTTAAGCTTAAAAGGTTTACTAGGCTTTACACGCATATATGTGGATATTTTACGATTGTTTCCTTTTTACCGGGCCACGACGCCAACGCTAAAGCTCTGTCATTATCATTTTAACGCAGCAGGATTAATTATACATTCGTTAAACGTGTCATTCGCAAAGGAACCACGGGCCTCGATTCACTCGGTCAAAGCGAAATTTTCGATTGGATAAGTGGTAAATTTCCATGAAAGAAGAGTACTAAGAATGCTGCCACGTGATCTATTGAAAATAGCGAGCATGATGAATGTACTTGAGTCGACTAGCGATCGCTTCATCATCTACGATATTCGTTCTTGGTATCTAGATCATCGTACTGATATTCACGTGATATTTTCATCTTACGTTTCACGTGCAACTTCATTCAAAAATAAGAAAAGACGAATATATTTTCAATAGATAGCGAACAGCTGTCACTTTTCAATGATTGCTACTTCAGAGATGACAGAGAAGATGTAAATCTTAGAAGTAGAAGCAAACGGACGGAACCTTATAAATTTTGAGTGAATTTAGTGTGGCGCCATGGATCAAGCCCCGAGCAACCGGGTTTTCGGCTTGGATTAGGGACGAAGTTGCAATTCACTTCGATATATTTACTGTGAGAACGGTCAGGCTTCGTGAGTGGCCATCGAGCTATGGATGGACGGGCCGCCGCGCTGCTCGGTTTTTCCCTTTTACCTTTTAGAGTAAATAAGACCTTGGCCCGTGAGTATCTCCCTTCGGAAGCAGAGGCGCGTTCGCACATTTGCGATCCATGCGTGGCCACTTTCACCTTCTGTACGTCCCCATGGTGATTTATGAAGTTTCAGAGTTTCCTTCTTACTTGCAACTTTCATCCCTTGCCCTCAATTTTCGGCTATTCAACCAAACATCAATATATACACACACACACACACACAACTCTATATTCACAACTCTTCTTGCCTCCTTTATGCAAAAATTAGACGAATAACCATGCCCGATATTTAGATGATAAAAACAATAAGTATCCATTACCCGCGTATCCACTTAACGTCAGCGAAATAAGAGCAGTATATAATGCGAATAATACTACCATAAGGAGGAGAATCTCGAGGGAACCCCAATATCGCGCAACGAGACCGAAGAAAAACCGAAGCACTCGAGCCGCCTCCGTCTTTTAGTCTTCGTGGTTGGAGGGTGCTCAGCCGTGTAGTGTCAATGAATAAAAATTTGCGGCCGAGGGTGGCCTCGCGTTTGACGCCGATTTTAAAGCTTACCCTCGAACCTCAAGGCCCAGCTCGCCTCGCTTCCGTCACCCACCCTCCGGTGCACCCTTCTCTCTACCTCTTCTTACCAAGACATTACTTTATACTGCGCTCGAGCATCGCGAAGAAGAGTCACGGTTCGCAATCAGCGGTGGCTGAAACTCGCACTTATTTTCGCCCGAGTGCCCACAGCCCTCACGAAAGCCACCCCCTCCCGCCCCCGTCCACCACTCGCTGTACGAGCTATCGAGCCCAGAATAAGACGGTTTCGCCTCGAGATCATTATACCGCGCCTTAAGTCGAGCTAATATGTTCTTCTCTTGGCAGTCAACCACCGCCGTTTGGGAACCACCGTGGCCCATACATTTACTAAAGATTCGTATATAGGTATATAACCCTCGTCGAGTAGAGCAGCGAAGCGTCGCGAGCTAGAAACCGAGCCGCGACATTTAGACAATTTAATGCCGTTTTATAAATTATACATCGGCCGCGAGGTCGCGAGACGAGCCGATTACCGGGGCGGATCGTTCGTTCTCCGTTTAATCCGGCGTTCCAGGGCGCGTGCACAACGCGCTGGAAAAGCTTGGGTGTTGTAAAGGCTGGGACAGCGAGCGGCGAACGTTAAGGGTGCAATGTCAGGGAAGAGTCCGTGGGAAAAGCCACCCCAGACGAGTTTCGTTGATACGAATTTCTGATTTGTAGGTTCCTAGACGACGTACCGCGCGAGGATCTTCGTTCATAATGTATCGGGCGGTTGGAAGTGAATCGGTGTGAAGCGATCGAGCAAATGTATGCGTCCGTGGCGCTATGAGAAGTTTTCCATCGAGACGTCAACGATAGCTATAACTTTAAATTTTTTATTTACTGTTTAATATCGAACTTTTTGCTCTATGCAGGTGGAAAGTGGCTTTGGAAAAGATAGGAAAATATTCCAACGCTTACTTGAGAATAAATGCGGTTTCATATTTTTAATTTTTATTTTAGTTTCGTTATTTCTTTGCCTGAAAGGATTTTATTCCACGTAACAGGAAATATTTTTGAAGGAAGTGGAAAAATATCTTTAGGCTGACGGTGTTCTAGGAGAGAAATCTCTCAGTAGCCGGCTTGCAGAGAAGCTTCTCCATCTTTCGTTATACCCGCAATGCCTCATCCAAAAAATGGCGCTTTACCGTCCCAAAGATATAACCCAGACACCTCGTAAAGCCCCATACGTTGTATGAATAATAGTCGACGTGAACGCAAGACGCTGGCGTCGTTCTGTGGTTCATCCTAGCTGAAGGGGTGAGTTTAGGGGTTGCGGATGAATATATCAGCGTCGATGTATCCAATCATTCCCTTATTACGATATCGATACATTATTTTCATGATACGACGACAGTGTCGCGAGGGGCGGTCTTCGCGAGGAAAAAGAGGCTAACCCCCATGCAGACTTTCACCCCCTTTTTTCCAACGGCTAGAGGAAAAAAAAACTGATACGTACGAGAGGGTAGGGAAGGGTGGAGAGGGTTCCTTACACTCGCGCGTTCTCTGGCAGGACTATCGATTTCGGGATTAGGTGGCAATTTTTCAAGCCTATGGCGAATAATTACCGAATCCTTCCCCCCATCGAGTGGTTTGCACCATAAACGACCTTCGCCCTCCGCTCGTGCCATCAAAAGACCACCGACACATGGATTCCGTTCTACAAGACGTCACCTTGGGAAAATGAGTTAAGAAATATTCAGATTGATGGTTAAAGATTCTTTCCACGCTCTTGTCTCTCAGAGAATTGAGAATTTAGAAGTTAAACACATTTTACGGAGTAGAATAGAAAATTTCAAAGTTGAACAGATTTTGTTTGCCTAGGTAGGAATAATAAGTATGTACCGTGACTTCCTTTCGGTATTTAATAAAACTTGGTACTGATGATGTTTCGTCATGTATATCATCGGTCGCGAATATTATACAACACCTACGCGTTATAATTTATCAATGAACAATATCGGGATAAGAAATGAAAAAATTATCTAGTTGAAAAAGATGAATTTCTTTAGAATTTTTTTTCAAATAAGGTAATCGGGTAATTGGTAGTTGGTAAAAAAAATTCATTCATTTCATTCTGAAACCTGTCGTTATTACGTAACGATATATATTATTATCGGCAATTTGTAGCTTGTAAAATTTCGTTGATAATATTAGTTCACTTGTGCAAATAGAAGTCCGTATACATTTATTTCGTTGCTTTTATTTCCTAGTTAATTTATCACCGATTATTTCAATCGTTTCATACGCGCTTCACAATATAAAATACCTGTCGAGTAAGATAAAATTTGACGAGTAGGTATTCTAATACTTATTATCGACGATGTGTGCCATAATTTGTTATCTACCATTGTTATCTCCTATTTTTACATAATAAATAGCCCACTTCTAAGAGGAATATTCGCACGAACCAGTCACAGATAATCCACGGTTGATTTTTAAAGATCCACCGGGCCGATATACGTCGACGCAGTAGCTCTCCTAGGAGGAAACTCGAGCAAGAGGGAGGGGGGCGACGGAATAGGGGTTGGGATACCTTCATCTGCGGATTACTTATGCACGAGCAGCCGCGACTCATTTCATTGCAACGGAGCCAAGACTTGGGAAGCAAGCCGAGTCAAGCCGACGGAAAAATGTTTCTATTTAGCTCGCTTAAGCTCTTTATTAAAGGTTCGCTTCTTCCGCAACCGAGACTTGGCTGGCTTTTAGAATCTGCGCTAAAATCCGACCGGAGGCTCACGCCACGCTGAAACTCGAGAAAAAGAGATTGTGGTCTTGTCTATCCTTTTCTCACGAGCACATTCTTTTTCCGCCCCCCAATGTTCCCCATTTCCGTCGTCTTTTCTTCGTTCGTCTCTTTCTCTCGAGCTCGCACTAAGAGAAATCCTTCGGGTGGGTGTCGGGGGAGGGAGAAGAAATTGCGTCAATTACCCGCTGATTTCGGCATCTGATCCACGGATTACGTCCCGCCGCGAATGCTGATCCCTCTTTCGTTTATTGAGCGACGTTTTCGAAATGACACGTCCCGATTCGAGGATTCCGCGATTCCCCGTCACCGGAGGACGCACCCTTCGCCCGTTCACTCAGATAAGAGTAACGAATGCGTAATATACGAAATTGAATGTTTTAATAAACCGAGCTGGCTGCGTCGTCTGCTCGGAAACTCGCAAGATGAAGGAACCCTTGAGTGGATGAATTAGAAAAAGGAGGAAACGGCACAGGTCGAGGTACATTCTCAAGGTTCTATCGCGTCATACACGTTCGATAGCTTCATAGCTAAAATGTGAAACATCTTCGCATTCGCGTATCGTAAATTCTTTGGTGAAAATGAAAGAAGAAGACCTTGACGAACTGTGGACCCTCCTTCGTGCCCGATTGTCTCTTCATCAGCGTCAGGAAGACGCGGCGCGGAGAGGCTACAAATAATTCCGGGGCGTTATTCGATGGCATATTTTCGATTATCGACCAACGAAGCGTAATCTCGCCGTAAATGGAGGATTGTCTCTGTATAGCGGAAGATGAGGTGCTGCGGGTTCGGGTACTGCGAGAGATCGACGATTCTCCGTCGCTCGACGATGAAAGAACGAAGGAAAAAGAGAAACCATGCGGAAAGAGGTTAGTGGAAAGGAGATGGAAATAAAATTCCGAGGGGCTGAGGAGCTAGAACTTGAGGGGGTTCACGGCGGGTTCAGAAGGTTGGGGTATAGCCACCAGCGGCTCTTTAAAAGAAAGCGGGATAAACAGACAGTTCCAGCAAGGAGGGAGGAAATGTAAATTTCCAGCGAACTGGAAGGAAGAGAAAAGAATAAGGGCTCGAACACCGGAGCGTGGGTATATTGAGTGAGCGACCGGCCCTTCCACCCGCGCCGCCTCGTCCTTGCTTCTTTAAATTTCATGTGCCAATTGTGCGCGATTGTCTTTACTTTGCCTCCTCTTCAGTGGCAGTCGGTTTATACCTAACTCCCGAGGCCTATAGCTTCTCCACTCAACTTTCAAGAACGTATACATCGCACACCGATGGTCTGCGTGACCATGATCGTTTTCTGCCATCGAATCGTCGATTTAGCTGACCCTTTCCTACTCTATCGCTTTAATAGTAATACAGAGAAGTGTATGTATATCGCGCGGGTGAAACGTTAAATACACAAGACACGCGAAAACAACGAGTCAGCTGCTTGTGATGCAATTCGTGCAGGTGCAACCTAACACCGAGTTTATCGCGTTACCGTTCGCTTCTGATTTCTTCAGCCACTATCGAATCAGACAAGTTTTCTGGTATGATATATATATATATATATATACATATATAGAACTGCGACGGGTAAACTCATTCGAAACTCCACAAACATTCCACTATTATTTCTACGATTAAATTTGTCCGTCGATAATGTACGCGGTGGCTGGAAATAATGAAAAACTTCCATCGAATACGGTTTCAACGACGATCAGCTGGCGGCGATAGCGAGACGTATACGCAAAGAAGTCAACGTCCCTCGGGCGGACTCTCTCGATCGAGATAAATCAAAGAACCGCGGCCTGACGAGGCGAGAGATAGACGTGGCAAACATTCGAAACGTCTCGTCAGGCGGACACGTCGTTTCTCCTGACGAGACTGAAAAGGGATGCAAGTCGACGTTCGCGGAATGATATTCAGAGGGATGAAGGGGACGGACAGAGGAAGAGAAGCAGGAATATCAGTGGTGGTGGTGGTGGTGGTGGTGGTGGTGGTGGTGGTGGCAGAGTTTGCCGGATCGGTGTCCACCAGTGGATAAAGTGAAAGATTCTCTCGACGCGAGGGGGCAGAGAAGAGAGTCGTGTGACAGGGGTTGAAGAAGAAGCACGCCATCCGGATGGTCACCCTACGTGCCAAGAATTTCTCGCGGCGGAAGCCATGGACCTTCTCATTCCCAGTCGTGTTGTAGTATACCAACTGTCTGTCTTTGGATGTTGTGAGTCTCTTCCAACGGACAGAAGGAGAAGAAACGGCTGTAAGTGAGAGCAACAGTCGCTGAATAAACACAAAGTCCAGTTAAAGTCGTAATAAATGTCTCCTCCTTTCCGATGGGCTCTTCCGTCTCCGTCGTTTTCGTTCCGCCTTCACCCCCTTTTTCCAGGATCGCCTCTTCTTGCCCTCGTAGCTCGTGTCTCTCTTTCGCTCTTTTCACGGCCGCCGTGCTTGCTTTCCTTTCTTTCGCGGAGACAAACGGTATTGAGGGTGAAAATTGACGGCTTTATCGTGCCGCTTCCGCGAGAACTTTCCGAGGATTTGCCTTTTCCTTCTTGACGGTTTCGTATTTTCCGCTAGACATTTTCCTTGCCAACTTTTCCACCACCACCGTAGCCCGTTTCTCGGACGATTGTCTCGGGGAAAGTCTTTAAGAAAGACTGATTGGACGCAATCATTTGCTCTGTTCGTTTTAATCGCGTCACCCCATCCAACTAATCCCTCGCCCTTCGTCGCGTTCCCGCGAATAGAAATATTATTTCTATTTGCAATAAAAATGAAATTGTTTCTTGACGATGTCTGGCAGATATCGCGGCGTAGGCGGAAAAAGTAAGTTCGACCAACCAGCAGGGGCATTTCCCCGTTTCCATTATAAAACGGTCGTACCTGGCCGAGTGTTTCAACGACAACGATAAAGTTGCTATGTATACAGCGATATCCGACAACACCGAATAAACACATGGCCGATAGATATTTATTTTTCTGCCTCGTGGTCGGCTTAAACCCGGACGAGATACGCGAATAAACAATCCGGACATATGTTTCTCTTCCACTTGTCGTGCACCTTTACATGCAATCGTTCGGTTCAATTATATAACCGATCATTTTATATTTCTATCTCCATCTTCCTCGCAACCGGATATCGTTCTGTACGTAACGCGACTTTGTACAAGATCCGAAGAATATCGCGATAAAACCCATTAATCCTTATGGTTCTCGGGGAAAAGACAGGCAGATACGCCACATCTACCGTCTGTCCCTAACCTTTGCACGATCGGAATAATTTAAGTCGAAGGTTACGGACCTTTGGGGAACGCGATCGATGATAGTTGGAGAGCCTCGAGGCGACGCGGCCACTCGCGGCGGAAATAGCAACGATGACGTACGTTTTTTTCTGCGTGAACAACGCATCGGTCGCTGTCGGGATCAACATTCCGCTCGAACGCTTGTATATGACGCTCTCGATGACGCCAACACTCCCACGCGATTTTCCAGGCATCCTCGAATGGTATTCGGATCGCGAAACAAACATCCTGCGCTTCACGAGTACAGAGAGGACGAATGAGAGAAAGAGAGAGAGAGAGAGAGAGAGAGAGAGAGAAACAGAGATAGAATACGTCCTTTCGAGCTCTGTTGTTTCGACTCGCCACAAATATTTACCAAATATCGATCCCCCTCCTACCATGTAACCCCTTCCTGTCCCCTTTTTCCGCTATCTCCGTCGCACAGAGAAGGGAGGAGGATACGCAAATTGCATTTGCGTTGACCGCCGCTACAGTCCCGACATCGTCGATATTTGTACTAGGTTGTGTATCGAGGCGGAGATTGGCGGATCGCCAATTAAAATCTGCGTACTCGTCCCCTGTTCGCAAGGCAAGAACGCTCTAGCCGAGTTGTTATAATCGTGGATTCGCTTACAAATTTATGAGTCATTTTTTTTCCTGTCTTCTCCTTACACGTGGTGAAAAGTTAAGTGAATCTTAAGTACGGCCAAATCGATTCTTTGCGATTCTGGGACGTTTATTCTGTCTATCGTTTCATTTATCTCATTTTAGTAAATGAACCTATTTTTATTAGAATTTGAAATCGCGCAGTTCTTTACGTGCGAAAACTACGCAAACTTTATATGGTTTCGTTAACTTCGTATGCTCTCTGTATATAATCGATCGAGTATCAGCAGTCACAATCACACGATTCTGGTTGTTGCATATATAATCTTTTCGCAATACAACACAAGACTTAGACTTCGTATTATGCCATCATACGTAATACCTATTAACACATAAACACGTTATCTCTTAATAAATAGTTAAACGATAAACTATTGGCAGTACGTATTCTTTATATATGACACCAGATATGTAAGACGTGTTAATGATAAAGAAGTATTTATTCTCTATATTCCTCATTCTGAATTCCTCGTCATTCTATTACACTGTCAAAGAAGTAAATGTATTGAGGTGACAAACTTCATTCGCATCGTTGACGAATCTTTCTTTATTAAATTAGATAATAGAAATATCACTATATATACCATAATCATCTATTATAAGAATGTGAAAATATATCCAAATTACGAACAGTTTTGGCAATAGCTGAACGAGTTTTAAACGAAGGAATGAACAGAGCTTCAGAGGATTATTTCTGAATAATTTCCGAAGTTTGTGTTCTTCGATAAAGTCGTTAATGCACGAGATAGATGACATCAGGTTTGATTCATAGCTTTCAAAGCATCAAAAATGCAAGCGTTTATCGTGCGACGAACGTCCCCCCGCTTTGCTACCACTTTCTGGTGGACACATGTATTATGCAGATCGCTCGAATAACGGTACAGCAGTCGTATGTTGACTTCCACGGCTAGTAATAGATAGCGACGCGTTATTTTTAACGAAATTGCGAGCTGCCTTGGGATAATGTTAGCTTCCGTCTTTATACGCGAGGTCTATATAACGTTTTATTGATCCGTCAGCGTTACAAACACGTTCCGGATATTTACTGTCCGCAATTTCTTTCTCTTCGAAGGAGTTGGTCTATACACGAGCGTACGAGGCAAATGCTGATTTACCTGACCATCGTTTCTTTAATGAATATTGACTTTAAAAATATTCCAGCACGTTTATACCAGACAGAAGACCGACCGAGCTAAGCAATCTAAAAATTTGATCCAACAGTCGTAAGCACAGTTGCATTCGGGGGATGGAAGGGGAAAATAATTGGACAAAAGGGTTGGCTAATTATCATAGAACCGAGGATTCTTTTTGTCGGATCGAAGGCAAACGTACGATACGGAGGCAAAGGTGACGACGAGCAACGGCGTAGATCGTTAAAATAATAAAGGTTGTTATTGAACCGGCGGCCATTCAGCGCAAAAATTTGAATTCCTCCCGGTCTGCATCTGTCGCTGCTCGGTTTGTGTGCCTTGCCTCCCTCGCTTTCCTTTTCGCCCGTTTCCTCGACGAACGTTCCGAGAACGAACCGTGCGTTCCCTTCAGCGCAATATCCGAGAGAACGGCTCGACATTATGCGAGCTATCGATACTGTACGCGGTTGCGGCTACGCTACGTCGTATTATTAAAGACGCTCCGCGAACAGGAAGGGGCCAAGCGAAAAGAGAAGAGAACAAAAAAAAAAAGAAAGAGGAAGAGAGATCAAGAACGATTCGAGAAGGCGAGAAGCAGAGTGGGAAGATGACGAGGGGATGGTATCGTGAGGTGGAAAACGGTGATTTCGACGATGCTGTTTTTTCTGTTTCCGTCGCGGCATGAATATTCCAGCACGCGCATCTGCATAGGTTCTCGTTCGAGGAAAAGGAGAACGGGGTGAAAGAATCAACCGGGTGGTGTGGGTTAAAATGGAAGAAGAGACAGAGGATAAAAAGGAAAAATGGAGAAGAGAAATATACGAGGAGAGAGCGAAGCTTTGAGGAGGTGGGTGGCGGGGGGGGGGGGGGGGGGTCTCAACGAAAAGTAAAACCGAAGGCTTGCCTTTCCACCGGTGACGTATTATGCGAGAATCGTGGGGTAGGGGGTTGGAGACGCGGGGTTGCGAAGGAGGTGGCAGAATGTGGGCGGCTGGAAAGGTGGATGGCGGAAGATGGAAGGCGAAGAGTGGCGGGGGAGGACGTCGTTTGGCAATCTTAGGGGGATTCCGTGGATACAATGGGATCTCAATACATCACCTCGCCTAACCCAACGCCCACCCCCGACCCCCACCAACCGCCCTGTACCCCTTGGTGTTCCTCCTCTCGTGCCACTTCCTCGAACCCCCGCGTTCGTCCCGTTTGCACCAGCACCAACGAGCTTCCCAGATGCCGTAATAGCTTAGGAGCCGGCGTAATAGCTGCCACTGCCTTCCTAGAGAGAGTTATAGTTCAACAACGCAGAAATGGAATCGCGAGAGGAAGCAGCAGCAGCGATAGCAAAGTGTGCGCAGAGAGAGAGAGAGAGAGAGAGAGAGAGAGAGAAATGGAGGATTGGAGAGACGAACTGCCAGGTGGAAGTGGTGTAAGTAGAACTATAGAGGAAAAGAGAAGAGGAGAGTTGCATGGAGACGGTGATGGAGCACACGAGAATTGTTATACAAAAGGACGAAGAGGGGACGAGCGAAGATATCGAGCCAAACGACAGAAGGATGCAATAACCACGACGAAGGACTAACGATTACGGAGACGCGGAATGTCGCGTACGGAACGATGCATCGCTTATTGTAATATTTTCGAAACGAGAAGAGCTTTCAGAGGAAGGAAAGGAACCAAATTTCACGATGAAATTGGGTCGTAGGACCTTGACTCAGCTTTTAATTCAATCGTGCAAAATTAAATGGAACGGTTAATCTAATAGTCTATTCTGTTAGCGTCAGTTCCTTTCTATGACTTCTCGTTCAATTATTGTAAATAGAATGAATTGTAACTTCTTCGAATAAAATTCTTAATTTTCTTCCAATATATGGAAACGATAGCTTGCATTCAACATTCGGAAGAGGTATATTATACGTTCCCCAAAAAAATTGGCTACAATGACGATACAAAGAGAACGACAAGGAACGAGGATTAACGACAGTGCCGATGTAAAAAATAAATTCAAACGGTATTTATCTTTTATAAATTTTTTACCAGTTCGCTAGAATACGCAGAGTGCTATATTAAATCAATTGTCATACGGAAGAACGTGCACTTCACTGTCGGAGAGGAAACCGTAATCGAAGCGTTTCGAGAGCTAGCCACAGCAGCGAGCGAGATGGAGAATAATTAATAGCAGGGACACCGTGTGTAACGAGATATAAGTATTATTCGGAGCGAATCGCGCGGATCTCCGGCTGGTTCCGTGTTTGGAAACCTCCGGGTACTTCAAATACGTTTATCGAGCTTCAATTCCACCTTTCTATCTCCTAATACGGATGGATCGTAACGCGATATTCGTTCCCCTGAAACGATTTATTTTATACCCTGGTCCAGACGTCCGCGTTACATCGTCCTATACTTTATGTCCGTTCCAATGATCCGTAATATATAAATCTAATTGACGTACATACACAGTACCGGTTTTTGCATTCAAATTCCTTACGATCCTTAGGATTTTCTATTCCGAAGAAATTGTGAAAGCCGTAGAAAAGAATAAACGAAAGAAGAAATCAGCATTCCTCGCGAAGTAAAATTACGCGCGTCGAACATCCCCCCTGCGAAAATTTGTTCGAAGACAAGGTCTATAGATGGTGGAGACGAACGAATGGAGAATATGGCAAAATCGTTGGAGTTCGATATCGTGCGATCACGTCCGCGTGCTCGCGCCATTTCTGTTTACCGTGCACCTAGCACGGATGCATTACGTGATGCTGAATACCGTAATCCTGCATTCCAGTCGCGAGCATCCTGCAAGGCAGAAAGAATCCCGTTTTGCGCCCCAGTCTGTCCTGTTCAGCCCCCCCCCCCCCTCCCCAGTTTCCTCCCCACATGCCATCGCTACCTTGCCAGCTCGTGCCACCCTTCTCCGTCTCACAGCGTCGTCGTGTCTTCTCCCTCCAACCTCGTCCGCCCCCTGTACACCGAAAACGTAGAAGGTGCATATTCAGGAGAGTAGCTCGTGGAAACTTCGGGACGTTGACACCAGAAGCTGGATTCTGGATGGTTGGGTTGGACACAACCCGTCCGTTAACATAGTACCCCCTATGCGAAATTGGTAGGGGGTAGGTGGTACAGCCTGTAAGAGCAAGGCGAAGGGAGCGAGAGAGAAAGAGAGAGAGAGAGAGAGAGAGAGAGAGAGAGAGAGGAGAAAGGTAGAAAAGCAAGGCAAGGGGATGTGTCCCAGCTAGACGTTCCACGGGTGGAAGGCAGAAAATTCTTGGTCGACCGTCGTTAGACGAAGAGAGCCGTTATTACGTCGACCTCGTCGTCCTCCTCGTCGTTGTCGTCGTCGTCGTCGTCGTCGTGGCTGTCGACGTCGACGTCGTGCAGTTGTAGGCCACGTCGCCCCGTGGAAAAGGCGTGGCAACGTCGCGTTCGCGCACCTTTGCACCTGGTGCGCCGGGGAAGACACGCCTCCGTGGAATTCCTCTCTCTGGTCCGCCTACACGCCCGTTCCTCTCGTTCTCCATCTCTGTCACTCTGTTCGCATCCCTCTGCCTCTCTCGCTTCAACTCGTCCTGGCTCACTCGTCCATCCGTTCTCCACTCCTCCGTTCGTCTCGCTCGTCGAGGCTAAGAGAGGAGATCTCGCCGATCTCTATTCTCTTCTCTACCTCCCCCTCTACTCGCGCCAACGTCACCGCTACTGCCATCCTCTCTTTCCTCTATCCACTACTTCTGGAGCTCCACCACCAGTTCTATCTTCCGTAGCAGGGAGAACCAAGCTCCTCCACCACCACCGCCACCCACTACTACCATCGTATCAACTCCACCGCCACCACCGTCGTCTCCTCCTGGACTACTCCGCCGCCACTATCCTGCTTTAAAATCGTTTCGGCTAAATGCATGTGTGTTTCGTACGTATGTACGTACGTAGACGAAAATCCGCCGGTGGCTGAGACGCATGCTCGTACAGAGTAGCGTAAAGGATACAACACGAGGCAACCGGAGTATGCGTTCTATTCACACACACGTTCAAATGCGCGCGCAATACTCGCCTCCGCTCTGCCAGCTAGCAGTGCCATCCGCCCACTCGGTATTCACGCCGTTCCACGTGACCCCCCTTAAACCGTGCTTGTGCCCCTTCTACCAGCCAAGCTTTCGGGGGAAGGAAAGGAAAAAAGAAATAGGAAAAAAAAATAGGGGGCGAAGCGGAGAGTTCGAGTAGAGGAGAGATGCTCGCGAGCGGGCGCGATTACCGCAGACTCGCGGAATCCCTTTCCGCTCCCCCTCCCTCAACCCCTCTCGTGGAACTTCCTTTTTTTCACCTCTCTCTCCTTGAGATGCGAACTACCGTCGGGACGTTACCGCGTACGCGTCTACCTAGCGGGAGAGCGTCAGGGGAAGGACGTACGTATTGATCAGGGCCAAGTAATGTCTGGAGATGCAGTCGGAATTACTTTGGGTCATTTGATTTCTATGCCCTGTCACGACGAGTCGATGGAAACCGAATTCATCCCCTTCAGCCTGTTCAGATTAAGTGCACGATTAAATGCACGTGTTTCGAGTTTCTCCATGGAGGGATATTCGCGAGACGCTCGATCGTCCTTGTAGTTAGATTCAAAGGGAAAACTTTTCGAAAAATGAGGAGTCACTCGTTTGGGTAAATGATCAGTCTGATACTGATTAGCCGCATTTCCTTTGTTCGTCGATTCCAACTTTTGTTATATATTGTCCGATGTAGCGAAGAAAAGAAGTCTACCCTGCGGACCAGGGGGGAGGAGTAACGAGCACAGGCGAAGGAAATCGAAACTCTGCGGGAACGTTAAAGAAGTCATGTATGTACACGAACGAATGGGGAAGAGGCGAAGATAAAAGGGGATTTTCTCCCTTGGTACGTCTCAGTGGAGGAAGGAGAAATCACGTTTGCGGGCTACGCGACTCGGACATCCCTTATCCCGAAGTCTGACATTCGTAACGAGCGGTCGGTAGGACAAAAATTACCGGCAGAACGTAAAATCAAAAACTATGTTTCTTTTACAACCCTGCGGAATAATGCATGTCGTAAAGCGGTTTCCTACGACCGAATCGAACCGCTATGCTTCCGCCAGCGACGGAGTTCAACGTGAAGGGACGCGCGATGCAGATTTAATTAAAACTCGTAGACCGGACATAGAATGAAAAAAATAGAGCAAGTTCGTCGTCTTCTCGTGTATCGATCCTAGAAATTTAACGCGGACCTAAATTCCAACTAGCCCGGAAAGAATCGACAAAAGCTCTTCTCTATTCCAGTTAATTATCGCGCTGCGCGATCGAAAAGCGAAGTTCCGTCCTTGGAGAAACTAAAAGTCCAAGGACGAAAATTCAAACAACGCGGCGGTTATTAAATTAAAGATAACGCGATACCGGCACACGCGAGCGTGCTTAAAAACTTGGTGCCCTTTTCGCGCTCTTCGAGATCGAAATCGCAAGCTGCGAATACTCGAGCGTGAGATCACGCCTGTTGGTAATTATTTACCGAGTCTCGAGCCTCTCCTTCATTAAGACACTAATTACCGACGTGCATACGCGTGCATGTAAGAAGTTGGAGCATATATAGAGAGAATCAGTTACTGTTCTGCTAGCTCGTACCTACGAACTTCCGACGTTGTAGCCCTTTCTTGCCGAGTACAGCGATATGGTGGAAACGTTCGCACGATCCAGACATCTATTTACAAGGTTGCACGTCTCGGTTACGTTGGCATACCTAATTCGACTTGACTCGCTTCCTTGGATTTCGTCGCTCGTTAATATCCGATCGAGGGAGAGATCAACCCTTATTATCAACGTTTGCAGCATTTTACAGCATATGCCATCACTTTCTACGTAAATAGAAAAATAAATCGGAATCACAAGATACGATTTTCCTATGCGACGGAATTCTGTCCTCCTTAGTTTGTATTATATTCGTTTGTAAAGTTTATAGCGTTTCTGAGAATTAATGTAATCTTCTTCTACTATGTATTCAACGGAATCGAGAAAGAATGAAAAGATTTTCGAAGAATATTTATTCAATAAAATTTTGATCCTATGGAAATGGATTTCCTTTTATTTCATTTAAATTTTCCAAACACATACTAGATTGACCTGTTTGAAAAGACACGATGAAAGATTCTTTGAAGTTTGAAGAAAAAAATCAACCAATTTCCACGTGATATATCGCGAAGGGTCAAGCAATAAAACAGGTTGAAAAGAGGTGTGTCGAGCAACAGCACGTGGTGTTTCGCGGCAGAGGCTGCGTTTCCCACGCGTGGGGGATGACAGGGGTGTACACGGTCGGCCGATCAGTGGGTAGAGGGGTTGTTTAGAGTGAGCGAAAGAGAGGAAGACAGACGGTAAAAGGGAGGAGGAGAGAGGCGTTGAGGAGGGGTTGAAAGCACGTGGTGCTGGCGACGCGCGCCTCTCCAGCTACGGCTGGCTGTATATCTATCGAGCTTTCCACCCCCAGCATCCCCCCCACTTGTTGTGCTTTACCGTGTTGTGTTGCTATGTTGCCTTGTGTATCGAGAAAGTTCAACGCCGGCTAGACGATGTTTCCCATCCAACACCGGCCGTCAGAATCAACAGGCTTCTCTCCTCTCCGAAAGTCGCTCGCCTCTCCTTCCCCTTTTCTCTCTCCTCGAAAGGAAGGATCGAAGAACGAAACTTTTTCAACAAGATTAAAATTTCATGATACGTACAACGTGCAAGTCAGGGGAATAGAATTTTGATCGGGACGAGAAAAAACTGGCCACGACAAATCTCATTTCGAGATTTACCAACGTGGCCAACTTTCTTTTGATTACGTCGGGGACGTTGCTTCGGGAGATCCAATATTTCTTTTTTTCTCCATATTACCCCTTCTTTTTTCGAGAAACTATCGTATTATCGGTAAGTAATTTTGGAAATTTCCTCCGAGGTAGAAGAATTAGATGAGACGTCTATTTTATGAAAACTAGTTGGCTTTTAGAGAGAATCGAGAGAGAAGAGAATTAGAAACGAAACTTTTCGTTTGCTAAATTCGCGAGACTCCAACGGTACCCAGTTTCCTCGACGACGTCTGCCGATCTTCGACCAGCAACTTCGTTGATTATCGAAAGGGTAACGTACAGCGATGCCGAGTTCTTCAAGGGGATGTATGATTATTGAACGCCCGTTCTCGGTCGAATTTTAAGGGCGGCAACCCTAAAGGGAATATTCCCGCCCTTCATTTCCTACCGTTTGTTCCAAACTTTTAATTTCGACATCAATCCCAAAAGCTTATATTGCAATAACTTTCAATTTACATTTCAGAATCAATCGCTTAGGCCACGTGTGTTTTCTGAAATAACAATCATTGTGTATATTCATACGTAACAATGGAAGATAGAATGTTTAATGTATTCGAGATGTGTTCAGATGTCGACGAAGCAATTTTCGAAACATTCGAAAATGTAGTCCACCATCTCGCGGTAAATGGCAGATTCGGGGATACGAGTGACTACCCCGAAGGAAACATCCCCCGAGATCTTTAACTCCGTAGTCCTTCAGGAGCTGGCGGGTTACTTGGTATGCAAGAAGTATAGCCATTCATCTCCCGATCTCTGGCAAAGGCCCGACCTCCGGATATAAATTAGCTTTTGTTTAGCATTCAATGCAAGCCGCCTTTTCCACTGGCCATGCCCTTGCTTTTGGCTGATCCACGGTTAGACAGCCACCTGCTCGAACCACCCTTGGCAATACGATGCAATTAATGTAGCCACTGGCTGCCTCTAGGTCGAGCCAATTAAACATTTGCGACTGCTATGAAAAGGAATCGCCCCCGACGTTAAAAGGGAATTAAATTCCCGAAGGTATCGGGATCGGAATTCGACGTAAAAATTTCCGTTTGCTACATCGTCGAGTACGTAAAAACGAAGGAAATGGAAAAAGAATTTAGTTATCGATATGTTGAACAACTTTCTACTTCCGACAGAATCGCTTCGTTGGAGGATTTTGAAATTTATTTAAATCCACACACTTTTCACGGCAATCTGTATTTCCGTGGCAAAGTCAGGAAACTCTAGAGTGGCGAATAATGAAACGTGCGAGCCGAACGGCTGAAAAATCCTGCGAGATAAGCGAGGAGACCGTAGAAACGTCGAGTACGTGAGGTACATTGTCCGTCGCCGAATCTAGGAGGTTTAATCTATCATTACGCGGCGGAGAAGGAACAACCGTCGGGGGCGAAAAGCCGCGGTAACTAGCAGGGAATAATTAATAAATGCGAGGATGCATTAGTATGCGTGGTGTAGGATGAGTTCGTGCGGGCCGTGAAGTCGAATGAACGCGGACGCGAAACTGTGTTTGAGGAAGGAGCGGAGAGTCGCAGGAATTATAAAATAATAAAGAGAAAATTACGTAATGTGAGGATCAGATGAGAATTAGAGGACAATGAAGACGGGGTAAACCAGCGCCGTCTAACGGGCTAGACCACCTAAAGGGGTGGGGAGGGGGTAAAAAATAGGGAAGGGGAGAGGCGAGCAAAGGGATGGGAAACGGAGGTCGAGGACCAGACGTCTTAATGTCTGCATCGTCGAGAACGCGTCCCTTGCGCATGACTATCTCTCCGTGAGCTTACATCTTTCCGATAAGAAGCTCCGCTTCTACGAATAAACTCGACCATTTCTAAATTCTTGTACTGCCACGGACTCTAAATTAATAACGTTACGCAAACATATACGTAATGGAAGCAATCTACGAGGACAGGATTTTTCCATTTGAAAGATCAATGGAATCTTTGAGATTTCATTAAAGAAGCGGTAGCTGGAGGGAATCGCACGAAATTTATCGGACACGTAGGAGGCGTGATCTCGTTCGCCTCGCCGCTAATCGGGCTTCCTAATTAGTAGTCAGGCGACGTATACCCGGCTGCGACTTTGTAAATGGTAACAATGTTATGTAATTAGGTAAAAAGTTCTGTAATCAAGAAGTAGATCTTCTCAGGCAAGACTCTCTCTCTCTCTCTCTCTTTCTCTCTTTTCGCCTCGAACCAGCCCGCCCCTCTCATTCGTATTAAAATAGTCCCGCTAGGAAAGCGTGCGTTGTGCCCTGCATATCTTAAAACCCAGGGGTTGCGAGGGAAGAGACAGGAGCTAAGATCCGCCACCCCCATCCGGTTCTGATTTTTCTCGCGATTCATATTGCCCACGGACGAAAGAGCGCTGCGGATTACGTTTCGAAGGAGATCGTAGCGTTTCAACCCCCTTTTAAATTTCATCGATATTTCCACGCGCCGAAAAAAAGGAAAAAAAAAGAAACATTTCCCATCTACCCCTTGGTTGGTGAGTGTACGTGGCGAGCGGTTTATAATACCGTCGCGAAATTCACCGAGTTCTAATCGCGTCTGCCGATCGGTCGCGATAAATTCAACCGCCTTTAATTATTTCGCAAGGCGCAGAGAACCAGCGCGGCCAGTTTATTCGAGCGGTTACGATGTTTAATGAAACAGGATCGAACGAGCCGGCCAGGTATAACGTTTGCACGTGCACGATCGACATTAGTCTTCCTGATATCATCGTATCGGGCGAGAATCATTCGCGAAGTCAACGAAACCAGCCGAAACTGTTGACGTCAGTCTTTCCAACGACAACGTACGTTTGTATAGAGTCACCGATGATCTCATTGTCCCGTACTCACATACGTAAGCGAACTAGCCTGCGAACGTTTTTCGCGCGTGTATCGTGGAATCGGGCTGTGTTCCTGGCAACCTATGCGCGTTTGTTGGCTTCTTAGAAAGCGACGAATACGTGTTCCAAGTCGCATGCATAATATCTCTTCTACGGGCATCCTCTTCCCGCGCCTAGGCGAATCATCGCTCGTCCTTGTGGAAAACGTTGTTTAACTTTTCCTTTATCGAACACGGAAACATTGTAACGTTACGTTAGAACAGCAAACGTGGTAAAAGAAGTAGAAGAATGGCAGAGATTTAGAACGAGTAATGCGGAATGTATTGAAACGATAGTCTTTTTGTACGCGTGCCAATACACGGTGGAATTTAGGTTCCTCCATCTATATTAGTAGTTCTACCCATATTTCGAATTACCTACAATTATTTAAATTAGAATCATTTTTCACTTAACTGAGAATCATTCGAATTCTCAAAATTGCACTGTCGCAAATCTATAAAGTTTCTATAGAAAAACGTGAATTAGTCGTTTCGATTATCCTGGTAATTCTGGTGTAAAATATATGGAACGAGGCAACATCGATTTCCAAAATGTAGAACAATCAAAATCATCCTACCTACTTTCGATGTAATTTTAAATCATCGAAACTTGCGATTAGGATTATTATTCTTTTATACGTCTCGCTATAGTATCTTCGTTTCGACGCATTTTAAACGAAAGGTAAACACGATACCTACGATTTTTTCGAAGTTCGCATGAAAAGTTCTCGATGAAATTGGTACGTTCGAACGTAGAAATAGAAGACAAATTGTAAGTCTGATCGCGATGCAAAAGCGATCTTAAGCGTCTTACATGATTGCGTGCAGCAAGGATACGTACGATATTCGTGGCAGTGTATCGGCACACTGACACGCCGAAACGAAACGATTTCAATAAACATGCTTGACGCACACGTACGTGCAAAGTGGCACGAATGGTTTTTTCCTAGAGCCAGCTACGTGCGTGGGCGGCATCGACTTTGCTTCCCTATCGCACGTAAAAGCCAAGATAAACGTTATTTATTTTTTTTTCTCTTAACTGTGTGTATACCAACTGTAAACTCGTGTGGGTGTGATTCGCACGTTGTGTCGTGCGCATAAGCATCGGTGAATGAAGACGTTGTATCGCAATAAGACGATACGGTTACTATTCGATAAAATTAAATCCAACGATACTTGAACGCGGATATTGGCGCCCGGATCGTCGATGTAAATCGCTGGTAAAATACGACGAAGCTGGTTACATTAACCACGTTGGCAATTGCGTGTTACGTTCGTTCCTCGTTGCTTCGTATCGCGTACGATTTAGATTGCACGTCACTCTCCGTTTATTTAACTTTACCAGCACGCGCATTATTTGCGTTACAATACAACGTTTACGTCACGGCCCCCCTCCCGCCCCTCCGCCCTGGCATTTCGTGAAAATGTGCATTCTTTTAAATAACGATATATCAAGTTGCCGTTTGGCTCGAGTACATGGGTAAATAAACCGTCTAAACGATCCAATCGCGTCGTAATGCAAGTTTCACGCGCATCGTAGCGATTACGTACGCAATTCTATTCTTTCCTTCGTGCAAGACAAACGATTCATTGTTCCTTTGTAAGAGGCGATTACGTGAAATATAAAATCGAAAGTACTGACGCTGCCAACTCTCGATTTGACTAAATCATTCAATTGTATATCCCCAATTGGCGACGATTGGTACGAGGGATCAAGATCGAGAGGCAAATCGGCGAAGAAAGGAAAAAAAGGAGAAATTACTTCGGGCGCGTAAAGTTTTCCCTAAATCGTAGGACACGTTTCGCTCGTTAAGGGTCGTCGACGGATAAGTAACGACGGCGCCGGGCGTCGGCGGAGTGGTCGGTCGAGAGAGTAACAGCAGGAATGGATGGGACGGGAGTTAGATGGTAGAGGACGCGGTAGCAGGCTGGAATTAAATAAAAATAAAACGCGAGATAATAACGTTAGCGAAGGAACCGAGAGCCCAAGACAAATAGCCGAGGGAAAACAAAGCGTATTATAAATACCGGGTGACAGGACGAGTTGGTGCGGCAGAGCGAGTAGCGCGAGCGAGTAAGAGGGTGGTTTTCAACAGGACCGAGGCGGCCAGAAGAAGGAAAAATGGGAGGGGGGGGGGTTGGTTGGTGGTTGGCAACGACGACGACGACGACGACGACGACGACGACGACGACGACGATGATGACGACGACTACGAGAGGACGGTAGTGACCGTGTCGTGTCCTGCGAAAAAGGGAGAAGAAAACGCTCGGAGAAAAGCAGCGAACGATGCCCCTCTAGCATTTTTGCTACCTGCGGACACAATGAGTGGCCGGATTTCTTTTTCCGTGGTCGTTACTCACCCTCCCACCGAGGGATAGTATTCTTATCCAAGCCGGAATTACAAATTTCAGACACCGAGCCCTTGTGTCGGACAGGATTCTGACTGCGCGTTATATTCTCCTCCAAAGTGGCTTTGCTTCGCGCGCTCTTCTTTTACAATTACCCTATCTACCCTCTCTACCCTTTTCCTATTTTATTCACTCTCTTTCCCCTCTTTTCTTCCTCTCCTTTCTCCGCGTTCCTCCCTTTTCGTTCTTCATTTATTTTTTGGCGTTCGGACAGAAAACGGACGAAATACGTATGTATTGTGGATTACTCACACTGGGACGAGCGTGGCCGCGCGGATTCAGCTGCCAAGGAACCGTCGATGGTTGGAACTGTTCCTTTCCCCACGAACCGTTATCGAACGGATTCTCACCGATGTGTCCCTGCAAGAGAAACGTACGATTAGCATCAGCATTGTTTTAGATCCTCCAGAAACCTGTTCTTTCAAACTTCCAATCAGTCACTCCTTGATTCTCACCGAAGAAAATCAGAAAAAATTAGAAGAAGTTACATGGATCGAAGAGAAACTCGGTGGAATAAAATCACGCGACTCGACTTCTTTTTTTTTGGTAGAACGAGTCTCATTAACACGAAGAAGCAACTTCGCTCTCCGACAATTTCGCGGGAAAATATTTATTCCTCTCGCGGTATTTTCCTCTGGAGAGGCAAGCGAGCGAAGCCCTCTCGCGAAGAAAAGAGACATCGATCTCCGGGAGTTCGCAGTTTCAAAAGTTTTTTTCCTCGATGCTCCTCCACGCAGCGCCGAGCTTATTTTTGTAATATATTCCGCGCCCTCCGCCGCCCTTTCTCGACTTTGCACCCCGTAAGCCTTATTTTTCTTTTAACTTTATTTCTAACCTAGAATCCCGCGACTGCGAGAGGTGGCACGCGCATAAATCAGCCGGTATAATGAGAACACTTCGTCTTCGGCCGGCTCGCCCTCTCGCTCGCAGACGCATCCCTTACGGGCCGCCTATTATATCATTCTTTACTTCGCCTGTGGATTTCTGCCTGCCGCGATTATATTAATATTCGTTCGCACGACTCGGGACTTTGCCCTCGATCTCGTCTGCCATCCACGCGATTTCGATGCGTCCATCACCAAGGGTGGTTTTCCTACCCCTCTCAAAAAATTTCTGTTCATTCGATTGCTCGATTCCTATGAAATTTTTGGCCTTGTTTTGTAAGATTGATATTTCGCGCATACGCACAGAAAGCAGTCGAACATTTGTACGCGTTATACGAAAGATATTGAAATTCCATTAGCGCTGTTATGAGTCTCGACTACCATGCTTATATTTGGCGCGTAAAATTTAAGTAAAACCGGAGTCACCCACCGGTGGGCCACATCTTCTTTTTACCATCAGGTGGCGTGTGTTTCACGCTATATACGTTTCTAATTTTAATTTATAAAAATGCAATTTAACGAAAACTGGAATAAAAGTCAAATATTATTGAAGAAGGTACGAACGAAAAATCGCGCCAGCGTGTTAAATGATTCTTACTTGACGCATTTTAGCGTTGGCATTATTTTCTTTTCTCAAGAATGAAAAATAGATCGATGGGTATCCATTTCCATAGCACAGTGTCGATAAAAATTAAAGTAATTTCAGAAGGTACTAAGTTGAATTGTCATTTCCGTTCAACGAATAAACAAACTTTCGTTACAACGGTGCGACTGTTTTAATAGTCAGAGCCTATTTTAATGATTCGTTAGCATGGAAGAACGAATGAAGACCGAGTATCGCAATTAGCTGTATTGAATCAGAGGAATTCCAGCATAATCAAAGATCCGTGGAATTAATCGTCGTTCCTATTACGTCCGATCGAAGAGGCTACAAATCAACGACTTGGCACGATTATTTTCTCACGAACTGTTAGGACGAATCGTCTAACAATCGGCGAGAGCTAGTCGTTCTGCCGTTTTATTCGACCGTGCAAAGAACTTGTTCCATAAGCGGCAAGGTACAAGGTAGAAATAAACAGTGGCGGTGGAAAATAATGAACCGGATAGCATATATAAATACCCCAGCGGCTATTGAAGTACATTGTGCGCTTCATTTGCATGAGGCAGCCGCGTTCTCGACGCGCAGCTGGACATACACGCGACAAAAGAAACGCGCAAACAAAACACGCAACGCGGCCACATCGTCGTGTGCCACGCAGTGGCCTAACGTTCCGCGTTCCACCTTCTCGACCGACGGTGCGTCCGATGCCATCCGGTATCAAAGCGAAACAATGTGTCCCTACACTCCCTTGGCTTGTAACTTATGCACACTTTCAGTCGTCGTGTTCGTTGTTCGTTCGTCTTCGTCGTTCCTGTCTGTCCCACATACCTTGTTTTCGATACAAAGTATGCTGGATGCAATTAGCTTGAACGCGATTCACGACGAGAATTTGTTGCCACGTGGACAGATGGATGGATTAACGAGCGACGAGCGTGAGAGAAGCGCATAAGTTGCCCGATTTCGACGATGCGTTGATAGCGTGCACGTTGGCGGAGCGTGATGTACGATAAGCGAGCAGCATCGAGCGATCGACTTTTACGTTTGTCAGATTTGACGGATCTCCCATTGGGAGTAGAAACATTTATCCCACAAATAAATATGCAGAATACGAGATAAGAATACCGGATGATGATATTAAGAAAAAATTGTACGCATATTCGGAACAAGAAAAATTATGCAGATGTACTGTGGAGTAGAATCGAGTGGCAAGAGGAATCTTCATGGGCGGTGAAAACGTAAAAAGGATATAAAATTAGTATACAAGGCGGCAATAAAAACGATGATCGACGAAGATTACTCGGGGAGTTCTTCGTAGGACACTCTCTGACGAAATGAAACGTTTTATCGGTCGGCCGTGTCTACAAAGGGAGTGTGGGGGAGTCGAGGGGGTTGCGGAGGAGCACGACGGGGGCGCGAGAGCCAGTGATTGTAATCATATTTTCAGAGGGACGGATTTATGCAACGCACCGCGCCGTCTCTGTACATAAAACGCATTTAAAATTCTCCAGGCAGCCAGGAAAGGTGGCTCCTGTCCCTGTCGATAGAACAGGCAGCTGGGAGAAGGGAGGGGGGTCGTGGAGCGCCGCGGGGGTTGTAATTGGCAATATCTATCGAATTTTACAATAAATCTCACCGAGCCCCGAAGGAGAGCCCACGGGGGTGGGACGTAGCAATAAAACACCGGGTAGTATCGCGAGGGGCTGCCACACCATGCACTTAACGACTTATCTTATCTTGGAATTAGGTCGCGGTTAGAACTCCTTTAATCCGGGACCAGCACGAATGCCAACGATGTATTCGTTGCTAATTATAACCCGCAAATTCATGACGGTGAATGATTAATAGACTTTTGCGTTTGTTTCTTACGCAGGAAGAAACGGAGGAAGCTTCGTATTAATAGAAAGATGGCCTGTTCCAACGTCTTTCTGTCTTTTGTCAAGAAAATTAGAAATATGCAAATTCGTTGTGATTCGAAGATAAAATGGTACGAAAGAATCGAAGTGTTTGCAGCAATGTGGAGACCAATGTTCGAATTGTGTTTGTATCGAAAGCGTAATAAAGGTACAGGTTCCGTACTGAAAAGTGCAAAGTTCATTATTACGGATATTAGTTCGCTATATGAATTTATAGAACGTTCGAAAAAGTAACTCGATTTTATTTCTTTTTTTTATTTGACTTCGTATCGATGTACGTTGGTTTACTCAAATTTCTGGAAAATAGGGCTACATATCTCTATTGCAATAGCTGCTACAAATGGTAAAAAAATTCGAGATAGTTCGGCTGAGATATCTTTTGAAAACACGCTTTCATTGGATAAATGGCTGAAACGACTAGACCTTGGAAAAACAGGCGTTAATATTTACTCTGATTCGTGGCCTTAAACGATCCACCGGAGTGATGCAGTCACAGTCGTAATTAATGTTGACTTCACAGTTTAGAAAGTGTCCTTCCCCGCGCAAAGATAATACAATCTTTTCCATGAAGCGTGACGAATATGTATAATGTAGGAAACGCAGGAAGAATTGTATTCTAGAAAATACTAAAAATCTTTCTTTTACAAAACTCGCAATAGCCTTCGTCCAATGTTACCTATGAAGCGTGCGTGAAATTGTACGAACGACAAAATTCACGGGGCAAGCAAATGGGTAGAGGAGGAGTTAAGAAATTTCCAAACACACGAACGGTATTTGTGGCCCCGTCGATTTTTATCCTCGGCCGTTAAGTCTTGTAATGCCAGCAAATAGACGCGAGGCTCGAGCAAGCGGTCGAGCAAACGAGTTACAGCCGTGGGGCCTCTAAAAATAAATATGTTGTTTATTCACAAGTAAACCGGATGCCGTTGTTTGCTTTGGAGCAAATTGTTTTGTTAAGTTTTGCCGTCCGAGAGAGCGTGGCCTCGTGTGTGTGTGGGTGCCGTGTCCTCGCAGATGAGGAGCGAGCGTGTGCGCGAGAGAAACGGTTTACCAGGAGGCGGGAGAACAAGAAAGAGTAAAAAGGAAGAAAGAAAATACACGTGAAGTCAACCATCCTCTCCTCTGTCCGCGCTTTTTCCGGTACGTTTTGCTTCTACTGTTGCTAGATGCCTCCAGCTGTACGCAGATTCCCAATACGAATAACCGTTTGACGCAGCGTGAACAATTCCATGATCGATGAGCCACGAAATCGTGAATACAATTAAAATTATCCGACGGTGAAAAATTCGAGCGAATAACTCGATTGAACGAACAGAAAAGAGACAGCGAGATAGAAAAGAAGATAAAAGAGAGTGAAACGAAGGTAAAAGTGTTTACCAAGTAAAATCAAGGAAACAATTTTTGCATGAACGCTACTTTACACCTTTCCACTCTGACAGGACGAAACTTCGGGCGAGCATTTTACCGACATAAAGCGGTAAAATCCTACAAAGGCCATCACACAGAGGCCGAGTTACACGAAACCG
The DNA here is from genome assembly GCF_024542735.1 of Bombus huntii. NCBI lineage: Eukaryota > Metazoa > Arthropoda > Insecta > Hymenoptera > Apidae > Bombus > Bombus huntii. The sequence continues at coordinate 5,970,986 of NC_066250.1, forward strand.
TTCTCAAGACCAGAAAAACATGAACACGAGAGAGGGCCGCGAGAAAGTATGGGGAAGGGGCAGGTCGGGGAAAAAGGAAGAGAGAGTCAAAGAGGGTGACGGTGAAGAGGAGGAACAAGAGGTTGGAGAACGCCGGAGGAAGAGTCGAGAACAACGGTTGGGCTCGTCTACGGGTCGGGCTAATTACAAAACACAATTAAAATGGTATCACGAAAACGCGCTAAGTAATATCGTTTCAACGGTGAGTCGAGTTTAACCGGACACCCGGTACAGATTCGTAGATTAATGCTCTTTAATAAACAGACCCTACAACACCAGTTGTACACCGGTGTTTCTCTCGTCCACTCGCCTTTATCTGTTCGTTTTGCTCCGTTTTCCACGTCCACCGCGCGAAAACACGAACAAGAAGAGGAAAGAACGCTTCACCTTCGCTTTTACCTACGCGTGTAAATGCATTTTCGTCGCCTTCTCTCGTGTCACTGCGAGCCAAGTATCGTGATTTAAGCAACGTACATAGCCGCGAGCATATCTAAGTTTCCTCGCCACTTTGTACACAGTGACGTAGCCAAATTTGACGCCAACAGACCATCGTCTCGAGATTCTTCTTCAAGAGGGAGAAAAAGTTTGATTGGAATATGAATTAACGCGTTGTCCCGACTATGTTGCGTGCAGGCGAACGCCGTGCCTTCAGGCGAGTTTCTGGACATTGTACTTTCACTTTTATAACGAGTTCATTATGTGTGATTATTTATGGTAAACGAGCGTGATCGGCTGACACGCGTTTTCACAAGCGGATTTGCATTCGCGTATTGGGATCGGAGATGATCGTTGGAGACGTTAATTTTCTGATATAAATGATGGGATTAGAGAATTTTGAAATTGATCATAAATTTGAGAATTCTTATTATACCTCACGAAGAGACGTGGTTGGAAACAAGGTTGATGCTAATTTCGTCGAACTTTCGACGATGGAAACGAACGATGTTCTTCGATACCATTAGTCAAGCTAAAATTATTTGTGGTCGTTGACGCGTTCATTTGCTGACAAATACTTTTTCCCCAATTCCGAGTCGAGCGTTGTCGTCACGGCGAGACACTTGATTAAATAATTTGGCAAATGTAAATAACATAACGCGTAAATAAAATTAACATGTGTGTTCTAATACGAATATCGAATTTCTGAAGCATGATCGATACGCCAATGAGAATTAAAACAGTATGTCTTCGAAAATAATAATTTGCACGAAAAAAGAAAACAGCAGATAAAATATGAGTAGATGAAGAAGTCTAGGCATCTAATATATTAAAGTTTCTGCGAATTCCGAGTAATCCTCGGTGTGAAAGTAAAACGTATGGCACGAGGCAAAACTCGGTTCCTTTATGGAAAAACAGTGAACGAATGGGCCAGTCACATCTGTCAGCTGATTCTAAGAAACTGTGAACCTGACCAGTTCTCGAGAGGGCAACAGCTTCTCCCAAGGCCACGCGCTATGAACACTACCGACTGACTGTTGGTGTCGTAACCGGGGTTCCGATGACGAAAACTGATCCCTAATGGAGCCTCGAGGGAAGCTCTGTTTCTTCTGTTCGAATATTTAACAGACGTCGCTGAACGCGAGACCACACGTATTACCATTATTATATGTACTTCACCGAGAATGAAAAAGAGAAAAGAGGAAGGAGAATTACGAGGTAATTACCGGGCGACTTTTTCCACCGGTTCGTACCGGTATGCAAATTTGTATAATTCGCCGTACGATGATACGTTATTTAGGCTGACCTAAATGCTGAATCGCAAAAGGGGTAGACGACAGAGTAGAGTTTAGTGAATAACCCCTTCTACAGTAGGTAGTCCGGTAATCTCGCAGCTAATCTTGATTTAATCCTTGACACAAGCGCTTAAACGTTTCACGACTAGAATTAAATAGCACTATTTAACACGGTGCCTGGGCGGATTTACGCGGCTGCACTGTTAGATCTACCTTTGCAACGGGACGTCACGAAAAATATTGAAATTAGAGAAAAACGGGAACATTGTTCCGATAATAATCCACGCAGGGCAAAGTCGAATTGCCAAAAGTTATCAAGTTTTCCATACAAGTTTTATTAGAAGTTTTTAAAATTTACGTTGTCCGTTTCGTTCGGTACGCGGGTCCTACGTATCGTATTTAATAATAATTTTTATTACGTTCGGCGTACGCATTCGACCTGTGTCTTTTGGCTATGTAGCGGAAAAAAATGGCAAACCATCGTAGATATATAACCGGGGACTGTAAACGCGGGCTATATGTAAATATAGCATGATACATTGGATACTCGCTTATAAACACCCCATTTTTATTCGGGTAACGTTTCGCCACCCCGCGACCGGCCTCTCCCGAGCTCGTTCACCCCCATGGTCCTTAGATAGCACCTCTTCTCTTCGAGAATAACGAATCCGCAACCTATTATTTTTGAGTTTTTCCACGGCGTCACGCGTGAGAACACATTTACGAAAATTCCTTCGAAAATTGTTCGCATATTTGCAACAAGATGTCGGTGAAATTTTAAAATTTCTTTAGGAGAGATCGCCAGGATATGACTATCGTTCAACGACGAGTTTATAGTTCAACGAGTCGGTTCGTTTAAGGGAATCTCTGTTTGATCGAGCGTCCCTTCGATGAAAAGGGTCTCCGTGATTTGCCTGATTTTTTCGCACGACCGCTTCTCAATCTCGCGCTAAACCCCACGAGGACCGCGTTGTATACTTACGAACAGATATTTCATTTGGAAAATCGGACCATCGTCGCGCAAATAAATTCCTTGAAAAGAGGAAAGGAGAAGAAGTCACGAAATAACTGTGTGGTAATGGTTGCAAGGTCGTCACAGAAAATTCTGTTCGCCTGGTGTTACCTTCATCCTGCGTAAGCGGAAGTTGACACCCTTGGACTTGATATTCAAGAAGAATTCGATGGTGTCCAATTGAATTTTTAGCCTGGTTTACAGGCTGGGCGACGAGGCGCGCTGTGATTGGCGTTGATTCGACCGCGACCTTTTCTCGCACGAATAATATTCACACGGGTCATCAGGCCTCTTCAAACATGGCAAGAATTTCCCTCCTCTGCATGAAAATCTCGGAAGTTTCCATCGAAGCAATGTAGGATGCGATAACGAAGTTAATTTCGTGGAATTAAAATACTTACGATGTTAATTACTTTTAAGTTCAGCAGATATGATCGTTAGCGGCTATGCGTTATGCTGTCTGTTTACTATTTGTGATTCTGCATCGTTCTCAGGATTCCATGGGAATAGCCGAGGATCCGGAGAATCCGACGCTATAAAATTCGCATAATTCTTGCCGCGCCCTATCATTCGTAATTCGAAAAATTCGTAATGCAGTTACACACGAGGATTTTATGTTCTCGTCGGAAATTACGGAACGTGAAAGAATCCTGTGATTCGTTCCGTGAAACTAAATATAATTGAGGTACTTCGTAGCTGATGATACGATCAATTCGGTAAATCGTGTCCATAATTTTAGTTCTTGTCTCATAGTGTTAGCTACGTTTAAATCGATAATTACAACGACTCCTAAAGAACCTTCTTCTTTTTATATTTACAACACTTTATATTTTACAACTAAAGGTAACGATTGTTACTTCTTTTTAATTGTGTTATCTTAAAGTACATCTTTTCGACTTTCTACATAACAGAAAAATCGGAAAATCAACGAGATTTTGTGGATCAACGAGAAGAGTACATATTGATTAAACTCAGAATACAAGGAGAAAAAGATAACTGGAAGAATTTAGGTAAGGTAACGAGAGGCAGAGACGTTTCGACCGGCGATAAGATGAATCGTGATCGTTGCGCAAATCATAATGATCTATCCGATGGCAAAATTCCTGCGACACAGCGTGGCCGAGGTCACGTAGCCAACGTATATAACGAAACGGGGCGACGCAGAGAGTATAACCCGGGGAAACTGTGTATCTCCTTAGCAAAGTCGACGTAAAAATAATGGCGACGGGGCTTACGCGATTATTTATTATTTCATATACAGGACCGAGTCGATAACGGGCACGACGTTGCATTAGCATTTTTTTGTTGTTTAAAAATGAAATATATGACCTGTTGTCGGCGAGAGACTGGCTCGGCCTAAAGTCGTCTCGCTCGAGGGGCTCCTGATCTCCAAATAAGTGGCTATACGCGTTCCGGAATACTAAGTCATGCACGGAAAAACTCTCGCGAATGCGAGCACGCCGCTAGACCTGCAAAGTATCGCGATGCCTGCGAAACTTTCGTTGGAAAATTGTAGGTTTGATAGAAAAATACGCGCGAGGGTGGAACCAAAATTTTTGTAGCCAATGGTGAAATTGCTGGCGAATTTCAACTTGAACGCTGGAATTGTATTATTGGAACATGAACTGTGGAAATCGAAATATTTGAAATCCAGCCTTTTGAAAATTTGAAAGTTCGAATTTCATCGTTGCTTGTGGATTCGACCCATAAAGTTGGAAAATTTTAACGAATGAAAAAATTGAAATTTTCGTTTCGGTTCAAGGCCTATCAAGCTGATTCGAACTTTTTCTAATCTATTAGCTCTGAATCGATGAATCACGCAAAACTTGGCGCAATAATTAAACGCCATTTGATTACGCGTCTCACGGAAGCAAGTAACGGCTAGGCGATTCACTCAGGACCTCTCAAGCAGGGCGTTCGTCGGTGCACAGAACGGTGTTATTATTTGGAGATCAGACCGAGGCGAATATCTAATTGTAGTAACGACCACGATACGTAGCCGCGCCATCTGGCATGCTGTTTTCTCGCGCCGATTTGAAACTGTCTCTGACTAGAACAGCGTGGTATCGTTACGTGGCAGACAAAAGCTCTGCGACTGTGCATTCGTGGGCCAGGGTAAAATCTGTGAGGTACACAATCGCTTTCGTCGCTCCTAAACTGTACCAATTACAAACACTGGCGGCTTCTCCATCCCCGATGTTAACTAAACACTAAATACTAACGACACACATCTACACCGTCGCCGCCAAAAGGGGCGCGGTGGCTACCTATAGGATGTTCTATCGTCTATCCGTAACCTCCATTCCACTCTTTCTCTTCCTCCTCTGTTTCTCTGTCTCTCATCTTCGCACACCGGGCAACATTTAACGGAACGAATGTGTGCTCTGGCTTGCATCGCGAGCTGTTGATTATTCGTTACTGCACTTAGCTGCGCCGCGACCGGCTACGATTTACCGAAGATATACTCGTATGTGCCGCTACGGAATTCATTAACCCCTTCGGCGCTACAAACGGATCCGGTACGCTCGTTACTCCGTACGTGAGAGGCCCGTAGACACAGCCAATGTGTTTTCCATTTTCTTGCAGGGCAACTTGCTTACTACCGAGTACCGTCGTTGTTGTAATTGGATACAATGGTCATTGAATCACGGTTTGATCAATGACGGTATTGTGATACTTTCCTCGAGTGTGGCATTTTTTGTAAATCAAGAACCCATTGCTCGTAGGAAAGGAACCGGCAAGTGGAGAACATTTTCGAAAATTAGAAATCTCCTTTTCGTATAAATACCTGCTATAGTCTTGCTTTTGAAACAACATCAATGAAAGTATTTTGGTGTTTTCGTTGGTATTTCTTTTCCACACGAGGATTTATAGTTATATTTACTCGTAGAAGGAAAATTAGGAATTGAGAATTTCCTTTGGAAGCTACGAACTTTCTTGAAATATAAAATACTTGGAGTCTCGTTTTTGAAATAATATCGATAGAAGTATTTTGTTATTTTTGCAATATATAGTATTTTTCTAAGTTCTCTTCGAGTATATGTAATCCAAAATGAATATTACATATATTTATATTTATTTAAAATATATATATTTTAAACACTTAGTTTTATTATTCAATATATCTTACTACTTTTTGTATATTTCAGAATTTTCATCAGTGAAACATTCTAAAATTTAAAAAAAGCTATCTAAATGTACACAAAACGTAACGCAGAAGCGAGAGGAATAGCAGAATCAAAGGAGAACTTATCACTCGTAGAAAAGGAATCAGGAAGGATTCTTTAATTCTTTTCAAAGTTACGAACCTCCTGAAAAAGTAAATACTCGAAATACTCGATTTTTAAACCGCCTGTACGAATAGGTAACAAAAATCGGGATACATGGAATTAATTGTCCCGTTAAACCCTGGTTCCCCGAAAAGTTTGCCCAAATGGTGATCGCACTCGAACGAATCCTTGTCGGAGTATTTACATTCGACGGACTTCTCGGCTGGTTCCATCGGATTTCAGAATGGACTCGCGGCAGCCGTCCGAATCCTCTAATTAAATCGACGAGGCAACGAACCGTTCCCGACCGGTCAGTCTATTTCCAAAGGCGCGTTAATTAATCTTCAGGCTGGTGTTTACCCGCGACCATGCAAGAAACGGTTTGTTGCCGCGAAGTTCGCGGAGGAATAGGCGAAACACGTTAGCGGCGAGCAGTGAATTGCAAGATTCCGTGTTTATTGCATTTAACGGATGGCATTGGCCGTCCGCATGCAACTGAGGTATACTAAGCGGTTACGTATATACTGATAGGCCGTATAGCGGTATACGTAAGTACGTACACTTGCTTCCAAAAATACGCTCGACGACCGCCGCACGCTGCAAGAAACGTCACGCGATTGAAATCGCCGGGGTTGCGAAGAGAAAAGTCCGATGAAGCATGGATAACGATAGCTTGAAATAAATTTGATATTTTTACGAGTGTTTCTTTTCTTAGCGAAAGATCCCCTGATTCGCTGATATATTTTTCATGCAAGCTATCGATAATAGCTTGATGTATTTAAAGGTACGTAGTTTCTAGAAGTCGACGAGATCCATTTTATTAAAGAAGTATGAAGAACCTTAACTCGACGCCGTTAAAAGAACCAATGCGTATCGAGCAAAGTTTAATACGCAGATAGATAGGCTTTTGCGAAAGAGTGTACAAGTTGAAATAACTATGCACACGATACGCTTGAACCATGGTTGTGGCCCTCGAGCTCGTCCGCCACACCCTCCCATTTCTAGTATTAAATCTGACCCGATGCAACCCCCACGTTATGCTTTATAGTCTATGCCATACACTCCCGGTGCACCCTGTACGTGCACGTGTAGATACCTGCTAGAAGATGGAACGCGGCCATTCGATATCGTGCAAAATTTACCGTGTAATTCGCCTAAACGCTACGGACACCGGCCACACGGACATACGTATCGTACACCGTGCGCCTTCATTTGCATACTCTGTGTACGTCGCGTCGTGTCGATAACTTAAGAGCAAAACGCCACTACCAAGAAGCTGATCCTTCTTTCCACTCTCTGATATATCACATTGCCAAGTGAATGGAACTTCTATTGCATCCTCTCGATAGACACGTGCGTTTAACCGGAGAACCCAGTTGAAACTAATGTAACGAGGCATAGCACAAAAGGAAGAAGAGCAGGACTCGATGATGGTCGAGAAAAATCCCAAGCATTCCTATCGTCAAATTTACGAGCTGACGACCACAACCACTTCCCCTATGCACGGTGCAACTTCGCCCCTCAGTTCGACTCCTCCTACGCGTCTCGGTTTACTGTTTTACTTATTCGCCAGCAGCAACTGGACAGCGAAGATACTTTGTATATAAATTTTGGTTACCGGCTCGGCCACTGCCTCCCAGCCGTTTCTCAGCCTCTGGTAGTTTAGTTGCGTTGCGGTTTCGACGTTCCGGCAGATTCCTACTTCAGAGAATAGTAGTCAACTGCTGGCGCAATAGTCTCGTGCCACGTTCCGTGACTCGCGACCGGCTAAGACGTGGAATGAGTTATCGAAGACGCGTATCTAACTCGAGAAAACCAGTCCGACAACAGAACAAGGTATAATGTTCTTCGTTTGCTGTTTTAATCAATTTAGTTGGGGTATATTAAAAAATAATTTCCTATTTCTGTAATAATTGTCTCTTACGACGGTCAGACACACTGAATAAGTTTCGATAGCAAAAGGAAAGGAGGAATCGTTTTGAAGCAGGCGGCTGCCTGCAAACTAACACCGTGAAAAGAAAGGTATTAGGATCAGACGAGGTATTTTCTCTTCAACCCCATCCCAAGGGTCGTCGTCCATGCTAATCGAACTCTTCCTCAAAATAATGGCGCCTCCCCCCTCTCCATCGAGCAACGAAAGCATATAACGTGAATCTCACGAGTAGAAGACCCCAGTCCTGACTGCCTCATTACCCGCTTTTAATGAAACTCTTTTCTCGAGGCAGGCCTCGGCTAAGCGTCGTTGCCAAACCTCGTTTAGGCGATAGGGATCAGCACGCGGCCAAGCAAGCAACCAAAAGCAACCGAGAAACCTAACGGACGAGCTTGGTAGCAGGCGGTCGAGCCAACCAACGCTTAGAAGCTAGAGAGAGGGCTCCTCTTGACGCTTCTCTTCTATGGACAAGTTCCGGCGTCGAAGTTCTCGGCAAGTTTGCCGTGGCGAGGCGAAACGTCTCTCTTTTCGCGTAACCTGAACAACAGCCACGAAATCGACGTGCAACGACGAAGGGAGATAGCACGAGCACACCGGAGTAAAAGGGTAAGTTTCGTTACGAGAGGAGAACCCTTAAGCTAGAAAATGTTCTTGAGACTCGGACGTGTCTGACACGACGTGCACACCATCTCCTCTTCTTTTCTTTTAATTTCTTACAGTTTCCCTCTCACTCCTTCTGCGAGCAGTCGACTGCTATATAACGCAGTTCTTGTCGAACCGCTACAATGAAGCTTTGCGTCAGTCCCTGCCGCTAACCGAAACTATAACCCTTCGCAAATAAGGGGAATGCCTGCCGCTTTGAAGCAAGTTTCGGCAATTATTATGATCCGTGCTATAACCATGGGCTACCGCAAGCCGACGCCACGACCCACCGTGATGCTTTGCACTTGCGTGCAGCTTGCGAGACGCAAGCGTGTTCCGCTGGCCGACTATTGGGCCACGTTCATCGTGGTCACGAATCGATGATTAGGAGTTGAGATATTTTCAAAGGAAATTCTTCGTGAATTATGTTCGGCGAGTAAAGGTCTGGTTGGGAATGTGGCTTTGGAAGAATGACTGTGAAACGGAGCTCATTTGAGTTTGCATTTAGATCCTCTATATTTAGTTTCTCCGGTGTAACGTGAGCGATGCCGTGTCAAGTGGAATCGATTATTGAAATGACAAATAACGGGAATTATCGTCGGTGACTTAAGGTGAAATATTGGGAGACACGGGCAAGATTGGGTTACTTTCGACAAGCTAATAAATTCTTGTATTTGAATCTGATCGTTCAAATTTAAAGATCTGCATTATGGCGATTGCAATTGAAAGCATTTGAACTATTGATCATGACGATTCAAATTCAATGAATTTGAATTACGTTGCCTGGAATCTACAAAATTTTAATTATGTCGTTTGGATACTCGAAAACATTATATTATAAATTACTCGGATTAAAGAGTTAATATTTCAACGTTAAATTTGACAAATTTTAATTTGTCCGATAGAATTTCAAAGTTTACTTTCATTCTATAGTACTTTAAAGGTGAGTACTACGCGTAAGAATTATTTCGAATTCACAGAAATACCACTATATCGTTCTATCAATTTGAAATTTCGAATTGTGCAAGGAGTCGAGGACGATAGGTAATCAGCGGAGCATACAAGGGATTTGTGGTAACCCAATAGCTTAGGGTAAGGTAATCGTGACTCTCCATCGAGAAAGCGTCGAGATACGGGGGATTACTTGCTTACGCGTATTAAGTCTTCAACGAGGTGTACACCGATGCTATGCGAGTCACCTAAGTAACATTAACCTAAGTAACACGCGTGTCTCGATATCATAGCCGGGCAGCTTCTCAAGATGCCACTGCCAAATCGAAATGCTACATTATGGTTTTTGCTGGCCCGTCCTCGTTGTTGTCATAGGAGAACGATAAGCGCGACAAATCAAGAATTTGCATTCCGACACCTACGTGCACGTTTTGCTGGCTTATTTACATTTTAAGACACGTTGCCGCGCTCGGAATATTAATTTCGCTCAGGCATATAATACACGCTGCACCATACGAAGATGGCATGCTTGATGAAGCGCGTGCATTAATCACTCGGATGTTCTATTTCACGTGTTATCGTGAAAATTATGCCCGAGCCTTTTGCGACTTGGCTTTATGCGGTTAATGCAATTTCAAGCTGCCCTTTGGGAACTGTTTCCAACGTCATGCTGGTAGCAATAGGCCCGAAAGTTATTACAGTACCTTCTTAACACTATTTTGATCCTTGGCTGGATTACCAGCAACGAGGGAAAGGCAAACAAAATGTACCATCAATTTTTGATGCATATTTTTAGAAGGATTGAAAAATAAATTATACAGTTGAATTATTATATAAGAAAATTTCGACTTGTTTTATAGATATAAACAGAACAGTTCTGTAAGAGCCATTATAATTATTAATACAAATGTAACAAGTATGAAGAATTTGAACTCTTTTTCCAGGAAGCTTTTCAATTGATGACATCTTCCACTTTAGATGCAACAGTTTGGTAATAAATAGATAAATAAACGATCATTGTGAAATTAATTTTATAGAGTTATATAAAGGGAAATAGTATGGTACTGTCTTTATGATATTTAAATAAGAAAAATGCGGAAAGCATAATTACAAGCTGATTTCACCTGCCAGATCAATGATGTGGTCGAGTCGCAAAGGCGGTGTACCGTAATGCATTAGCTGCATTAGAAATGCAATAAACGGCAAGGCAACGATACGGCACGTTAGAGAATACAACAAAAACATACACAGCGAAGGCGTACAGACGTGGGTGCGGCGTTTGCCCGATGATTCACGTGGCTTGCACCGTTATTACACATGCTCTTTGCACGAGCCGCGACTCTATTCTCTTTCAAGATCCGTAGAACCTCAAGAAACGTCCCCCAAGATCGATCGGGAGTATTCAAACTTAACAACACTTTCGAAATCGTTCGCGAGTCATCCGAACCGATAGAACACGGCGATAATTGCACGCTTGTAACTAGAACTATTTGAATATCATCGCGCCGTTTTATGTTCTATTCTTCTTTCGAATGTTCGCGAGCAGAAAAATAATTCGCTGCCATAAATCTCCGAAGAGCATGACGCGTGCAACAACATAATGTTCATAAATAATTCATAACGCAACATTCACGCGCAGCATTGTTCGCTATCTTTGATTGCATTCCCGCGTTGAACCACGACCTTAAATCATTGAATGAATCCACTATGCTATATTATTCTTCTAATCACTGAAACATTCCTTTAAACGAATTACAAGAATTTACATGTCCACTTCTTTGTCCTTCACTGTAGTAGCAACCTAAAAATATTTCTTTCGGAAATTAAGAGAAATTTCACGAATTTCCTTTCAGTCTACAAATCCAACGATTTCTTCGGATTCTGATATATCATCGTATAGAATGATCGTACGCCGGAGGCACACGATAGCAAGACGAGGAATATCAGAAATCTCGATTCGATTGCGCGAGCATATATCCCAGTACACGCGCCTGTATACATTTGCCTGGCTGGAGTTATACCGGAAGCAAGATGCACCCTGACTGCGGCAAAGCCTTCGAATTAGTTCCTCCTTCTCGAGTGGGCTGCCCGGACGGGGGTGAGTTAGGGTAAGTATAAGTGCAGAACCAGCCCCACGGACGGTCTACATCGCGGAAGGAGGCCTACCGTTGATGACAAAATAGCGTGATTACGGGCCATCAAATAAACACTAGACTTACCGTTATTCTGCGCCACTAGCTCCTTCGGGCTCCCCTCGATGCCCCCGTTCGACCACGATGCCAACAACCCCACTACCACACTCGGCTTACCACACCACTGAACAAATACTGACCTCCTCCGCCACCTTCTCCTACTCGCCAGTCCCTTTGGACTCAAGCTTAAAAGTATTGCCACGTTCGATTGGCAGATCTTGTCGGAACGAGAAGGTAGAAATTAGCCTGCTGATCGAGCCAGAACTCGATCGGGAATACGAATCGTTGTCAATAAAAGGTGCGGTAATCTGAGTCGGTCTACGATCTTCCGAAGAAAATTTCTTTGAATTTTCACCGACCCATAGTGGATGGTATGGGAATGACTGCTACGTATCTTTTTTATGAAGAAAGAAAGCAATACGACAGAGTTTAACCTTTTACACTTTATCGCGGTTTTATCCTATAAAACATATTCCTTGTCCGTACACTTGCGGATATCTGTGCAAATTCATAGTTTTGCGAATACAATAAAAAATCTGGAATCCAGCTAGAAAATTCTTTTAACTAATTAATGTTATAAAGAATGTTATATTTTTTACACTTTATACGTCCTTCCATGTTATCTGCATTCTGTGCATATTTACGCTTTCAAATTTCGCATAGCCGCATAGAAATGCTGCGTACTTGTCAGTTACAAGCATTATGAACGTGTTTGGAAAGCGACTTGTCGGATACGTATCGGTCGGAACGAATGCTGTTCGAACGAGGTTAAGAAAGGGAAAAATTAAAGATAACGTCAAGAGCGAAGGCTCATCTGACGATCGACCGAGACTGGAGAAACGCGCGATTTAATTTTTTTCTCTCCTTTAATTGGCTAATCACGAAATTATCAGCCCCATAAAGCTCGGAGAGGCGCCAACCCTTTGCAACCCTCCGCGGAGGCCCCCGGACGGCATTCAACTGCCGCGGTGCTTGGCGTTCTTAATTGCAAATTGGTGAAATAATTGAAACAACTGTCGTAAAAATAGTTGAAAAGTCGTAATTCGGTCGTAAAGGCTGAAAACCGCAACGCGCTACCATTACCCCCCTTTTACGCGACGGTTACTTGGAGAAAAGGGGTTGCTAGTGGCTTCGAGGGCGCCGGAAGAGTTTTGTCGGATTTTCAAGGGGTCTGTGGCCTGGTCGATCTTCCCGTTGGATAAGCCTTATGATTCCAGCGTGATGAAATTGCACAGCCGATGTCTAATTGCGAACGAAATAACCCCCATTCAACGATGCCAGAAATCGATGTTTATATTTAATAGAATTTTCCTAAACGAAGGCAACAGGCGAGAAACATGACGAGTCACATTTTCTGTTCTTTATATTACAAGAGCAAGTTTGAAATTCAATGTGTTAACCAAATCCATGTTGCAGCTATCTTTTCATTTGATTTCGTGATTAAATGTTTGCATATATTTTTATTATTCTTTTAAGCGCTCAATGAATATTAGTAACATTAGTTATACAGCTTAACGTTAATTAATTTAAATCAACTTATTATAATAACTAAATTGATATTATTCCTTTTTTTAAAAAGACATCATTTGTGTCAGATTATAATTTATTAGATTCTCTCCTGCATTTACTTTATATTAAAAAAAAATTTTTTTTAATCATCAAGCGCTATGAAAAATATAAAAAATAAGAAAAATGACCTTATCATATTCTCCTGCCATGTGGCCTTCGAATAATCGATAAAGAGAAACGTATTTTCAACGATACAGAGTATAGATTTCAGGTTTTGGACGAGTCGATTATGTTTCTCGACACGATTAAATCGTCAAGCGAGTAGAAAGAAGCAACAAAACTGTGCCAAATTGAGGTTACAGGGAGGCTCGCGGGCTGTCCATGCAAAATTTATCGCTTCATTTACATGTTACCGGCTGGCTCGTGCCTTCTACTAATACCTTTCGCGATCGATGAATTATTCATAAAATGCTACCTCTTCTTCGCCGGTGTTTTGACTTATTGTTAGCTTTTTCGGTATGTTGCAAACGATCCTGGATGCCCGCATAAAATAGCCTGGCTTTTCTCTTCTGTCAATAAAACGAGCATGAATATAGGGCTACAGAAATGTAGCTACTCCGTTACCCATCCCCTGGCGCCTCTCCAGAAATCGCTCGAGTTGCTACGAAAAACCATTTCGAATATAAAATTTCGATTTTTAACGACCTTCTCTACATACAATCTTACGAACGAACGCATCAAGAGGCCCATACATCACACGCTGTCCGCTTCTCCTATCGTCCAAGCATCGAATGTATCAATCTTCCCACTGTTTTGCATCCCACCCTGCAAAACAGCCCGCCATTATAGTCGACTATATTACGCACAAAATTCTCATCTAATGATGCATTCAAACGGGCAGCAACACAGAGAGGAACGAGAGCAAGAGCACTCGTTCGGGCTAGTTGCGAGCAAACGGTCATCCGTTCGTAAACACATTTACATTAAAAGACGCATAATACAGTGACGCATAATAATTGTGAATAATGTACTTAAAATCTGTATTTTCTGGACTCAATAAACTCCTTTGTAAAAACATTTACATTAAAATAGTTTCATCATGAAGATGGCGAGCGAACGTTCGCAAAGATTAGATGGAGCATCTAGAACGCTTATTGGGAATAATTATTCCCAATTCAATCTTCGTTCAGATTCATGACAACAATGTGTGATGAAGAAATTATAATTGCAAATGCATTTTCACAGAGCACTCGGATGTTCAATTTCCGATTCGGCGAGCCATCGTCAAACAGCGATAGATTGCTCGTTTACGCTTCAACTTTATTAAAACCGTTGGAAGGACCACGCATTTGCTCGTTCCGTCTAAACGCATAGGAAACACACGTTCGATCGACCATCTCGAACCCTATCAATTACAACATTCGACGATGTTCGACTAACACCCCAGTCGCACGAACCATCATCAAGGAATGTCTCTCTGGAGCGCGAATATCAACCGGCGCTATCTCTAATACTCTCATACCCACGCTTTTCCTTCAATCTCCAACTTCTATCCTTCCATCCCTTGCCTTTTACCAGAGCAGAATCGGCCCTCCCCTCTCCTCAGCCAACCTCTCGGCTCTCCACCTTCTTCGCCCCGCAAGGCAGAAAATCTGAGAGCGAGATAATTACGGTTGGAAGCGCGGATATTATTTAACCAACATTTCGCTGCACAGACCGAGGGAGTGGATGAGCAGAAGAGGGCCAAGAGGCAGTCGTGGAGGAGGGGAGGAGAAGAAGGAGAAAGAGGAGGAGTGGTGGCTGGAAGGGTAGCTGCGGAGGAGCTTGAGGGTGTTCTTACACGAACAGCCCAATCAAATATAACGGGGCGCCGGTGTAACGCCGGCTAATATCGCCCAGTGGAGAAACTTCTCCTTCCATGTTTTCGAATCTTTCGTCGTTTTTTGGCGATAGAAAAACACTCGACCGCGCGTATTTCTTGCGGCCACCGGCCCACCCAGGCCAGATATAATATTTTACTTTCCGCGGTAGACACACGGTTGAGAGAGTTAATCCAGCTGGATGGTAGGTCGGTTGGTTATTTCAGCGGGTTTCTTGGGAGAAAGACGCCTCGCGGAATTATCGTGCATACTGTATGCTGGCGAACGTTGCCCGAAGTGGGAAGAGTCTCGTAGATCGAGACATGAATTTTCTTGTCGCTCGTTAATTCGCGCTACTTCGGCTTTAACCTACGTGTCTCGCCGGAGGTTGAACAAAATCGGCCGGCTATCGGGCAAATATAATTTTCTAGCACGGCGAGGAAGCTGTAGGACTATTAGTCGAACGATTTCATCGTCGTGATACAGACTATAACGTGTCTAACACACGAGAAATTGTACGTAGTTGTTAATCTGTTTTGTTCTTCGAGAGAAGCTTGAGAAACTCGGAATGAAAGCAATTCACTGGTGAAATTGCCGGATACCCAAGCTGATGTCAGACGATCGAAGAGAACGAGAGTTCTCGAACTGCCTCGAACTCAATGACTCATAAATTTCTGGCGAAAAATTCTCGACTTCCTAAATACCCCGGCGTTATGAAAGAACACCAGCTGACAGACGTGTCTCGACGGCGTTTCGACGTTTTGCAATCCCCGGTCCAATTACAAGGCTCCCCGGATTTCGGAAGGCTCCACGATTCATCCTCTCCCCTCTACTCGTTCCTTCGCTCAGCTCGTTCCTTCCTTTCAACTCTTACGCAGCCACCCTTTCTCCATTAATGAACCAGCAGAGGGAGGGATAGAGAGAAAGAGTCTAAACTTCGCCCGCGCCAGGCTACCTTTTTTCCTCCCTTACTCGCGTTTTTTTTTCTCCCCAGCGGAGAGCCGCTTTCTCGCCACAATCGGAGAAGTGGCCCGAAACTTTCGATTCTCGAAATCAATGGCATTATTATTATTACCAGTTTACTCTTTTTCTTGTCCGGGACAATGAGGAATAGAGACAGAGAGGGTCGGACATTTATTATATTCGGAAAAATTAATAATTGGTCTCGCGAGTCCGACGGAGCGAAACGGCAAAGAAAAAAACCTACGAGAAAGGAGAAGAAAGGAGGGGTTGACTAAACGAGAACGTCGTTAGCCAGCCAACGATTGAATCGCAATAAAATAAATAGCCCGGCAAAAGGGTGAACAGGCGTGTGAACGCGCGTACACACTAAAAAAAGAAAAAAAAAGCAAGTCCCCCAAAACAGGAGAGAGGAAAAACCCCAAAAAGAAACATCACGTTCCGAAGCGGTTTAACGAAACGGAAAGAATCGAATGAAATCTCGCGATATTACGCGTCCACGAAAACCCATCGAAACATATATATATCGAGCCCGTTCCATCCTGCACCTTCGTACAATCGATTTTAGTTAATTGCAAAGCGTCGGTATGCGGCCACGAAAGAGGGAAGAAGAGAGAAAGATAAAGAGAGAGAAAGACGGAAAGGTGCTGCTAGCCAGCTAGGGGGGCTCGCCAATGGTACGGGAAATATGCAAAGTGTTTACGATCGCGCAACATGCTGCCAGTTCGGTCCACCTTTTTCCCTCTTTTCCACCCCTCGAGATGCGGGGTGCGGCGAAGCTTGCAAGGAAGTACGGCTGGGTCGCCACTCGTGATATTAATGTACAAAAGCTCGAATCCCAATTCACGCCCCACACGCTCACGGAATTTTCGAGCAGCTCTCTTTCCCTCTCTGTTTCTCCCGACGGTACTCGACAGCGGAGAAAGCTTCTCCGGGGATACTGAGAGCTTTTCGGATTAATAAAGCCAGCGTGGTTCGTACGCCGAAGGCGTTGAAACGTGAAAAAGCTCGTTTCGTGGAATGTTTCGATTTTTCCCGCGAAAAAGCGCCGCTATCGTCTGTGTTTCCAACAAGATGTTACGCGGTTTGTAGTAGATTCGTAAGCTTAACGTTAACAACGTTAATACACTGTAGTGGCGTTTGTGGGAAACTGTAGAGAATTTTGAAGCAAGATCGCGTGGAAATGCGAGAGAATTCGCAAGAACGATGTGCGTTGAAAAACAGGAGGCAAAAATTGAGATAAAAAGCGAGTCTTTGTGGCTCGCTCCTCGAGCTGAGTCCGCTTATAAAAACGCAATTTCCTTGTAACAATATAGCATAATAAATGACGGGGGTTGCCTTCTCGGGGGTTAAAGAGGCCACTTTTACTCGGCGCGGACCAAGCAGCAACCTCCGATTCGCCATTACACTTTGTAATGTACTTACGTAACTTGTGTTTATACACCAACTTTTCCCTTCCCACGTCGCGTTCAACCCCTCTCTCGCTTCCTACGGGCCATTTCAACCCTTGTCCCGCGGCGTTTTGCCCCGATATCATTTTTAATGTCTGAAAATTATCCCCGTCTCTTGACTCGGTTCTCCCCCCCCCCCCCCCCCCCACCCCTCTGCCGACACCCTCGCCGTTTCGAGAAAAACATCTTCGCGACATAGTGTCGAGAAACTTTGGATCCCTTTCGCGAAACTACTCTTATTAAACATCGTTTTCAAGGCAAACGCTTAACAGGCAGCCTGAGAAGTGTCAGATAAAACAACACCGATAAAAATTGGGTGGCGCAGCTTCTTGCGAATTTGGTAATAAAACTAAAGGGGAAACTTTAGGACTTGGAGGGCGCGGATTATATAGAACATCTGTTCCGCGAGACGATCGAAAAGTCAAAGGAGCAAACGCGTAAGTGTCACGTGTCGAGTTAAATCGACGATCGGTGACAAAGGATTCGCCCATGCTAAACCCCAAGAATCTTGGTTAAACGTATTTGAAAAACAAGGACGACGATAACGACATACGCAACGACGATACTCGGAACAAGAGAAATAACGCGAAGGGGTGGATGGGAGATATGGTTTGCGATAAAAAATCCCTTGTCCGGTTGGATATAATATAAAATCTGCGAGCGAGAGAAAGATAGAGAAAGAGCTCGTTTCGTGTCACGGGAAATTAATTTTTTAAATAATTTCTGACAAGCTCATAACAATGCGTAGGTCTCTCTCGGCTTTCGAGACCTCCGCAGCCCCGACGGGGGTGAAAAGAGCTCAAAGCACACTCCGGGCGATGCAATTACGATACCTCGACGAACTTCATCAAGTCGACTGTTGCATTTTTCGTTTTTTAGGTCAATACGACATTTTACAAAGGGCGCAGTTACCCCGGGTTCGGACGGTAACGATGGGGATGAGGAGGCCGCCCAGAACGCGGAGGCAAGGTTCAATGCAACTGCATTGAAAACAAGCCAGCAGCGCGCAGCACGGCGCATCGAAGCCCCTGGGCGCTTATAATCGTTATGTTTAGTCGCCTTGCGTTTCTGCATTTTCCGCAGTATTTACACTTCGCTGAAATCTCGTGAAAAAATGATAGAATAAACAGCGGACACGATCATCCCGCGGAAATAGGATATCTCGATATTTATTCTGTGCTTTGTGTCGTGGTCCCTATTTATAATGAACGCCGTTTACCAATACAATGGTATTGGGAACCGATCCCTCCCCCCTTGCCCAGGCCATCCTTTGTCGAAAAGCTAATCGGCCGTTTTCCAACGATTCGTCGTCCCACCCTCCCGTCCTCCCCACGAGAACAACCATCCGGTCTCTTCGTTTTAATCCCGATCGAACACGCGTGATCCGTAAAAATCTCTAAATAGAAGGTAGCAAGCCGAACCAGCGAATTAATTGGTGACCATGCCTCCTGACACTTTATCGTAAAACGATTTTATTTCCCACAGCGCGATTCAACAAAAGACGATATAACCGAAGATGTCTGTTTCTATCTTTTTGAATATATACTACTGTTCGATAGTGTCTGCAAACTCGCTTATCTTTGATAGGACGTAATTGAATCACAAAATTACTGATAGAAAAATCTGCGATGATTTTATCCTTTATGATCATTCCAGACTTTTACAAGCTAACGCGCAGATTATCGTTCAAATATCTTGTTATACGAAAGACTTGTTTTCCTGGGATTGTTTCATTTTCAAATTATAAATCAGATAATGCAAAGAGACAAGTACTAACATTATTCTAAGTAGTCATATGTAAATATGTCGATATTAGCGTTGCTAAGTTTTTTCGCCTCATTAAATTTAAATTTACAGTCTGCTAGCTGTATAAAGAAGATAGCGTGTAAATACCGTTACCAGCAAACTTCCAGTTAACTTACTGGTACCTTGTTTGTATTAGTTATTTGTATTTTGATAAAATTAGTATTCATTTACGTATCCGGATACTTATGATCGGTAGTCTGCGATATAGATAAATGGCTTGTAATTCAACTGTCCTATCATTTTCAGTATATTTTAAACGAAACGATCAGAAATCGTAAAGGAACTGGTGACGCATCCAGCGTTTTTTCCACGTCGATTCCGTCTTTCTGCTTAAGCGGATACTTGGACGATGTTTATTCCGTGCAGACCCATTGAACAGCGCAAACGATATTTGCTAGGAATCGAACGGCAAACTAAACAGAATACGAGGTGGCCATGTCCTGTACCGAGTAAAGTGACAACCTTCGCCTCTTTCCAGGAAGCATAAGCTATCTCGATGGCCTGTCGCTTTTGCCTGCAAATGTATTTTCATTGTCGTTTTATCCCCCTTTTCGATCGGTGTCGCAACAAGAGCGAAAGAGACCTCGTCCACCCGTACGATTTCACTGCGTTTGATTGTTTTTCGAATGAATGAGACGAAATTATAAATAGACGCCCAGGAGCCCGGGTATTCCATTACCTTTTCAACGTTCCTCATAGATAGAAATTACACGCGAAAGTTCAGTCATGTCGCTCGATTCCAGGTAAATTGATACAGACGCGCGTATTGTCGGCTCTAACAACCGTCGAGTAATTTATTGTTAGCGAACGTCCACAGTGACATTGCCTTTCAACAAAACACGTACATCTACGCCAGCTGTATCGTTGCTTCGTGCAACAGGGCCTGGGAGAAACAAGTAAGAAATTCGAGACACGACGATAAACATTTTATACGAATTCATTGAAGCCGGAATCCAAATCTCTCTCTTTCTCTTCCTCTGCCTTTCTCCTCGAATGATATTATTACATCCGGATAAATGAATCGATTCGTAGAACGAAGATTCTACCGTGGTCTACCCTTCGAAAAATTCCAAGCGACCTCTCTGTGTGTTTGGTAAAATTCAAGTTTCTCGAGCGTGACGTCTTTCGACGCGACGAACCACGAAATTACCGACGTTTCTAACGATGCAGAACGACGCAACGTCGGAAACGGCCTGTTGCAGGGGGTTGCAACGGGCGGAAGAGTCGCGAGTGAACTGACTGAACTCTGGTAAACAATCCAACGGGGCGTCCAGTCGGTCCATCTCTGATTGCTAATGAATCCTAATGCTATTATGCATACAACAACTGGGAAAAAAAAACCTTAGGTCCGAGCACGCGAGGGCAGGAGTCGTCGGTTCGTTCGTCCGTGTCGCGTCGTCTCTTCGACGCTGACGTGCACGTACGCCTTTGTAACCGCGTGTGTGTACTTCTGGGACAAAGAGTTGTGCAAACACGAGTTTACCAACCGGGGGGAACATTATTGCCCCGGACGCAGGGCTTGGGCAAGTTACCCGTCAGGCACTTCGTTAGCGCAATCCTTTTTGCTCGTTACCTTGCAGGTTACTTCGACCTCGATGCGTTACGATCGTTACGATACCTGTTTGTACGTACGGACCGACTCTCACTGGGCACGCAACGACGTCGTGCAAATTGTCCTAGAGATTTCGGTACGGTTCACCTGACAGAATCCGACGAAAGGGAAATTTTTGATCGTCCTCACCGATGAAAATTTTACGCGTATATTTTAAATCTCTAAATCGTAATGCGCTCAGTGAAAAATCTTTTGCTCGATTTGAAAAAAAATGTTCCAAGCAAACGATCGATAGGAACGAACAGCAACGAGTCATTTTCATTCCCCTAATTTCTTGGAATATTCCGGTTTCACAATGTAGCGCGGAAAATCACAGTGTAGAGGTTTTCTCAATCAGCATGCACCGTGATTCGTCGTGTATTGTCGCGTAAAAAAGGCCACGCTCGAGACTGTTCTGTATCACATGGACGAGGGCAGTCGTGCACCAGGAGGAAAAAAAGAGTTGCCCGGGCTGGTGGTTCGTGTGTAACTCCTAATTTTAGAATACCACAACGGCATTTTCGAGGCGTCGGTTGTAACCGTTCCATGAAATTAGTTTCGCAGGAACTCTATTTCGTTTCCATCGTATCACTCCGTGCCGAACATTCCGGATTTTCGCGCGATCATAAACTCATGCATACGATGCATACCCAAATTGCCTGTGTGGTTCGATGCACATGGTACAGGGCAGTGCGAGCGACTGCATATTATTCGTTTAATAATCGATAGAATCACGTCATCGCGTGCTCACCTCACGATATAAACTCCCACCCCTTTTCGCCAGTCTTACTTCTCGGCAGCTCGTTCGTATTAATGCACGTTACGTGCTGCTCCTGTTTGCCGGCGTTCGCCCAGCGTGTTGTTGTTGTTGAGAAACACACAACCCCGTCGAGGCAATAAAACCGATAGGCGCACACGTATTTACAAAATTGCGATCTCCTCGCGAAATCGACTTTCCGCGCTCTGTAATTAACGCCAACCCCCGTTAAGCGTCTGTTAGACGCAAAAATACCTTCGAACGGTGGACTTGGTCTCGATTTTCTACCTATAGACTTATAGAACGATTCATAGTCTGCTAAAACTTGAAATTAAAAAAAAGGGGGGGGGAAGAACGTACAGATAACCTGGATAATAATAATTTTGAGATTACTTGCGTAGGAATTTCTTCAAATTACAACTCCACGCAACGGTAGCTGTTACCAGGTTTGAATAAACTTGGACTCGATTTTCTACACATAGATTTACACGATAATACATATCCTTCGTCCCTTATTATGCATTGCTGTGCATATATTTATACGTATAATATGTATCTATTACGAGTATCACGAATACGTCTCTTTTATGTTTGTGACGCTAAAGTATAGAAGAAGAATAATACACTGATATTGGATATTGTGAATAATATAATTTACCGATTAATTTCATGAAATCTTCTTTTATTTTTTTTTTTTTTTTAAATCAAGCCCCAACGTGAACGATGCAATTCGTTACCAAATCTGTACGATCGATCGACGAAATTCAAGCGTCGATCGTGTCTCCTCTAAATGTTACAAGTAAACCGATTGGAGGACGCGTGCGGACTCGCGAAAGGGAGCCGAGGGAAAGCCGATTTATCGCGAAATGAGAGAAGAATCGAACGGAAGAATGCCGCAGGCTTCGTGCACACGGCGCGATGATCCCTCTCATTGCACGGGGGATGAAAGAGGACGAGGCGAGTGCGAGAGGGTGCAACAATAGCGAGACAGTTACTGTCAACACACTCGGTGCACATTAGTTGTTTCGCGGAAGCGGCTAAAATGTAAAACGAGGATACTCGGGAACAAAAGGAGGAACGTTGGAGGTGGAAAAGGTATAGGATCAATACAATAGTATATTTGTACAGACCGACTGATGAGGGGTGGTGCCTTGCAAGTGGGAGGCACGGCTCGGGGTCGGCAGTGGCTGTGCCAGGGGGATGGGTATGTCTGTTGTTTACCGTGGAAGGGCCAGAGGGTTGTAGAGGTAGGAAAAAACAAGCAAAGACGATAGCGCTATAACAGGTCTCTGTACTGCGACAAACCATTCCTGGCACGTGAATCGTTCGTTGAAACGACCGGCATTCTTGCCTTTGAAAACTAGAACGTGGTCGATGACTTGGGGAACTTTGTCCTTTATTTTTCCCCTTTCATCCGTTTTTATTTATTTTCTGTCTATTTTTTTCGAATATTAATAATTACACGGATCACACGATATCATATTTTTGGATCAAATTGTTGAAAATGATAGGGGATACGCGGCAGGTATAAATACACGATGTAACTTTATTCCCCTTCACGTTCTATAAACGTGATTACTGTTTATTGATCAAGGTTGCAATTATCAAATTCAGGGGATCTAGAACGCTGCTTCTGTAGATAGACGATAATATTTTTCAATTCTTTTCTACGCCGTTAAATCATTCGATAATGGCCACGGTGTATACGTACATACATAAATTTGAATTCGATCGTATATTTGTTTAAGATAATCCATTAGGACGGTTCATCGGAGAGGAACGAAATTCGAGAAGAGATAGAAAAGTACGCGGATACGTTGTTTCTTTCCAGCGCGGCGGTGGCGAATCGTAATTAATATTATCGACAGGAATGAAAACTTTAATGAACAAGGCGAGGTCGGGCGGCAGTCCGTCCGACAGGCAACAAGCTACGGTACATAGCCTCTCGAAATCATTATGTCATATCCACTTCATTTGTCCAACCCTATCACGTGTATCCGCCCGTACATGTGTGTGCACCGGCGTGCGTGTGGACTTGCGTTGCTAACCCCATTGAATGGAACGTATACAAGCATCCGCTCTCACTCGGCCAGAGCTTCTCGCTTTTTCAGGTTTTTACCCCGCCAAACAACGGGGTGAAAACACAAAGGATTTCCCGCCGTTTCAAGCTGCACGGGGTATCATTAAACAAAAATGAAAGACAAGGCCTAATTAATAGTGTTGTCGCTATCTATATGTACATACATATATATTCTATAGGTATAATATATACGTATATTATATTACATGAAAGCTACAAACTATACGAAATTATAGATACATAGACGCATATACCAGTCACGGTTGGAATCGTGCGCGATGCAAGTCCGAGTCCATAAATAATAGCATGACTACAAATATTCGTTTAATAAATAAAACACGATTGCACCGATAATCGGAGCCGAATCGTAATTAATCAACGTTATCAACGCGCCTACCTAACCCGCCTGCTCTCCCCTGTAACTCGAGAGGCCGGAATTAAAAAAACCATCTCCGCTTAACTTATCAGACCAGCGATGAAATGAAAAAGTATCGTGATCGCGTGCGTGTGAATTCCTCGTAGTAGGTGGTCTCTAGCCGATTATGAATATTATTCACCGAAAATTCGTCTGAATCGAGTAGAGAAACGAGATGGATATACGCGTTTGCCAGACGAGTTACGCGGTAATTAACAAATATGCAATAACTATGATTAGAGTAACAGTATCGCAAATAGAATATTTTCATTTGACAGGTATGTAATCTATTGGAACGGAACGGACAAGAGAGATGGATCTGTTCCGCGACAAAGAGCTCGGTTTGCAAAATGAGGATCGAAAATCAAAGCCCACTTAATAACGCGCTGATGAAATCATTCGCGTTCCCACATTCGAGCATCGAAAATGTCAGACGCTGAGGGTCATCAACGGTAATGTATTTTTGATTAAGTGGCCGGAATGATGGTAATAAATAATAAAACGGAGCACTTGTTTACAGGCAACCGCAATTGAAATTCGATATCCGCGCGAGCGCAGACAAGTATTAGCGAAAAATTAAACAGACAGCGGCGTTTGTGCCTCCAACCAGACAATATACGAACACGGTAAATACGGTATTGCAAAGAACCGATCCATCACAGAGTGCTACAGAGACGTTAAAAATTAACCAAAAATCGTCCGACATCCGATTCGATGCCTAGAATATATTAATAAATTATTCAAAAAAAAAAAAAAAATTCCTCGATAATTTACATTTTCAACGTCAATTCTGCCGAATAAAAGTTCCAAGTTCGTCACTTAAACGAGAACGATGATTCACACGATGCGCCTACCAGGAAACTTCGTCGAAAGTTGTGGTACGGGGAGCGAGGTGTTCGGTTCAACGGCCTTGAAACGAAAAAGGGGATGAAAGTAACGCGTGTGTGTCCACAGGCCAAGGCACGATCTCAAGGGGTTGCGGGAGAAAATTCGGTGACAGTATCTCAATATACCCCGGAGACATTTCCTAACGCACGCGAGAAATCCGCACAAGGGACGGTGGTTGCATCGCAAAGGACCCGAATCTCGACGTGGTCCCTCCGATTCCTGGCACCTTTCTGAAATAATCCTCTCGCGGACGACGATACGTGGTGTGCTAGTTGGTTTGCACGAGAGGGAGCAAGAATCACACAGGGATGTGTGCTGGTGCGTGTGCCGGCCCGGGAGAGAGAAGAGGGTGAAACTTACATATGACAAATTCAACGCGCTCCTTCCTGTCCTTCCTTCCTTCCTGCCGGCACTGACACCTATGGCCCAGGGCCACGCTGGGTATTATTATTTTCATTCCTTCCCGCATGTCTGTCTGTCTGTCTGTCTCCTCTGTCTGACTGTCTGGCTGTACCTTCTCACACCATCAAGCACCACGGAACTCTTTTCGGATGTTTTTTGCCCACCCACCTCACCCAATGGCTCTAACCACCTTCCACCCAGCAACCTCTTTCCACGTACGCGCTCATACTTCTTTTCTTTTCTTTCTTTTTTTTTTTTTTTTTTTTTTGTACGGAACACGTGACTGAGGATCCTCGAGGACATTGGGACTGCTTTTGTCCGACGAAAAGATTCTTCCTCCTACGGGACACGTTTTCTCTGTTTCGGACAACCATCCCTACACCAGTAACTTTTTATCATTTTGAAGTAGAAAAGAATCCGTATCTACCAAGACCAGTTTATTCTTAGATATTTTACCTCGAAAAAAGGGAGAAAGTATTTTTCCAAAGTCTATACGTACTTGGCGCCGTGGCAACGGACGGCAATTAAAAGAGGATAAAACGAAGCACCTGGCGAGAGCAGGGCGCACAACCCCTTGAGGACTTAATAAGAAGGGGTAATAATAACCAATTTTATCGAACGTCAGTCAGTTTCTTTGATATAGCGGCCACGGCCGCACGAATACGTGGTAAGCGCACATTAATTTCCCGGGCAAATAACCGGGATTCATAAGCGGGGGTTGTGATCCCGTGTGTACTCCAGCCCGTAGAATACCGTACGTGTCCAGAAAATACGGTCTCCCGTCTCCGTGCAAAATAATGCCATCAATATAAAAAAGGCGACCCACCGCGACGCAGTAATAGAAACCGATTTGTCAGGAAGCTTTTACATTTCGACGCAGTGAGTTTCACATCTGATAGCCCGTTTTATCCCGCGGGACCCTGTCCCGTGTACTCTTTCCCTTCCACCTTCTCCACCACTACTAGCCAGGTCGTTTCTCTACCAGCCAGCCCAGGGAATCACACCGAACCGCCACCCACCCCCTTTTCAACCCCCATCTGACGACGTGAACTCACCGCTTCTCTGTGTCCGAGTCACCCCTCGTTGGCTGGCCGATTCCTCGTCTTCCTCGCTTATAAAGCCGAGTAGATAGGAAATCTTGTAAAATGGCCCGGCGAAAGACAAATATTACCGGGGATCACTGACAGTGAGATCCGATTTATTTTGCGGGATTCCAGCTACCTTCCGCGACGACACATACCGAGGGGATACCTTTCGATAGCCTTTCCTTGTACACGCGATATATATTTCCGCCTGTGAATTCTTACGTTTTGTACATCGACGAAATTTCTCGAATCTCTGCAACGATAGACCGGAAATCGTTGGATAATTACGAAAATTGTTTGTCTTGAACAAGGGAGTATAAT
Source organism: Bombus huntii (assembly GCF_024542735.1). NCBI lineage: Eukaryota > Metazoa > Arthropoda > Insecta > Hymenoptera > Apidae > Bombus > Bombus huntii. Next base: position 5,997,878 of record NC_066250.1, read on the forward strand.
GAAAACAGAAATGTCGAACAGACACAATGGCGATGGCCAGCCCCGAAATGGAGAATGGGAAAAACGCTGTAATTACACGGTACGAATCGCGCGCGTTCGAGCCGTTTAAAAACTTACAGCTCGTCCATTCGTGGAACGGTATTCGCGGCAGGGCGCTGCGGAGAATGGCGCAAAAGCTTCACGGGGAAGGAGAGGGGGTGGGCGACTGTTAATTGAAAACTACCGAAAAGCACAATTGCACGAGAATTATTTCTATTCATTAGCCGGGTGGTCGGTCGGTCGGTCGGTCGGTCGAACCAGCCGCCGAAAAACTTTTCCTCGACCAGGCGATTTTTTTCCTCTTCTGTTCCCACCCTCTCCCGCCTCCTCGCACCCGCTCCTCCTCTGGCTGGTTCCTCTTCGCTCACCAAACCACCCCCTTCATAACTACCCCTGCTTCGGCCCACCAGCCGCACCCCTCCTATCCGCTGGTCGCGCGTGGCGTAATTATGTAACATAAATACAATCCCTCTCGCGACGTAATTTTTGCGGTATAAGCTCAAAAGCCTGGGTAGCCCCAACCCGGCTGGCCACACGGCGTACTCTTCTCTCCTCGGCTGAGAGGAGAGAGCTTTTTCAGGAACGCTTTCGCAAATCAATTTATGGCGTAACGCGGACGTTCTCATTGTCCACGGGGTAGTAGCCGACGGTCGCCTCGTGGCTAAACCTTTTGTAACACCGGCAGCCATTGTTGTGACAGAAAATTATATCGTAATGCTTATTTACGACGAAAATCCTGAGCCGGCCTTTGTTGCCGCTTGTCAACCGTTCAATGCAAATGTCCTACTAATGGGGAAATTTTTTTCGAATCGTAGAACGTACAGGTATATTATGTTATAGGGAGAATAGGGTGTACGATAAAAATACTCACGACAGTACGAATGATCAGGTTCGATGACCTATCCTCATCAAAATTTAAATAGGTATATGCATGCCTGGGTATTCACCCTCGCCACGGTACGGACAAGAGGTATCGATGAAATCGAAGAAGCTTGAAAGATGCTTCCGGGAATTCCGGCGGGAGTATTTTCGTCAGTCAATGAATTTACAGCCCCTCTTTAACTGAGTTCACCCTTAACCGCTTAACGTGAACTGCTTCACGGCACGTGAGAAAAAAAGCTAACTGGTTCGCCGTGGTCGCGGTGGTAGGGGGAGGGCGTGTAAGCGGTCTTGAGGGGTGAATTAGCGCGAAATAAGTGCGGAAGAGCTTCAACACCCTGGGGGTGGCCCAACGATAGAACGAGCAACACAAGTTCGCGGGCTTTCTGTACGTGCACGTAGACGGTAGCCTGGTGTGAGCCCCATAAGAACATCGTAAGGGTGTGAGGGCGGCCTGAGTCGAATGAGACGATACCTACTACCGTTAGGGTGGCTACGGTGTTCCGAGTGGGAGCGAGAGGGCGGAAAACGACGTAACGCGTATAAAGTAAATTGCCGCGAAATCTGCGCGAGCTTCCAGAACAGCGTGGATAAGCGAAACAAATAAAATAAGAGCGAAAGACGAGTCGGCGCGGAGATAACGGGGGAAGAGGTCAGAAAGGGTACCTCGAAGGTAATGTGATTTAAGAGTAGAAAGGTAATGCGTTTCGAATATGGCCAAGAAATCGAATCTCCTCCCTTTTCGATAAAGTATCTTTCCTCTAATTCTACGAGTCTGATGATGTCGTAAAATACTACATGGATATTTTGACGATAAGCTTTCGTGAAACTTGATAGACCCTTTTCTACGTGCCACGCTAAATTTCGTTCCTCTTTCTGGCGCGCTATCTGGCCTCTATCGACGATAATCATAGTACACCGGGAAAAAGTAATAGGAACAATCGCGTTATGATACAGTCGTTTTTCGCAAAACGGTCTGACATTTTCCTCTATTCAGTCCCCAAGCCGAGCATGAAAAAGTACACATCGTGCGTTACCGTGGTGTACGGTGTAACGCTCACCATTGCCGCCGTCTGCTCTCTCTTTTTCTCACGCCATCCCCTAGTTTCCTGGCGTATCGTCGCCACACGCAGACCATTACAATTTCAGTTACATTTTAATTAGCAGAGAATACTAATGTTTCGCGAGTGGCGGTCGCCAGCAAGTAGCCAATGAGCGGCCAAGTTGACTCCTGCAACTCGAGCCCGTTCCAGAACCCGACCACTCGACCGCGCGCGCCCTCCGCCGCGCTCCTGTTCCCACTATTACGGCTCGGCAACCCCGTGAAACCGACATGCATTTCACACCCCATATTCGCCACTTTATACGCGGAGCGGCTGGCCTGGCGCAAAAACGAACGGAAGAAAGAAAACACGCGCGCGGGGGTGAGAACAAAACGAAAGCAACGTGCTGTGTTCCTCATTTATGTTATTAGCTCCCACTTTGGCGCCGAGTGTTCTTCACAGTAAAAAGTAAAAAAAAAAAAAAAAAGAGAAAAAAGAAAAAGCGAGCAAAAAGAAAGGAACGCAACACCGTTGGAAATAAACTACGCTGTTACGCGCGCGTTTTCCGCGTTTTCTGGCCTCTCGCTTTTCGCAATTAACGCGCTCGTTGGAATGCACACGGAAGAGCAGGGATTTCTGCAGATTGTTTCTGTAGCTTCGATCGTGGTAATTTTGTTGTTGGTGCGAAAGATTAAGTGAAAGATCTTGATATACGCAGGGAGGTAGAGAAGTTAGATAATTGGAAATTGGGGGGTGAGATAGAGCGAGGTCAGAGGAATATTCGAATAATATAATACTTCCTAAGTCATAAACTTCCCTTGCTTCTTAGCTGGACGAAATTCCGAAAGTTTCGTATCGACGGTCGTACAACAAATGCGATTATCGATGTCTCGCATCGTTCATCCCCTAAAACGACGGGGAGTAAAGCGCGCGGTCGACCCCACGCGCTCGTTCAACCCTCTCTCTTCGTCTCTGTCGGGCTAACGTACTTTGTTTTGGAACTTGTCCAGAAATAATGTCGCGCGGGTTAAGCTCGATAGATATAAGATATCAATAAAAAAAAGACGAGTTTAGAAAGAAAAAAAAAGGAAAACAATTATTGTACTTCGCGGACGATAAGTATCGTTCAACTCACATTAACAAGCCATGTCACTCTGTCTCAGAAGCCTGGGAAGTATACACCACTGACCTGAAGCAAACAGAAACCATATTATGTTATAAACAATAAATAATGAGGAAAAAAAATTAAACAGACGCGAACTAATTATCGAAATAATTTAAATATGTAATTTAACAACAAAAATAGAAGCTTTATTGATCCTTTCGAGCGTGGTAGTATTATAACTTTCCAAACTGATATTTACCACCTGATACGTAATTATGAACAAGACGACAGTAAGGAGTCTCAGTTGTAATTCTGTCTTTCGATCGAAATAGAAGGTAGAGTAGTGATTAACGTTGTATGAAGACATAAGTAACACCACTCACAAGCCTTCCCACTGCTTTGACTTATATGAATACCTATGCATCACCGTGACGTATCGCTATTTTTTTTATGAATCATTTAAAGACCATCAAGGGTGTACCGCTCCGAACCTTTCGGTGTCTATCATCTAAACTTGAATCCTGTCAGACAAAGACAATGTGGCTACGATTTAGGGTGCCTCCACTCGTCGAAAACCATTCTGACGTATCCTTCGACTGGACGCGAGCTCGCCAATGAGGCGGCGGTGCCGTTAATTAACGAACTCGAAAAGTAACGTACTGAAAGTACAACTCGACGAAGCATTGAGGGGTTCCGGGGGACTAGTCGAGGAGGAAGGGAATGAACGAGTCGAGCGCAGGACGGAAGCGCGCGCGTATAAAGGGTCGGTGTCTGGCCAGACGGGCAGAAATGAAGCAGCAAGGGTTTTGTTTGTCCGGCTGTCCACCCCTTTCCTTCCCCCAGTTCACCCCCGCGGGCTGGAGCCCTCGCTGTATGAACCTCGCGGTCCCCTTCAACCCCTTCTGTTCCACCTCTAACTCCATCCTCCGGCACCGCTTCGTCTCTCCTCGCCTCTCTGCTTTTCTACCTCCTATCCGGGCCTTCCCCTTAGCCCCCCTTCCGATCTACCCATCCTATGTTACATCCTTCTTACACCCTGAACCTCCTCCCCTATTGCCGTGTTACAATGCACGTGTGTACACTGTTTGCCCACATTCTCTCGCATATATCTTGGCGAGCTATAATATTGATTACTTCGAACGAATTTCAACAAGCCTCGTATTACTCGTATAGCGTGAGCCGAGACCGTCGCTACAACGTTCCTACGATTCTCTCTGTCGATCGACACATCGTTCCTCCCTTTTACAAACCCGTAGCAGCCCTTTTGCATCGAAATGAAATGCTCCTTCCTGTTCCGCGTTCTGTAAACCAGCGTTCTTTAGCCCGCTGGCCTATCTTTACTCTTCTAACAAGCGACGCAATGCAGACTTTTCACTTGCGCCTCGTTCAAATTAGCCCCTTCATACAGACTCTCTTCCTGCAATTTGGTTCCACCGGTTCTACCGGCGCTACTTTCCGGTTTCGTAACCAGTGTACCAAGGGTCAATGATTAAAACCACGACTACTGAATATATCTCTGTGCGAGAGCCGCTCTGGTTGGAACCTTTCGTTTTCCCTTCAATTTTCCACGAAGATTGAAATAAACTTTATCGTTTGTCCACAATGTACCGAGCAGGACGTTACGTACGTTCCGTGCGCAGTCAATTTTTCGAGTCCTTTCCAAGAGAAGCCGCGTGTTCCGGCTAATAATTGGCGAATGAAAAATGCAACAATACCGGAGAGAGAAAGCCAGTTGTAACTCACTGCTGTGGCAATATTCAGCTAAAAGACTCGTCATTCCGCCCCAGTAAACGGCCACACGACTGAAATTGCGTCACGACCATCCCGCCAACGTTTAATTTCATTCGCGATCTTTCCACCCTTGTCCGCCCCCTTTCCCACCCCCGGTTTCAACGTTGCTCTCCTCTCTCTGATTCGCATCACCGCCAACACCGTATGTCGCGAATCGAAGTACAAAGAAGCAATAGTAGAAATAAGATAATTGCTATTACAATTGCAATTTCACCCAGGACGATGAAGCCGCGGGAGAGCGAGAGAGAAAGAGACAGATCCGGAGACGAAAAGAGAGAAAGTCAGAGATGGGACGGCGATGGTGGTAACTGCCACAGAGAGTTCAACTACAAAGTACGTTAATGTCGTGCTCACACCCCCTTCCCATGCACCCTCAGCGTCGCGCCAATGCCGCAGAGAGTTTGTTGTCGAAGCTTCGGGGATTACACAAATGAGGTTGTTCAGCGAGAGAAATGTACATCCCGCTACAAAGCTGCTCGCGTTCAGCCACGTACGGAATTAAAAAAGAGGGAGGGTAGGGAACGAAAGGTGAAAAAGTTCTGCTCCGCTATCGCTCGTATCGCGGACAATATTTTCTTTGCTGAAAGCCCTGTGCCGCGTAGAATGGGATTTCCATCGACCCGCTTCCGTTTAAACCCTTCAAGAACGGAACCCGCTTTTATCGAGACCCTTCTTCCGTCAATATTGTCCTGTACATGTTTTTACACGCATCTTTCGAGGAAATCACCCTTTCAGCCTATGCATGATGTATCAGTGATTGTCTATTGAACGACCGATGGAATATTTTACATCCATAGAAATAACCATTTATTCTTCCGAGTATAAAATATAAAATAATCTACACGTTGCAACGACTTGACTTCGATTAATCGACTAGAATACGTGTGCGCGTACGTATTCGATACGTTTCATAGAAACGAGAAGGCGAGGTACACGAAGAGAGAAACCAAAGAGGAGACAGTCAGCCCCTGTACTAAGCATACCGTAGGGGTTAGGGATAGTAATTGTATACGTACTAAGAGAATGGGGGCAAGGTAAACAAAACTATGTAAGATTGCCCCATTAATATACATATCTCTTGGTTCAGTTGGGCCGTGAGAGAGCCGACCGACCCTCTCGTCGTGCTTCTACCGTTGTGCCTGTTAACGTGGAGGGGGGTGGGGGAGGGGTGAGTAGTCTTGGCCTTAGACTCTGGGGTTAGGCTTGTTCGAGAGCAAGCAGGGTACACAATGGATATTGAGACCATAATTTACGGCTGATTGTTAGCTCCGCGATCTATGGATTCCTCCATCTTAGGTTACCTCCACCTTCTATTCGACCACTTTCCGACAACTCCCTCATCCCCGAATTGTGTCGAATTTGTATTAGATCTGTAATAAGTACCGAGAGAATATGCGTATACCGAGCACTCTGAGTAGAAGACTACGACAACAAAGTAATCTCGTGAAAGATTTCCATGCGAGTAATGCTTATTCCCTAACGAGCTGTGCTTCGTTTCTTGCATCCAAGGATCAGCGGTCAAATCGCTGGAAGCAAAGATTTTACGACGCTTGGACGACGTTGAGAAATCGTTCGTAAATCTCTAAACGACTTCGAACGAAGTTTCAAACTATAATTTCCTAGATAAAATTTCAGGTGGAATAATGGAAACGATGGAGAAGTGGAAAGAGGAGGGATTGATTACGTGTGAAAACGAGGATAAGTTTGTTTACGAACGGTATCGTTAATTGACCAAAACTCGAGTGGAACTGTACCGTACGAGGTCACCCACTCTCTGCTTATCCGACTGGCTTCGCAACAAGAACCCCGGTTATAAATTAATTACGAGGGTCAAATTCACAACTGGGTCCCATTCCACCAGACGATTTTGGAAGGGGGCGAATGTCTTACTAGTTCGCCGCTGGCTCAAGGGACCGAGTAAAGGAGGAGATGATGTTTGGCCTTCCTTACAAGGGACCAACTAACCATCCGACCGACCAACCTGCCACTTACCGAAGGATAATAACGTAGTAATCCTACCATGAGACACGGATGAAGTCCTTAATAACCCTATAAGCCCAAGATATATGTTGCATATCAATATACCAGAGACAACTGCTGTAGCTACATTATATTCCCGAGAAGCCTCCGACCAATTAACCTATCGTACAGTTGTATAGCTATAAAATCGATTATATGAAACACGAAATATATTAATTTGTACTTTATAGTTAATACGATATTTCCAATCTTACATACATTTATCATTTTTTAAAGATTACTTCTGCAATTACATTAACTGTAACGTCAATTAAAATACGAAATTTCGACTTTTATCTTATAATTGATAATAATTAATACGCCTATGAATTGTAGTTGATACAACATTTTTTCAGTGTTACATATTTTAAATAATCATATTTTAATAATCGTTATAATTATGTGATATTCGTTCGGAGCTATAAACTATTAAACTATTAAACAGTTATAAGGTTACAAGATCGACTTAAATACGAAATTCCAATTTATAATTTGTAGTTGATACGACATTTTCAATGTTACATATTTTGAATGATCTTCCGGTTTATCGAGTGTAATAATAATAGCAAACGCTTGTTTGTCTTCATGACTTGTAATAAAATATTCCAGTTGAATATTAAATATGTATGTATCGTATTGCTTGGTACGCGCACTCATAAACGGGCGCATCGCAGAATTCCAATTTCGGATCGATCTTCGGTAATTTTCCAAAATTTTCAAAAACCCAACGCGAATTTCAATAAAGCCCTAGTAATTAATTTGTAATTATATCACGAATGCCGGCAAATTCGTGTTACGTTGCATAGCGCGATAGGAATGCAACCGAGCTCAACAAGCGCCAATACGAAGTGCGTGATTTAGAGAGACGCATAAACGATATTCCGATATGGTTTCAATGCGATACTTTCATACCAGCAATCGAATCGACGAGCGAATTGACAAGTAACATCGCTCTCGAGTCTCACAGCTGGCCACACTTTTCCCACAATATTCGCCAATTGATTTTATTAATTTCCCCGAATGATCACAAAAAAGAGAGAGAACATCATTCAAGAATTATTCACACATTAACGATATGAATTACAATAGAATATCGATGATCAGAATTAATAGAATTTATCGATTATCAAAGAATTTAGGGATCGTGACCAACATGGTAAAATAGATTGAAAAAGGAAAGAATCGTGACATTTCTATTAATTTATCATTTTTGTTTCTGTTTATAAAATAGTAAAAAATATATTACAAATATTACGATTAAAAGTAGTAAAAAATTGTCAAATAAATTATTCGAACAATATGCGTGATTAATTTTGACGATCAAAGTTTCAGTGTGTTTCTATCAATTTAGATAGATCATCCCCAAATCATACAGAAAAATAGAAGAACGCATTTGTGGCCAGATTTGCGTTCTCTCACTGTGTATTCGTAACTTATTCTCTACCATACAATGTTTTCTTCTGACTCGCTCGCATGCACAAAATACGAGACACATCCGTGTCAGTGGTTTCGTGCAAACAGTAGATTAAACAACGAATAAAATCAAAACAGCGAATAAACAGCGGTTGCGTCGTGCACTGATGCAACTTTAAATATAGAAACTTTATATTGAGAGAGATACGAGGCTATCGTGGTGGCAGGTATTGGACTTAACGACATCGACATTTTATCCGCAGGACAGTCTTCACGCCCCCGTCTGCCAGGGCAAAAAACAACCATCACACTGCGCAGCGGACGGTGTTATGAGCTGTTTTCCTAACCGATGGGAGACAGGTGGCGGCGAAAGTGGACTTTAACAAATGGTCACTGCTAGCTAGCATGAGACGTGCCTACTTGAGATGCGGCACCAGGATCTATGCCTCCCATTTCTCATCGGCGCACTGCGGGCAAACAATACCCTAAACCAGCTATGTAAGAACTGTCGAGCACGAGTGAAGGACTTCGGGGCAAGTTGATCAAAGTCAAGGTACTTCCGCAGACCCTTGCCAAAACGTTCACGCCAATAACGCGTACAAGATGCGACTCGAACTTGTTCGCAGTTAGTTCTAGTCTTTGGAAGACGTGGATTCATTGGGAAATTCTCTGTTTGGTTAAACTTTAATAAATGAAGCTAAAGAAACAGATTAACTTAGGTGCTGTTTCGCTTTTAGAAGAGGACAATTTTTTTTTTTCATGGTACACCTCGTTCATGTTACGACACATAATTTAAATTTGCATTTGCCAATGCTACTTGCAAGAACAAGTTACAAGTGGAATATAATGATCGTTCAAGACTGCAATAGCCTTTTAATTATTTCGGAGATTTACCTAACTTTGTGTATATGTCCTAATGTTTATAAACGGAGGGCGGTACGTGCAGTACCATTCATAAAAACTTGAACTTCATTTTTGCGAAAAATTAAATAAAGACTGTTTGCTGTTATTAACATGTATTAACGATTCATTATTGGAACAGTGAACTCAATCTTGAGCGTATTACTTAACGTGTCAAATTTAAATAATTTAAAATACATTTGGCGCCTATTGATGTCGTTGGAATAATTATGAGCGCCGATGTACGTATGTAGGCATGTTTACTATACAACTTTCTTGAAGAAGGAACGAACAGATTGCGAGAAAGTATTTTGCTAAACGATCGTCTACCGACGGTTTAGAGTTTACCGGGATATCGGGCGTAAACTGCCCTTAGGGACCTTGTTAGTTCAATTCGCCTGAACACCCTTTTCGTCGCGGAAAACTGCCACCCCTTGTTGACCACCCCAGACACCGTAAGTTTTCCGCGTATATTGTTACGTTGCTCTGAAAAGGGACGTTTATGGAAATATGCTTCCTGTTGTGGAATTCCTGGCCCCACCAGTAAATTCTCTTGCAACTTCGTTCAAGTAAAACTCGACGATAGCTACGTGTTCAGTTCTCCAGTATACCAAACGTACGGCGAGAGAAAGAAAAAGCTAGAACAAGCTGGAAAACACGCGAGAAGGGAAGGGAGAGCGTAGGGACGTGGATCCATGACGACAGAAAAGGGAGGAGACTGGCTGATCTTGTTCGACCAGCGGTCAGAGTATTGTCAAGGTATTGTCCTGCCTCGCTTCCAAAATAATCGTCAACCGGACCTAATGGGGTATGAAGTCCCGATATCAAAATAACTCATCCGTGTCCGGCGCGTGGTCAAACGCTTCGAGCCTTTCTCTTCGCGCGTTCATCGCCGCAGAGGCCCCCGAAAAGTTAAAAATAGTGCCAGTAAAAAAAACTCCTTTCACTGCTGTCTATTGTCCTGGATCCGCAGATAGAACGCGGAGATGGTTTCGCGTCCACAGCAAAAATCTTGAAGCACTGACGATAACGCGCGTCGCGTTGGTTCGATTCCTTTGTTCAACGTAGAGAAACGATAACTTCCAGAGACGAAGATTAAAGGTTTTCCTTTTGCTAATGGCAACAGATTTTCAGTCCTTTTCACATTAATGTTCAACCGGATGGTTAAACGTTTCAACATACGTTTCAACGGCGTTACGAAACGAACGAATTATCGATTAAGCCATGTCCAAGAATGACGTTTAAATTTTTGATGCATTTGTATTTTAGTACACGGTCGTATATCGACAAAAGGAACGGTTATAACAACCTGAAACACGCTGTGTCACAATTTATGCAGACGGCACTAACGTTGCATTGTCATTCGACAAAATAGAAATTATTCCTAGCATAGCGTGAATATTATTGAAATGCAGAGTCGAGAAGATCATTTGAATATCGTTGGAAAATTCTGCGGTAACAAAGTTTGCGACCAACGACGTTCCATTGATTTTTCGTGACGTTATCTATCTGTAATTCGCGTAATCAGTGTATTTTCGTATGAACGTTGGGAATCAAATTTGACGACAAAACAAGACCGATGAAAACAACCAGCAAAATACATAATCCGTTCGAATTGGGCAATTGTCGCGAACGTATTTCTAATACACGATCAACAGGTTCTCTATCTTCTAAACAATTCCCTTGAAAGATCGTATTTGATATCAAACGGCTAAACGTATATCATCTTACAAATATATCATCGTATCTAATTCTGTCTGTAAAATTGCACATTGCCGCATATCTGTTATCTAAATATAATTTCATAAATGACTCAGAAATTTCTTTGACCTTTGACTGATGCTAAATTGAACAAACACTTATTGAAGTTTGTCTCTACACTATAATTATTGCGCTCGAAGTCTTTCTATTTTTACCTTCGAAGAATATACTATCTGTACTGCCTTTTAAATAATTCTATCTGCCAGTGATACCGATAACAACTTGAAATACTACAACAAACAGCCAGTCGCGAAGGCAACCGGTTTCGTACAGCAACACTTTAAACGAATATTCGACCGATATACTTCATCGTTACTTTAAATTATGCCAGGCAAACTAACCAACGAACAAAGCCATCCAATTAAAGTCAGACCGATCGAAACAAAGAAAGCCTTCTTAACAAGTTACCAACCGACTGTCGTACACTTTTATTCACCCACAATCGAATCTTCTCATTGAAACGATTAGAAACGAATGGCAGACAATCGGATCGATCGGCGGGCACCGACGAAACCGAGCTTACGTAACGGTTATCGGAAAGCGAAATTACCCTAAATAGTAACAGCCACGCTGGGTGGCAATGCCGTATTGGACGAACCGAAGGATAGCAGGAGCCGTTTGGTGTAAAAGGCGGCGGCAAAGGGGTTGGGGGAGGTGGGAGAAGGGTGCAGGCTGGTTTTCACCCTTGCAAGTCGAAAGTAGGAACCGCGACTATGGGTGAAGCTAAGTCTGTCCGTGTAATGGGGCATCGGCACGCGATTTCCAAGCCTCTGCGCCCCGTTCGCGATTCTAACTTTCAACTTCGCCCAGAACCTAGCGCCCACCCACTAAATCCGGCCCCCTCGTCTCACCGGTGTGCCTCATCCCCGCGGTACAGGGTGTTGCGCTGTGACTTATCGGCTCTAATTATTCGCCAGCAAGAAAGCGGGTAGAGAACCCAACGATCAGACCTGCCACCCTCGTAAAGTAGCTTTTCTCCGACGCATCGTTGCACCACCACCACCACCAACGCGACGTACAGTCGTTGTTTAGCCGTTTCGTCAGTCGATCGCGAACCCTACAGTTTCATTCGTGTGTCGTGAGGTGGTGAGTTTGGAGATAGAGCCATGTACTATACGTAATCTACGCGGTTTAAGATCGTTTTTAAATATTTCATATTCAAATAGCCGGATTTAGATTCTACGTAATTTGACAAATAACAGTCGAGTCTGAATTTAAAATTTCAGAAATATATCGACCGAGATCCGAGTCAAAAACTTGAGATGTAACTGTTAAATTTAAATTCAGGAATTCTTAATTGAGATTTTAAAGTTCAAATCGAACATACTCCGCTTCTCTGGTTTAGGTTAAGCCGACAAGTCGATCCTAGACAAAAGGCGAGAGTCTTGCCTGGAGTCGAGCGATGTCGACTGGAATTAGGCTGCTTGGCTATCGCGTAACTACCGACCATCTTTGACCGGTGGCTACCCTCTCTCTAAACAACGGTTTTCAACGGTCCTCGCTTTGGTGTGATAATTTTTCAATTTGGCCTCATGCGTTATTGACGTCAGTAGACGTGCACCGACATTAGCAGCTCTTTTGACGAGGAGTCTGAGTGGTCGTCGCACAAAACAATGCTAACCCCGTGGTATCATTCAGCCCCACCAACACCCCCTGCTCCGCCAGCCTCCTACAGCCCGACCCCCTGTTTTAACCCTACGGGAATAAGGAGAGTCGCAATGTAAGCAACACACAACACGTTGTGTGCACCCATGTTTTTTACATTAGCCAGACGATACTTGCCCCAGAGTATGAGAGAGCTTGCCAGTGTGGAATGTCTATGGTACGCGCGTCTGTGTGTGTTTGCAAAACTTCTATGTGCTGGTTACAAGTTCCCTAGCTCTTAGTAACCTTCTGCATTTCCCTGATCCCCTGCGACCCTATTGCGTCGAGGAGGCCACCACCACGGAAGCTGTTTCCAGTTCTTCGCTAACTACCATTAAGATTTTTCCGAAAATCGATGACGAATCAAAAGTTCCGCGTGTATATCCTTCTGGAGAGATCGAAACGGAGAAAAAAAAATATGTAATCAAAAAATATCGAGCTCTAACTTCCCAAAATCGCATGGTAAGATGTCTCGGTGAAACTTGAACTGAAAGTCCAAGACGCGTATACAAGATATCGCATAAACAAGACCGCTATCTAGACGCCACGCGGCCGACATCGTGTGCATCGTGTACACTTGGCTGGCGCGTCGATGCCTCGTTGCCTCGGTATACGTTGCAGCGTGTTTAATATATAACGACGATTGTATATACATGGAACGGACGGAGAGTAGCGATAGAGACGGAGATGAATGGGGTAAAGTGGAGGAGGTCGACGTTGATACGGCGAAGGAGGAACACAGGGGGGCAAAAGCGGTAGTAGTAGACACAAGTAGAGGAAGAGAGAGAGAGAGAGAGAGAGAGAGAGAGGCAGAGTGGACGCGCAAGATAGAAATACAGGGATGAAGGGGTAACACGAAGATACGGGGTAATGGTGGTGGTGACGACGAGGGTAGAACAACCAGTCGTTTGTCGTCCGACAGATAAACAACGTCGTTATTGTAAATGCATTGGATCAACATGCTGCGGGGCTTCATTGGCGGCTTTTCTTCGCGATACGACCTACGAGAGGTTCTGGTTGTTTACGAGATCGATAGTCCGATCAGGAGGATCGATTTTATCGTATCGCGTCCGCCTCCCCAGGCGGAGAGAAACAATCGTTGTAACGCGCGCGTTGTACCGGGCCCGGTTCCTTTCTCTCTTTTTAGATTTCCGCGTATCCAAAGACCTCTCGTGCCTCTGCCTCTCGTTTACGTTCCGTCCTTCTCTTTGTCTCTTTCTCGTCTGTCCGCCCGTTCGTCTCGCTCGTCGGATGGATTCGAGAGAACGTATAGAGAATAACAAGGCGGATCACGTGACGCAGGTACAGATGCGTCGAAATTACACACCGGACACCGTCGTTTCGCGTACAAAATATTTGTTCCAGTATAATATATACTGATTCGCAGTCGCGCGTACGACGCAGTGTTTTTCCATTACACCCACGAGGCAAATGCTCCGCACGATCCGTAAATCATGCATCCCGGAACGGATCAAAAATACGACGTTTCCGCGGATCCTTTCGATCGCGATTATTGCACTTCTCACTACGACATAAAGTTGAGAACCGAATCCATACGTTCGACTGATGATGTTTCACCGTCCTGTGAATTTCGAAATAGAGTGAACGATGTAACGAATGTATTATAGAAAATATATCGAAGCGTCTTTTCGTCCCTCCAAGAGTAAACGAAATATTAAGATCAACTTTCTCTAAGAAAGTAAAAAAAGAATGTAAGAAACTGTCTGTAAGGGAAAAAGGTATCGTAGAAAAAAAGTGGAAGCGGAATGTTTCGATTTCTCGGTCACATTAGACGATGCTATGACGGACTGTACGGTGACCATGAGAGCCCAATGCCCGCTGTTTGTTCCTCGTTTTATCTCGAACGTAAACACCGCATGGAATATATAGGAGGTGGCGCAAGCAAGAAAGGGAGACAGACAAATAGGCGGAGTGTTGTACCTGGTCACACGGAGAAGAAGGACGGACAACGACCACCGCCTGCCTAGCCACGCAAAGACCTGGACTGGAGGAAAAAGGAAAAATGAAAATAGAAGGACGAACGGACGGACACTGGATAAACAAGGGGCAATAGAGATAAACAGAGAATATTGCGAGGAATATGCGCAAACACGAAACTCTCATTCTTCCTCACCCTCTGCACACTTTTCCTACTCCCTTCTACTCTTTCCCACCTCTATTCGTTCCATCTCTTTCTTTCTCTCTCTCTCCCTTCATCCCAACCCTTCGATGTCCCCCTTTTCGCTTTCGTTTGTTCGAACGCACGTGTTCTCTTCTCCTGACCTTCGTCGCTCGTTTGGCATCCGCTTTTACAAGCGCACTTCTCTTCTCCTTCGTTCGCGCTTACCCGATCCAACCGGGGCGGCTTAATTTATGCCTCGAGATGTTTCGTTAAGGATTTTTATTCCAATTCCCTCCGCACGATGCATTCGTGGCGAGAATCAACTACTTAACGACGAGCGCTGTCATCGTCTCTACTATTCGCCCGTTTTTTTCCCTCCGCGAACGCTTTCGACCCCGCACACGCAATTTATAGCTCGTCGTGTCGAGGTTCATTAAAATTAAACACCGTCGCGCTTGTTTTCCTTATTTTCGTACAGTCGCGAAGAAGACTGGAAACGGAAAGAACGGAAAATCGGGTCAACGTTAACGGCATTCCCGATGTCTCGAAAAAGAAGGGTCGTACCGTTTTCGACGCGATCTTTCATTCCGATGATTGATGTGCGCCAGGGCTTTTCTTCAATTAGCAGACGCTCTCCTTTTCTCCGTTCAGCCTCCCTCCCTACTTCTCTGATTCGATTACTGGGCCGTTCATTATGCCGATGAATTTAAAAATATACAAACATCATTATTCATCGCGGCGAGAAAATAAATTTCCTTCGAACCGATGAAAAACAAGCCACGGACTGATCTTTATCCAGTAATCTGGTTCCTGTACTATTCAAAAAAGAAAAAGACTGTCCTCACCTTCCTTTACCTCGAGCATTACCAACATTATCGACGTGATATACGAGACGTCGTGGAATACCAGTGTGAAAAATCGAACAGTCGCGTTTCAATCGTGCCATTTCTCGGTCGGTTACGAGGTTCGATATGAAGGTGTCCGAAAAATTCGTAGTGTCCACCACTCAGGTCCACGGAGTGGCGATATAGGGGCGAGACACGGAAGGGAATGAATGCAGACGGGACAGGTAAGGTATTTGACGGTCTATGGGACCGGGGGCACGTCGAGGGCAGACTATATAATTTCCCTTGAGGGAGATCGGGATGGGCGATACGAGGTCGGAAGGGGTAGCGAAAAGAGGGGGCCAGGGGTGTGAGGGAGATCAGCGTGTTTTCCAGGTGGAGAGGTGTGCTGTGCTCATCCGCGAGCCCATCAACGCAACCATCCTCCGACAATCGATTATTATCTTTCCAATTTGCATAGCAACCGAGCTCTTGTTCAAATCTGCACCCCCTGTTTCGACCCCTTTGGCAACCCCTTGCAAATCCTACTTCGCTGCTGCGACTCCTCGTTCGGTATCGTTTCTGTAACGTGCTCTACCTTTTTTTTTTCCTCTCCTCTTTTTCTCTCCTCTTCAATCGAGCCGAGCGTGTTCGCGTTCGATCGTCTTTCGCAGGGATAGCTTTTCGACGTTCCCGTGAACCAATCTGTTTGGGGATTTTCTAGGAGAATGACACGTTCCAGTGACGTTCTACGGATCGATTGAATATCAAGGGACGAGAAAGATACGAATCTAAAATTTTTTTCCTAAAGAATGTGAGAAGAACAATAAGGTTGGCGAGGTCGCGCGGTAGGAAAGTAGCTGACAACTTTGGCTTTCCGGGATCTTTTCTTTTAGCGCCCTTGAAGAATGGACGCGTCACGCTGGTGGGTGGCTTGAAGAAAGGGAGGGTGAAACCCCTCCTTTATAAAATCTTTGACGCGTCGCACGGCGAACTACCGGCGTGGCAGTCATTAATAACTTTTAGGTGGCAGATTTTGCGCGTATTAATCCACCATATTATACCGCGAGTCTGCAGCCGTCCTCTGCCATCAGTCCCCTTCTTGCTTTTGCCTGCTTGGGTTCCGTCCACACTCTCTCCCCCTTATAACCAAGAGGGCGACCGGATAGCTGAGTCGACGTCTCCTTAATGAAAAATCTGAATCCCGAGTCCGCCTTTTCTTTCACCCACTATTCTCCACGGATTCTCGATCCTCTGCTAATGGTAATGACCGTCGCGGAATCGTGAAACTCACTGGTAAAAAGTGTTAAATCTCAAGCGTTTTCTTTCTTCTCCTCTTGCACTGTAACCTGGCTTCGTTCCTTGTCCCAACAGCGATATTCGCTGGAACTACGAAGGATAAATCTAAGAAATTTCCAGACGATATAGCTTCCTGGTATCTAGACTTGAATTTAGTTTATCGTCTTGGCAAAACCTGGCCATGCACACTGGTATTTATATCCATCGTTTAGACAAACAACTTGGACTTTTCTCATTCCTCCGTTCGCAAGAACAGCCACCAAAGGCTCGCGTAACATGCTCGCGTGGCAAATTAACGAACGTCGGAGGAATGAGACGACTCTCGGTTCCACCTTCTACGATATTACCTTGCTTCGACCCCCGTCAACCCCCTTCGGCGTTTCATATACAGAGACGTATACACACACTCTTTCTCCCATCATAGCGAGAAGGTATATTGTCGAGCGGCAACGAAGGTAGACCGAGCAAATTTCGTGTACAATTAGAAGGCTTTTGTAGAAGCTAAACTGCTAATAGCCGCTGAAGAAGGAAGCACCGTCTCTTACTTCTCCGCCGCTACGTTTCAGCCACCCCTCGTCTTGTCTCTTCACCACCGTGCGCACCTCATTTCGCGTGACAGTCGTCCTTCTGCTCGTATCTACCTCTTGTCGTCTTCTCCTTCCCTCTTTCTCGCACCCACTAAGGTCCTCCGTCTTACACGTCGGTCCCTTCGTTTTCCAACCCTTTCTAGAGCTCGCGTTAAAGTCAGAACCTCGCCCTTCCTCGCGGAACCTAGCCACCAATTCACTCCTCCTGAAAGTCCTTGCGAGGCACGCCGCGCCGTGCTGACTTCTCTCGAGAGAGTCGGCCTCTCGCCAGATCGAGGTAAGAGAATTCGCTGTTCCGCTATGGCTCGTGCCAGGAGACTTATCGTGGATT
Organism: Bombus huntii; assembly: GCF_024542735.1. Classification (NCBI taxonomy): domain Eukaryota; kingdom Metazoa; phylum Arthropoda; class Insecta; order Hymenoptera; family Apidae; genus Bombus; species Bombus huntii. The sequence goes on from NC_066250.1 coordinate 6,015,635, forward strand.
ATAAACTAGGATTGTTTTCATTAAACCTGGCGTTCAGTGCGTTCAACCAACCCCTTGTTCGCACCCTTTTCGGCGGGCGAGCGAGTGTGTACCTTATTGAGTGTCGTAAGAATCTTGTCTGGCGGTGTTCGCATTTGTACGTACATCCCTTAATCGCTAAGGGCGAGCTACTGTCTTTGCTACATTGAATTTTTTATGATTTCGTAATTTTCGATACGATTTAAAGACAAGGGGAGATTTAGAGCCTGCGATATTTAGTCCTCTTGGTACTTTTATTATCAACAAATGCAGTAAAAATTCGAAGTAAAAACGAACGATAAGAATCGTTTCACGACTGTTCTACGAATAGACAACCGTTTCTCATTTTTCTGCCTACGTATCAGCGTTGCAAGAATGCCGGTAGATAAAGTAGCCGCGAAGCGGAACGAAGAACGAGATAGAGGCTAAGAACTAAGCAGAAGAAGGCGTGACGATAACTGGGCTAATGTGCAATAATGAACACGGTTGCTTATCAAATGGCCCTGACGGTTCTCTTCCTGCTGCTTCTTTAACTCACGCCAGTTTCTTTCATGAACCGCGAAACTTGCTCGTAACAACGTCTAACGATCGTTACTCTCGGCCCATTATTTAATATTTTACCTCGCCGAGTCTTTCGTTTCGCATCGTTTCCTCGTCCTTTGATATCGTTAATTAAAATTCTACCTTCGTTAGCCAATCGGAGACGTCACGGCACAGAAAGATGGAATCTTACAAGGCAAACAGACCGATCTTCTGCTCGACGTGCAACACACTCCAACCTCAAACGAAATACGTTCGTTATTGGTTCCCTGTATACGCGGCTCATGTAAGACCAACACCAAAGACGTGTATGTAAGAGCACGTACATACGTATATGTACATATACTATGCATATGGAGTTCCTCGTGCTAAGAATAGGTAACATACAGACGGTCAGATATAGCTAGGACTTTGTGCCTATAAGCGAGCAGGTCATTGGCATTAGGGGTTGGAAGGGTGTGCATTTGCACGACGTGTGTACTCGTATGCGATTTAGTTCCTCCGTGGCCGGTTGCTTTCCGATACCGGTTGCCAGTATCGGCCACGTTTTGTACTCCAATTGGAACACAGTCAGCCTGCCAGATACGCGGAGGGGGTAGGCGAGGGCTGATAAAAATGGGGAAAAAAAGAACGAGCAGAATCCCAGGCAGCGAAAGTTCCCAGGTGATTGGTCGTGGGAAATATCGCGGTTAGGAGGCGACTGATAAAGTGGATCGATGAGTCGATGCGGAACACCGAATATTTGCCGGTATTCGACGGTGTGCGCAAATTTTGCACACAAGTATAAATAGGCGAAACTTTTGCAGCCACATGAATAACGGAGATATATATCGTTCGTACTGTCTGAGAATCGAGAAATCCATGCACATTGCAGAACAATCAATCCATTAGTCGTTCGAGTTGTTGCAAAAATAAATTCGTAACGGTCTTACGATCGATGGAAATCAAATTTGTTACAGATTTCAATAAATACATACAAAAGTATTAAGGTTGATATCGTCGTTTCTATTTCTTTACTCGTTCGACAGGAAGCTAAACTTAACCGATCAATCGGCGCTTCTATATCGTTTTCTATAGATTGGTGACGAGAGCAACAGTTAACATCAGGCTAAACCCAGGTTGATACTGGTTTACAGATATCAAGTATGTCCAGTTTACGATCGATACAACCGTTCATACGGCGCTGGAATTAGAATGGTTTAGAGGGTAAAATTGCACCTGTGTTACGACTGATATTTTATCTCGCTTTTTATTTTACCCTTCTTCCTATCTTTTCCCTCGTATCCACGTACACGAACGTGTGTGTGTTATTCGTCCAACAATTCCGGTGAATTTAATTGTTTGATTATTAACGCTTTCGGGGTATCCCATCGGTGATATAAAGCGCGCGAAATAACGCTAGTAAATTATCAAAAATTGCCGTTGCGGCCGGGGCTACTGCAAAATATAAATTCTCACGCAATTTTGATACCGTCCAGATGAATATTTCGAGAGCCGCATCGATAATAATCAGAATTTTAAAAGGCACAATTAATTGATTGTAACGCGGTGCATCAAAGGTTAATGTTATACGCTAGTTACATACGTATTACCAGCCTGGCAAACGCGAGTAACGCTAGGAATTCATCATTATTGGTACGTAGGTATGTAGAATGCCGTATCGCAGATTAAATACACTGGACGGTGCGTGCGCGTGCGATAAAACCGTACCATCCACGGTGATATATTATTTTTATTCATTTATATACCGCATAAAATATTATGAACGATCGCGTTACATCATTAAAAATGTACGATTCCTTTGATCCAGTGCATTCCATCCCCCTTGCTTTTCTTAAAGCCTGTGCAACCAGTACCACCCTTTCACGTGTGTCTTTTTTTCCATTCCCTCGTAGAATCGCGTTTCAAACACAAAAATTTCAATTCGCTCACGACGACGCCGCTGACAACACAGCCCTTTTACAACATAATCATATCCTTTATCATCGATCGTGCCAATCCACCAGCGTCTCGTTACACATCGTGAACGCCGTTCCAATACGAACTGTGAAAAATCTCGTGTAAACTCTCCGATACACCATTTTCGCAATTTCCCTCGTGGTGGACACGGTATTATAGTTGCATGTAATGGAGCACAAATAATGAATCCGTGCCACTTATCATTCGACAGATTTTATCAAAATCTCTGTAAAGCTACCAGAGAGAATCGTGGTCCACCGATGGAGAAGGTTCGCGTAATAACAGTAAAAACGAATGTAGCTCGCGTCAGCGTGATCCGGCCAATACTTAAAGCCTATACATATACACGTGGGCGGTCACCTTCGGCTAAGTGCAAGTCTGAAGATATCGCGCTGAAAGGAAGAGCTCCGAGGAGGAGGGAAAGTGCGAGAGCATAAAATACCGTTCCGACTAGCTGTCCGCGTTATCGAAACACGCAATGCCACGGATTACGAGGAAATATGTGTGCACGGTTCAGATACACGCTCGTACGTCCAAGGAAGCGTCGTATCGATATACGCTGCGAGCCTCGAGCAAGGATACTCGCAAATTGCTACCGCGAAGGGTGACTGAAAAACCTTCGAGGAAGATCATTTAGAGACGTTAGTTAGGTACGTGGAAGCGGAAATAGATTCGAGTCACCGTAATAGTTTCAACTGTTGACACGGATCGAGGGAATTGGACAAACCGCGTTAGCCGTCTAACGATAATTCTATTTACCAAGAGTTAGCGGAAGAACGATCGCGTTAATTGCGAGACGACATCGGGACGAATAAATCTGAAATATTTAACGCGTCAATAACTTAATCAGAGTCTGTTCTGGTTTATTTCGCGCTCACGAGTAAGCAACGTAGACACGCCTGGCCTGTGAAATCAGTCGATATTCGCGGTAAACTCGACTCTCAAGACTCGACTCGCGTCTCGATCTAGCGATTATTAAACGTGGAAACACGTAAGTGCTGGTACTCTCTTGCATTTCCTTCGAGTTGAAATTGCCGAGTGGTTTCATCAAAGGGTTTGCTCGCGTTTAATCGTGTATCAACGCCTAATGACACTGAGCACGCGTAAAGCAAAGACCGAACGGTACGAATAAGTTTCGTTTAAACAGCGTTATCGGGCTTAACACTAGGCGCAGCTACTTTTCCACCCTATTGTAGTCACGTGCGTGCTTTATGTAGTCAGATATTGGTCGCCGCAACACGCTAGAAAATACGGTTCGTTATATCGCCGCGCCGGTGTCCGTTTGCATTCACGTAAGTGCGCATGCAAGTACGAATAAACAATGACCAATACACCGGCTCGGCAAGATCGCGTGTCCCGCGAGACTAGGAGAGCTCGCGCGTGAACCCTATTCTCCACATCCCCTGCGCCAGAGTCCAGCAACCGAGAGAAAACCCACCCGGTTATCGATACAACGTTGTATGCCCGTCGACGTTTCACACTCGGCTAACTCTTCTCTCTTTTACTCTGTCCTTCTCTCACCTTCTCCACTTCTTCGTTTCTTCTTTGTAAATTCGCCTTCCTCCCCCGTCTCTAGTCACCCCAAGCCGCACACGCTTTTAACCGCACAGAAAATTATTGCATATTTGATCGCGTAGTTTAACCGGCCGTGCCGTTATCGCGAGTCCGACGCGATACATTTGTAATTACCTTGTTCACGCCGAACAAGTAATATTGGTTATCTCAGCGAGATTGCCGCGCCACGGAAACCATAATCGAACGTTAATTGAATTTTAATTCTACGATAAAGAGAGAACAGGCTGGAGCGGTAGAGGGGAGAAAAAAAGGAGAAGAAAAGAGAAGAATCAGCTGGTATCGCGATTGAAAGACCGGCTTGAGAAGTTGCCGGGTGAATTTCGAGCAGGAAGGTACGATTCTAGTGCTTCCAGTGTTCCTAAGTTTACCGAGGTCGCGGTCTGTCGAACGCGAAACAGGAAACCCCGTCCCTCGAGAGAAGACACCTTCCTCGACATCACAATACGATAGGAAGCGAAGAGTTTCGAGACGTTTCGCAGTTAGTTGCCCTCAGGAGATGAAGGCGTAAGTAGGTAAGAAAGTTATTTCCCGACCGGACACGCTTAACCCTTCCCCGGGGCTCCTTTCCCCCTGATACAAGGTCTTTGCGGCGCTACCGCGACGCTGTCAGAACTCACCGCCGCACCCTTCGCTACCGTCACACCTCCGTCACGAACTGCTCGCCTGGCGTACCAACCATTCGCGATGCATCATGTTTACAGATACGTGCGACTGAGAACAGGAGTTTTAATCAACGCGAAATAAATTAACAGATTAATGGCAGTGATAAAATGTTTGATTCATTTCTTAGTCAAATGTAATGTCCTAATGAGCGTGAAATAGGGGTTAAAATCTGAAATATTTCATGTTGAACTGAATTATTCATTAACGAACAATTTTAATTTTCGTAATAGTGAAAGCGAGGTAGTAAGCAGGAAATGTTAAATGCGTGGTACCAAACCACAGATTATGAAACACTTCGAGTAACCTTAAATATATATTACGAGATATATGAAATAATAGTAATCTAACGACGAACTGTTTCTTCCTTCGTCGACTCTTACCACGCCATCCCCATTATGTCTACGGATCGAAAAAGATATTTTGACGTAGATATACGTCCTCCATATGCTACACTTTAATATTCTTCCACGGTGTATCAACGTATTAAAACATTTCGAAACGAGTTATCGAGAAATAGATTCGAATACAATGATGCAGTGGCAGCTCGAGACAACGACGAACAATTACTTTGTACGATGCGTTTGGGCGTTGGCCAAGATTTTCATTGCTTTAAGTAACATATATAAATTGTTATTACGAGATATATCGAGAAAAAAGAGCATCTATTAAAGCTATGAATTAGACATTCTTATCGCGACAACGCGTAATACCATGACGCTGTTGTTTGTAAAGATAGCAAGTCAGAAGACAAGCTCATTGTTCCCGCGAGCATCGCTCCAACGAAACGTCGCAAATCGTCATCGTTACACCGCGGTAAACTACTGCATCCGAGTGTCATTTACTATTGAAGTCAAGCTAGCTAGTACACGCTAAACTTAGCATTCGGTACACACCAGCAGTAGAAAGGAAATGAGTGGCTTGAGTTGCGTTTTATACCCTACGTGAGAGCTATAATGCTGACGTCTGTACTAAAAATAATAAATCAAGAACAGAAGTCTATCTATAGAACGGCAACAATTCCTATCGTCTATAGCATTTCGCGAAACTTGCTGCTACTTCGCGTTACGATCTTACACGAAAGAACGCGTTTCTTCGCGTTACACATCCAAAGTGGGCTATTTCCCTTTACAGTTTTAAACACAGTTGTTGTTACGTGTCTTTGCGACGTGTACCCGGCTTTGGTAGAACGTCGCGTGATGTTCAACGTGTACAACCACGAGAAAAGGATCGCAAGGCCTATATCCGAGTTTGCATCGATAGCGCACGAGTTACGTGGTTAACACGGTGCGTGTACTTTAGAGCCAAACAACGCTTGTGACCAATGTCCAATCTTTTTACGGTATACCTTCATAAATTTCAAACGTGAGTACGTTCGAGGGTCATAAAGGAGAACTTTACGACAGACGTTTGCTATGTCAGTTACAACAAACCAATGTAAAATACAAAAACGGAGAACTTAGTAATTATCTTTTCTTCGAAATTTCTCTCTTGACTGTTGGTCTTGGAATAACGTCCATATGTTACTAACAACATGTATACTACCCCTACCCTTATCCACTTATTTTACGAATATCATACGTTCTTGATAAATATTATTCGCTCATAAATAATAGGGTACCTGCTTATTTAGCACAAAACGCTGTGATCGATCAGGCTGTTAAAGAAATGATTAATTAGTCAGAATTATATATTGATACAAAATGGAGTTTAGAAATACGCTGAAACGTGTCACGGTTATTTCAAGAACTACAGGTACAAGTACGTAATTAATTATCAATTATACACTGACAGGCGCAATCCATTGATTCTAGAATCCACGTAAGCAATTTTCAATGAATCATATATGCAAATCAGAGAAGTCTGTTAAAAATCTTTCCAGCTCATGAAATGCATAAAATCAAAGAGCAACTACAAAATACGGTGGAAAATCTAATAATGCAAGTGCCAAGAATTTTTATGCGATTTTTATTATAACATAAAAAATAATAATTCCAGAGTTTTTGATAAATTCCGAACAATTTCTGAAGTTTCGTGCACGGATTTCGTAAATGTCCTACAATTATACTTATAAACGAAGGTGTACAGTAAAGCGAGAAGATGAATCGGACAAACTGATAGCAAGCACGTTAAGTGAAATTAGCAGTGCTAATTATTGCAACTCTATCTTCAATAAGAATTTTCCTTGCGATTTCAACTCGTTGGTGTAAAGTTTGGGAATCTCGGTTATTCCTAAAACTCCTGCAGACTGTTGGCCCGTGACCCAGCCGGTATCGGTTTCTCCCAGAAGGCGCCCCTTGCGAGGGCGCGGAAGCACGTGCGCGTCCTTATCATGCTGCTGCGAAGAGAAAATAAAAAGAGGAGAAAAAGTAAGACAGAGAGAGAGAGAGAGAGAAAGAGAGGAAAAGGGAAAGAGAACGTTGCTACGAGCCGTACGAGAAGAAGAACGTGAGTTTCAGTGACGTAGCTGGAAAAGTGCGCGACGGGGGTTGCCCGACGACATTTTGTGAGATAGAAAGGAAATGCTCGTGAGGCAAGAACGGCGAAGGAGAACGTAGGAAAGGGAGGAAGGCAGTATACGGAGAAGAAAGAGGGAAAGGTCGCGGAGTTTAAAGGCTAAACGGCCGGGATGTGCGCCATGCATAACAATTAGCCTGGGAAAATCATGAAAATGTTGCGGACCTCTTTTAACTCCGGGGCACTGGCCCTCAAGTCCCTTTTGCCATTGCCGTCCTTCTTACCCCCGTTGAGAAACCACCCCCACCGTGCGTTCAACCCCCTCAACGGAAGCACGGCGAGATAACGGAGAGTTACACGCCCTTCCTTTAACCCTTTCCGAGAGGTTCTCGCTTGGAAGACCTTTACAGTGGCTCTCAAATTCTTTTCTTCGATCTTAACCAATTGGAACCAACCAACCTATCACGATAACGTGATAACAACTTTTTCGAAAATGTAAGACAATTTTGTATACAAACCAGCAAATATTGCAGAGTCGTAATTTTCCAAGTTACGTATGTACAGTTATTTGCAACAGTATCACGCGGACAGTCTTTAACGATAGTACAAAGTAAAATAAAAATGACGTCGTCAAGAAAGTTGAAGAAAAAAACTATTCGATATCCCCATTTGGCGAGGCGAGTTTAATTAACTCGTCTAGAAGAACTCAAGAGGAAATAATCAAGTATAATAAGGAGGATAAGAAAAGTTTGAGTCCCTGCAGAGGAACTTAAACGGGTGTATATACGACAGACGTAAGCCGGAAATAAACGTTCCAAGCAAGGCGGCAAGAGGCAGGGTTGATATCGTGTCATCTGAAGGAGCGGGAACCATCAGGGATGCACGCACGTACGGCCATATTAGGACTGGAATAATATATGAGATTCCTTCCAGGCAAGGTGCTGCTTAACGTGATTTACGTAATCTTACAATACGGCGCGGCGTGCCGGGTTAGATCGGCCACATATTATATATTACTCGATCCCAAGGAACACCTACCACCTTTCAAACGTACTACGACCAATATACACCCGGCGCTCACTGGGCAATTGACCTATCGGGTGATAATTTATAGAACCTATTTGCGCGTGAGATTGTAAATAGAATTTTCAAAGGGAATCACGATCGTTTCAACGTGCATTTCAACTAACAGAAACGCTTTATGGTTTATGTACGAGAACAATGAGAAAAAATAGCTTGTATAACCATCGTTGATGGCAGACGTATCAAGATGGAGCGAATGTAAATTATTATCGTACCATTTAAAATTGATTTCAGCTTTAAACGCGCTCGTAAATGGACGTCGAGAGGGCTTGCGTAAAAAAACCACCGATCAATAATGAACTCATTTGGATATCGTGCGTAAATAATATCAAGCAGAGGGGCCGGTATCTGAAATAATTGCATGTCGACGATCATTCACGTTTTATTGCATCGAACGCATTTTCGATAGCCAGATGGAACATTGTCCCGCGTAAAAATCTCGGTCGTGGCAATCTTGAAACTTCGAAGCGTCGTACGTTAGATCTAAGGCACGTTGGGCGGAGTATATGCATAATTCGACACGATACTAACCGCGAATAGGCCGTATCTACGAACACCCACTTAATTCCGTAGCCTAAACAGGAAATCCTCCTTTCAGGTAATTGCATGACTCAGTTAAATCTGCGAACGGCTGAAGCCCGTTCAATTAATCAATTACCGCCAAGACAGCCTCGATTGTCACCGAGAACTCGCTACCGTGGAATTATCGCAACAAGAACATAACACGCAAAACTAAAACGACCTATATGACAAATACATAATTCCTTTTTCTAAGAAAATTTACGACCACATCGAAAGTGGCGTTTTATTCATAAGTATCGTCGGTTTGTCGCGAAGATATTTCATCGCGGCCACGATTGTTACGCTTCGGGCACGTGCAATATACGTAAATATACGCGTGTCGTGTGCACGTTCATACACGCGAAACCTGAACGCGTATGTGTAAGTCGATAAGACAGCGTGCATGTACATAAAGCACGTGCGTGTAATTTCCGAGTCAGTATCTCAGTGGGCGACTGCACATTAAGCTCTCTTCATATCGAACCATGCGCCCTTCATCGAGACATACGGACCTTAAACTTACGTTTTAAGATGTTAACTTCTCGTGTAATGACACTTTACTGGGTAATATGTTGATTATTTATGTGGTAGAAGCTGTTTGCTGGGTGAGTCAGTAGACGTCAGGATATTTGGTATGAGAGATCCCTTAGTTCCTGCAGAAGAAAACACGTCAAGCCGGTTCTCGGGACCAAGAAAACGGAATTAAACTGCATTCTGCATTGTTCTAAAACGGCGGCGTCGCGACCGACCTTGATACCAGAAAGACACGGCTCGTACTAGGTGGAATTAAAACGAATTTCTTTCTCTAAAGTCGCCGGCTGCTTCGATTTTAAAACGTATTCGCATAATCGAGCATCATCGAAGATCGTATTATACGCGAGATAAGATAGTTCACGATACTGACATTAACTTCCAACGTTTGACTGGAAACTGTTCTTGGATTAATACGAATTAATCGCCGTGTTAGTTAAAAGGTCGCCCTCCCTGCCTTCTGTAACAAACTTCTAGCCTTTTTGATTTACGACCATACGCCTGCTCAAACCCGCTTGTATATCGTAACCGACACGTTGTACAACCATAAATCCCTTTACACCTAAATAACTACTATCCGTGTAGATAATTTAAGTGCACGTCATTATGACAAATCGATTACACGCTCTCCGCACAAATAATCGGAATACAAATGACACCGCGAATATTTTGCCGTGGCGTTACACACGCGCCAACGTGCACACAGTGAAAACCGACTTTCCTATTTATCAAACCGTGAATTTTCATCGTATGCAATTGGCCTTGACAATGAGACGACGCCGGAGGAACGATCAATTATCGATCTCTTTGGATGTGTCTCGACTCGCCGAGCTAACCGAGGTAATTGCTTTTAAAATAGCTTTCGAAGGATCTCTCTATCGTCAGGCAACGCGGAAACGTTACAGAGAATTTTTTACAATTTTCACGAAGGAGACGCGAAGTGGGGGGAAAGCGAGCTCGATGAATAACACCGTTACAGAAAATCGAGCGACGGTGTTGTAACAAGGAATACAAATGATCTAATTTACAATGGATCCCGACGGGTTTGAAACTTTTTATTTCGCAATCCACACCGCGAAAACTAATCTAGCCGATGTAATAGATCAACGCTCGATATCTAAAGTACGATGACGTGAGTACCGGTGTTGGTATTCCCCTTGGGAATACCTCTGATCAATCAATAAACATGTGAAATAATCAAGTGATCGCGATCGGCCGCCTATCGTGACTCTCTGTTAATTTCTTGCGCTACCAAAAAGCAAGAAAAGAAGAAAAGGAGAAGGATGTAAAAGGTAAAGCAATTTATCATGCTGTAATCGCAATTTCAAACGAGCGTGAAGAAGTGTGGCGTATCGATTAAAAAATAAAGCACCGGGGGTTGAATCGTGCCTTTAACACTTATTTAAGCTTATTCTCGTTTCAAGAGGATAAGGCGCGAACGTAACACGCGAACGGGTGACTTAAATTTTTCGGGGTCTCCGGGCACGTGTCACCGCGTTCTTCTTTTAAAGCGGCAAGGTAAACTCATTGTTTGTGCGCGCACTCACAAACGACATTATAAAGCGCGCGTGTAAGGCTATCCCGGTGGCTCTATTCAAGAAGGTATTATGAAACTCCCTCGGAAAACGTACTCTCCGCTTTGTTTCACCTTTTATTTTGTTCTGCTTTAACCGGATGGGAGGAATGAAATCCGTGTACGCGTATATATCTGTACGCGTCGCGTGGCCGCCCTACTGCTGCATTTAAATGCACCAACACCAACGTTTAAACCGTGAACACACGTACGCACGGGCAACCAGAACATTTACAAGTTACAATGTCGAATCGTCTCACGTCACTTTCGCTTTCTTTTTTGTCAGGCGTACAAAAGTTGGCTACGGAAAAGAGGCAGAGAGAACAGCGGCTCGAAAGAAAAATTTCAGCCTCGCGTTAATTCCCCGATGGTCGCGGCGTGTTCTAAACAACACGTACACACAGAGAGGCACGTGTATATTCGAAACCCGTGGTCGTCGTCGTTGACGACGTCGACGACGACGACGACGCTTAAAGCCTGCTTTTGTGCTTTGATATTCAGCCGAGCCGGTGTAAACGAAACCTCCAAGGCGCCATTCATGCCGCTTTTTTTCAATTCCGAGTGTACCAGTTTAAAAATGCTGGACTACGGTGTATGTATACAGTGGTCGCGCGCATCTGGTGACTCGCAAATGCCGCGATACGAAAATGTTTCGTTCAAGCGGTAATGCACCAACGAAGAATAAACAGGCATCGCGTTTGTAAAACGCGCGCGAGCCGACTTTCTTCGCAGCGCGGCGTGGTGTGGCGCGTGCAATTAGGTCGGAGAATGAGTAATGCTGCTACTCTAATCTCGACAATGGGCGAACATTGAGAAAGTAACGGACCACAGGAGGCTCGTGCATTTCTTAGGCCGCTTAAGAACCACGGGAAAACTATCGTAAACAACCGTTGTTCCACGTCAGGATGAAAAATGATCGTGAAACGATCCGTCTTCGAATGACTACTCGGAAACAATGTATATGTATGCAAATGAAGAGGAAGAAGACGCACCGTACCGGTGACGTCTGAAACGAATTTGTAGATCGTAGAATCGCGGAAAAAATGAAAACGTGGAACCTGTCATTAATGAGTGAAGGAAGTCGAAATTCATTAACTCCCCACCAAACGTAGCGATTTCGAGAGCGGCACGTTTATTCCAAAGTGTTAGAGCGACACGGGAACAAACGATTAGTCTTCATTGAAAACAAAAGAGAAAGGAAACGATCAAATGTGTGCGAACTACACGCGGATCGACGTCACAGGCCGTGATTGTGGTTATTTATATAACAGAACTCTGTAAATCTCGCGTTTTAAACGACTCTGGCTCGCGCGCTAGGCAGCTTTATCGAGAAGCATGATTTTATTTATAGGAAACCGATAATGACCATACGAATGCAATGTGTCTGTTCCAAGTCATAGAACTGTTCGCATCCACTTCGGTGGGGATAAGCAAGAAATTTTAACGACCGCCGTTTTTTCGTTCGATAAAAACCGGCCAGTAAATATTAACGACTGCACTGATTAAAACAGTTCGATTGAAATTATGGTAAGAAGATACGCGAAGACAATTTTCTAAACGATCGGAAATGCCTGGTCTCGCCGTGTTACGTTCGCGTTTTCTAAGACGAATCGAAATTCTCACGAAAGATACCATCGACTCGAGGCGTTGTACTTACTAACATTGTGAACGATCCGATGATCGAAGGTCAGAGGGATTAATGCGAGGTGCGAAGAAGACCTTGTCCCACGTAGAACAAAAGTTCGGTTCTACGATTTTCTAGGCTGGTCGGTATCGTGACGCACAATGTCTTTGCTTGTCACGGGAACACAGGGGCTTTAATAACAACGCATTGTTAACAATAGCTTGACAATAGTTTCTTTTGATAATACGAACCGTGCGGTGCGAGTCGTTAGGCTTGTGTACGCGCGGTGTCCATTATCATGGCAGTTCAATGAAATCTTTAAACGAACCACTCTTTATTTCGCTTGTATCAGTTGTTTGCTCGACGCTGTTTACGCCGCGTTACGACCGCAAATTGCTTTTGTGCTGTTCGATGCTTGTGTTCGATCAGCGTGTGTATTACTTTTTTTTGTTTCCCTCTTTTTATTTCGCCTCTCTTTTTTATTCTCGTTTCTTTCGTCATTTTCCGGTTCCCCCAGTCGATGACACCTTGCCACCGAAAAATCGTGTCGAAGCGGAAATAACACTAGTATGGCGTATCGTTGGTTTCGTAAACACTGACTAACGAACGAGGTACACACGAGGTCGCTAATCGGTGGACGTAAACTCATTAAGCGGATGTAGCAATACCAGTAATATATTTTTCCTCTTAGAAAATTGCTTTTTTTCTCGTTTTCGTCGCTGTTTAGCTATTATAAAGCAATCAACGCGACAGCCAAACCCGAGCGTGTCTCTTTCTATGTACGAGCGTTCGTCCTTTCTTGGGGCCGCTATTTATACATTATAACCGCAAATGCGATAGAAACCCGCGTTTCTTGTCGGCCTGAGTCTGAGTTCTATAAATTTCCAGACAGCGAAAAAAAAAGAGGAATTAATCTTCTAAGAAACGTGTAACGATACACACGGTACAAACAGCAGAAAAAGAAATTATCTGTGAATGGTATTAATCATTTCAATATTAAATAACTTTTTTTATTCCTCGGTGTGATGCGCATCGTTAATCGCGAAAGGAAGAAACATAGAAAGGCTTCTTTTTTCATCCGAGAAAATAACGACCGTGCCGTACGTACGATGAAACCTCACGGTTTTCCCCGTTATTCGGTCCACCTTGCAAGTCAGCGCACAGCGCGGCTATAAATAACCAACTGTTTACTCGCTTTTGCCCTCAAACACTTTTTAATGTTTCTTATTCCACACGGAGGTCTAAAGACTCGACTGACTGGCGGTAGACGCCACGTCCATATCCGAGTGGAAAAGTGTAACCTGCCTCGAATACGAGAGGAGAACATGAATGAACAGAATCGTAAAGGAAAGCTTTATCGAGTGCCGAGGAAAAAAGATTGCCGATTCAAAGTATCGATAAATAAACGACGATTTAGTAGCGATCGTTACCTCGATGTTTTCCACCTTCTCGAAACTCGGCAACGTTATTCCACGAACATACGTGTCAAGAAACCATGGTAGAACTTACCGAACCAAGATTTACTTCTTATCTGTGGCTGTAAAACCATTACAACCCGACACGCTTAATGGAAACTCGCTTCGAGAAATTTAACTTCCGGTTAGCAGAGGCGATTATCTCTGCCGTTTCATGGGCATTCTTTTGCTAGAAATAACATTTGTAATGAAGACACATATTGTTCGGTGTAATTACAAGATCACCTAGACGCGATAGCGACCGTTTCGAATCATACAACGATGATTCCGCTTTCTTTTCCGATACCATTATAATGAACTTCGGTTTGAAGCGAAATATGACTTCACCGTGACGTATTCGCGTAGTGAAAGGAAGTATACATAGTTATTAGAAGATCAACCTTCAATGACATCGACGACTTGAATTTCGTCGAATTATTCTTTGACAGGAGCCATTAAATCGCTCGGATTCGATCAACGAGACCGAACCGACGAACGAACCAATTAAGTATATTTTCATGGAACGTCCTCGGACAAAAACGGCCGGCGATGATGAATTAAATGGGCGAGACAAAATCGATATTTTAACTCGTAACGAGTAACTTTTTGCGCGAAATAATTGGCAGGTCGGTCACGCGAGTGACTTCATCGCTGTGCAAGTTATTCAAGGTATGCTAAACAAGTGAAACACACGATAAACTTAGGTATTGTACACAATATCGTAACGTCACGATTCATCCTTGAACTTTGCTTCGATTCGGTCGGAGACGCGATCCTCTAATTATTCCGTGGCAACATAGAAACCCAACAATTAGAGAAACGCTATTAAATTGAATTGTTTAGGACACGGACGAACGTCTAAAAACTCGTGAAAACGGAATTAACTTGTTCATATCGCAACAACTTGGAATTAGGCTGTCAACGTCTCGGAGATCGATCGATATTATCATTCGATATCGTGTGCAGCGTGTACACGTGGTCGCGCACGCGTTCCACGTGTAGCGGCACTCCAGGTTTAACGTGTCGACGAGACGAAACGCGAACGAATAGGAACAAGGACTCGTTGAATAACGTCGAATCGACATTAAATAAGGAGAACCAAGGCAATCTTACGGGCGAAATACGTGTGTATGTAACCTATATGCAGTTGATGTTCACATCCATTAAAAAACCATTACGATAGTCGTGCTATTTCCGCATAGCATTTCTTTAAACCTAGTCAACGGTAAACAGTTATTTTCCTAAAGCTAGCGAGTGGCGCGTATGGTCGTTCTCGTGCAACAATTAGACATTTACACACGGCAACGCGTCGCATAAATCTCAATAAAACGCACGATAACGATTGCTTACTCACGTGGTAGCGAACCGCTGCAAGAAACTAATGATTCACGCGAGACCCCAGAGCACCTCCTCTTCAGTGTACACGGATGTTAACAGCAATCTCCATCGTCTCATCGGTGTATCATTAAGGTGTACACCTGTTGACGATCCACGGAGGAATGTTGTCTCTCTCTCTCTCTCTCTCTCTCTTCCTACCCTGCTATATCGAGTTTCGACGATGCCTCGATTTTCACGTGCACGAACGAACATTAATCGATTTTCCGGTAACACGGTACGCGGCAGAACCTTGCATCATCGTGAGGAAACTACCCAACATTCCGCTTATCGAGGCAAACGCGGGAGCGAAACCTCGTTTGATCCTCGGGACGAAGAACAAAAACTATCAACACGACACTAACAGTCCACTGAACTACGAACAAGGATGAGCGCGACACGAGTAAACAAAGCGTACCAAACCTTTATAGTCTCCGCAAAATTTCGTTTCCACAATTAATCGATCCTTAATGAATATTATTAGTATCTGGCGCAACAAACGTTTCACTTTATACCGTCACACATTTAATGATATTTAACAGTATTAGCAACAAAAAGCTTGGTTTTTATCGATGGCACGAGTCACATTCTTGCAAATCAATATCACGATCGCATCGCGATCACACGTCGCACGTCAAATCCAGGTGGAGGGAAAATCACGTGCACTGAACGACAGACCAGCAGGGCAGACGGTTCTCCAAAAACATCATTCCAACCTTGAATCACACGGCCGGAGAATGGAAACAAATTAGTTTCTCGATCGATCGTCGCGTTTTCAGCCGTTATCGGCCGCGCGTTATCCGTACAACTGAAATGCGATGCAACCGCGATCGATGCTTCACTCGACTTGGCTGGAACACGCCGGTACCCACGTCGACGGACGCAGCCACGAGATTCGATAAATCCGACACACGCCGGAGAGCTAACACGCGGGATCGGAGTAGAACAGACGGACCGACGGACGGAAACGAAGCACACACGAATGCCAACCAAAGAGAACGCACGAGCGAACGAACGTACGAACAGGCGAGAGCCTGGCTGCCTCGTTCGGTGAACAGCCCGCGGCCCCCACGTTGTTTGTCTCGCGAGTGGCCTGTTTACATGTTGACTCTCTGTTTACGCGTTTTGTATCCCCCCTCTGTTCCCGCCACCACCTAGCAGCCGCCGCCGAACCACCACCCACCACCCGCCGCCGCTGCCGCCGTCTTCCCGCCACTGTTCTCCCGCCGTTCCGCTCTAACCCGTGCGTCACCTATCGCGTCGTTTATCCTTTTCTGTGCTAGGCAGAATCGAGGGCCGACGAGAGAGCGAGTCGAGCACGGCTACGCCGAATAAAGCCGAGTTTACACTGACCGGCTATAACCGAGTACGAACGACCGCTACGAGTCGCTCTTTCGATTCGGCTTCGTGATCGTTCGTGACGCGTCGACGGGCTACCGAACCTCTCACGAGCTTCCCTGTCATTTTCGATGTCGCCACGCTTCCTCTCGACAAGCCGAGCTACAGGTTGCGAGATCTTGAAACTCGAGAAGAGTGGTTGTATTTTGGATTGTTGAAAAATGGAATGAGTCGAGAGCTAGAGTTTGAGTCAAGGCAGTTTCATTGCGAAATTAAACTATTGCTTCGCCTTGTTAAGAAAAGAATGTTGCGTGTTAGCTCGGATAGTTTAAACTTGTTCCATTGTTCCATGGAATATTGAATGAAACGTAGGAACTATAGTACAATGGAATTTATATGATAAACAGATATTTTTAATAGGAAAATAAAACTCGCCACTCTTAACGATATTTTCATCAGGTTTAAATGGAATGTCGTAATGACGAAGGAACGACGAATTTACCAAAAATGTCACGGTGTTCTTCGAGGCTCCCTTTTGACAAAGTACGTCAGACATGCTATTTTAATACGTAAGATTCTACAAATTGCTCTAACTACTCATGCCCATAGACCGATCGATTTGACGTTAAACATAAATTCCAATCACTTTTGTATCTTCTTAACATCACGCCGAGTGTTCCAAACAGATACTGACCATCAAAATTCAAGCCTGTAGGAGACTCTTGATCAACTATAAATTTCGTAGCTGTAGATCTGTAGATAGTTCTCTTAGATGATCGCAAGCGGTTCAATGGAGCACATGAAACGGAAATTATTATCGAATACACCCTTTAAAGTAGGTAGCAGTACCCAGTCAAAGAAACATCCTGTAGATAATAGAAGTAGTTTGTGTCTGTTGTTATCAGACAGTCGCGTGAATACATGTATGCGATTAGCGAGTACAAAAATTACACGCAGACGACTCACGTATCGAAGAAGCAGCGCGCACCATTATCGTCTTAATGATGCGGTTTTATCCGTTATTTATCGTTTCTATACCTAATACAAGGAGGCTCGTGATATTAATAGCCGCCGAGGCAAGAACACGCCGGGGACGATCGTCGCGACTTCGTTTTCACGGATATCACGGGCTAATTGAAATTACACGGCACGTGCTTATTAAATCGGCGTTCAGGCGATTTCACCGAAGCACGCGTTTAATTAGATTTTCTTTCGGTTCGTTCTCCTGGCTTTAATCTCTCTGAACATTCTCCGATCTTTTTCTCGATTCTTGAAATATTACCGGGACTTTGAAACGTCGTTAAGTTGTTTCGCGATTAGATCATCGTAAAGTTCTTGCAACATGGTTATATATCATAAATGAGACGGAATATATTGTTTATTCGACGTGTACAAGGACTGCGATAGAGAATTATAGACAAACAGATGACAACGTGTTTAACGGTTTATTATCGTTGAGTCATCGCGATCGTCGCTTTCAACGCGACAGAAGCAGAACCAATCGAAAAGAATCCGACGAAAAGATGACGTTGGAAATCGAACCTTAACCACCGCCCACGTGTAGCCGTACGTACCATCGACTTCGATCTTTCGTGCGTGGATAACGTTTTCTACGGTTACCAAGCGTGTGACAGTATACTTCGTGACTGTCTACTGTCGCTTCGCTGTTTCTATTCCCTCGTGTCAGAAAACCTGACAGGTCAACGCAGACTCGCAGTATCAATCTCGTCAATGAGTTTCGACGTTTTCATGTCGAGTGCTCAATTTCTTAGACCCGTTTTACGATCAGCCGATAACAGCCATTCGTTTATGTTTATGACCGACTATTACGCGCTTACCAATATGAATTTCCATCCGAATGTAACTCGTCGACACGTTGCATTCGTTTGCAACAAGACTTATCGCGAGTTACGACCGATAGACCGTTTTGAAAGAATGTCTTAAATATAGAAACGAAAGTTTGTATTTTCATGGAATCAGTGGATTCGATTGATTAATCCTCGTGGAGTGCAATTCTTCGAGCGAAAACATCGGAGCAACACGGCTATTCAAACACATGTCCCGCAATGATACTACGCAGACTCGAGTTTCCCTTCTCTCTGTTCTACTTCAATCATCTTTTTTGTTTTCTGTCCTCTTTTTTCTCTCCTGTCTCGATTAACATGATGCATCACAAGCGGTAAGAAATGGTCTTATACATACATTCAGTTTATTTATTTGTGTTGCACTTCGTGGAACGATTGCGACACGTCTCTGAGAATCATCGACTACGATTACGAATCTACGATGATAAATGCCTTACAAGTTCATACAAAGATTTCGTACAATAAAAATTTCTATATACAATGTATCGTACTTTCTGATAAAGTTGAACTAGCTTCGCACTTAATCATTTAATGTCTTTACAGCTTTCAAACGATATAAATAGATAATATTTCAAGATATTCGAAGATAATTACCCTGGTATTTGCCGAAAAGATTCTTTTTGAATGAGACAAAGACTTTAAATCGACGGTGATTAAAAGATTTAGACTGACCAAGTTCTTTTCTTAATCGTTACTCGAATTAATAACGTCGGATAATTTTCAAGAGATTATTAAATACGATATAAAAATCGCACGAATAGTCTAAACCAAGAGATATGATCGTTGTAATGATAATTTGCCACAGATCATCTCGGGGTCTAACGCATATTCGAATTAACTCGATTATCATTACCACGGCACCGCGAGATATTTATCTTTCCCCCGATAAGCCCAAGCCGAAGTGAAACTACAACGGAGCCGATCGATTTAGCCATTTATCAATTAATCTTATCGACGTGCTCGGTGTGCCCATAACGAATTCCCGTTTTAATCACGTACAGCAAGCTATACTTTCGTAACGGCGGGCCTCTGTTCAACGTCTGCTTCGTTAATAGCGAGTTAATTGCATCAGGTGCAGGGGAATCCCTTTTTCCGTCACTTCGAACTGGACCAAAAAAAGGAAAAGAAAAAAATACATCGCGATCATCCTTCTTTATCCTTTTGAAAAGTAGAAAATAAAGACTAGAAGAGACAAGAGGAAACTTTTTAAACAAAAGGCAATGTTGCTCTGTTGTGTTTGCTCGATCGCCCACGTTGACGAGAATTTTACGATCAGGCTTAAATCAATCGCAGCCCGGCAATGTTTTTCGTCGAAATATGTGTTTCTTATTTTCATGAATCATAAATCGGTGCTTCACAACCGGGTGGGCTACACGTGCGCGAGGAAACGCTCGATTGAGATACGGCGGCGTATAAACGAGCATTTATTAACTGGGAAACGGTTGCAGTTGCCTTATCAATTCCTACGTTTGATTTTTTCGTGTGATAAAATAATTATAAATATATAATGATATAATGACAAAATAAAATAATTAAATATAAATAATATTTGAAAGATTCAGTACAAAGATAGTACAAGTGTCAATACCTTTGACTTGAGAAAACCGTGGGTATGTTTGAACTCTGATAAAGAAATCTTGTACACTTCAAAACGCTACTACGAGTATACATAAAAGTTTAGAAATTCATAAGGGAATCGCTTGGAAATACTCACAGATATTCGTTTTTATAAAAACCTCGTTTATACCACCTTTTTATCGAACATCGAATTCAATTTTGATGGTACGGTAGTCACGTGTCGTGCGATTATTTCTGTCAAAAACAATCCCACGCTATTTACCCGAATAAACATTATTCTCGCTTGATCATTAGGATCAACCGCTGAGTTCTTGTAAAACACACTGGATTATAATACGTGACGGGTCATTTTATTTTGATGAAGAGACTATGACGTAGACCGTGACAACGAGGGGTAGACACGCGGATAAGATAGTTCGTATATCGCATTACTACCCACCGGACTTAGGCACAACCACCGGAGGATGGTTTAAGGGGTAAATCGTCGCGTAAACGGCCCGGTATATGGACTGGCGGGATTTCGTTTAGGAATTGGCGCGAGCGAGCGAGTGAGAGTCCGTAGATAAGGTAATCCGGACCTCGAAAACTCTCTCAGATTCCGAAACCAGCCCGGCGCCACAGAAACTGTGTACCTGCAGGGTGCAGGGGATTGGGTCTCGGTCAGTTTAATGCGAACTTGCCCAATACCAAGTGGTTTCTCGTTGGTAACGGGCCTATCGCAATCCTGGAAAACAATAAACAGACTTTGCCAACTTAAAGGATCGTATGGTCGATCGAGCATTATTAATGCCTTGGCCAGGATCGATTATTTCCAATTTGTTTCGTCGAGAATTGGCAGCGGTTGAAGAGAGTAAGGGTGAAAATAAGGGGTGCTCGAAAAGTATAGAACACTGAGAAGCTTGAAGAAGGCGTTGCCATTATTAAGAACCTCGTTCGATCGTTTTCTCATATTTTTCTACGTGTTTCTTCCCTCGAGCTTAGAATTATTTGAATAAGAATTTGAAAAAATTATATTTGAAATTGACAAATAAAAAGAGAGTGTAAAATAAGATCACGGTGGGATCGCGGGTAGACTGATTGATCGACACTCCCACCAGAAGTCAGATATCGAAGAGCCCAACAACTTTTCCCATTATCGTCAATATGCAGGCTGAAGCTTTGGTTTCACGTTCGAGGGCGTTACGGCATCGATTCTATGGTAAAAGGAAACCGGTTAAATCGCGTCGACGACCTTTATTGCCGTCTTAAAGCAGTTAAGTTAATCGGCATCAGCATAAGAAAACGGAAGGGGCTGCGAACTTGACGCGGCAGGAATCGAATCGCCTTTCCTTGTATTTAGAGTTCCAGACAAAAACATTAACATAAATCACGGGGGAACGGGGGAACGGGGGAGGCAGAGGGACAAGCAGAAGGAGAGACATCGAAGATACCAGAAAGGAAAGATCTAGGCAGGATCGAATGTTTATTCCGATTCCCTTCGAGCGTTCCCTTACGGCACACTTTACAGCTCCATCGAGCCTCGTCCTGCTTCCTTACCTCCCGCAATTAGTGCCTCGAAAACTTACGAACCATTTGTTCCCCGGATACAAAGAGAAAGTTTGAATTAAACTGCCAGGTTCTCGAGGATATTCAACGAATAAAACGAAAGGCTGATCGTGATAGTCTAAGATCTAGATGTTTGACTCCGAGTATGAATACGTACGTGCTATGAGCCATTAACTGGGCGAAAAATTGACGAGAAAGTGATCGAGGGTCGTTCTGTCAGGGAGCGAAAAAACGCGTGTACATATGTGAGAATGCGCAAAAGGAGAGGGGGAAAGGTGCCACTTAACTCCACCCCTGACGTTCGTTCCCGGCGAACGCACCTTGCGTTGCGCCACCGACAACCCTCGACCTCAACTCTTTCACTTTTAGCGGGAATTCGATGAATTGCCAGTCGCTACGGGCAATAAATAATGCATTTTGTGTTTGCCCCCGGTAAAAGGGTCCACTCTTAACCGTCCCCACCTACTCGTGCTACCAACCCTAAATTTTCCAACGACTTCGGTCGAAGGCGATCGAGGGGCGCGATTTAGTGAAACGACCGAGAATTGATACAGTTACTAAAAGCTGCGTCGAGAATCGAGTGTTGCTTGACCGTCACTTAGGGGAAACCGAAATCTCAAAATTCTCGACACCCTCTTCTCGGTATTCTTTATCGAGCTTTCCAACAATGGTTCTCTCCGGTTGTAGAAAACAACGAAATATTGTAACGAAGAATAAAGGAAGAGCTGGAAACGAATTTCTTGATAATAACAGATCCCCGCAGCCTTAAAGAGCAATACAAGAAAATGAACGAGGCGGAAGAGAATATCGGTATAATAGTAGCATAACATTACAAAGTATGCATTGTCTGCAATTTAGCAGGCAGGGCAACGCTGCCAATTAGGTGCAACTATTAAGCAGACAGCAGATTGTAAGATGATTCGAACGGTTTCCTCTGAATTCAATCGCGCACAAAAGGAATTAATAATTCTTATTGTCCTCTTTTGGTCTTTTCTCAAAACCATCAGGGAAGCTGGGCCGATGGAAAAAATAGCTATAAATATCTCGTTCTTCCGTCGTTCCATTCGATATTTATCGAGGCTCGATCAGGCGTAAGAAATTTCCTCGAGAAGGATTACTCGATGCTTTTTATCGTAAATCTGGAAGAAAGGGAAGGACAAACTAAGAAAGAAGGGAGAGAAACCAGCGACTTATCGCGGCAATAATTAATGCACGGGACCGAACTTCCGAGACTTCTTTTACTCAACTAAAACACAAATTGCTTGTTTAATATATTATTAATTGGTAATTTCCGACTGCTTTATAACGCGCTGCTTTACAACCGAACCGCAATTTTACTCCTGTTTCCGGGGAAAACATTTTCGTTTCGGATTTTCATTTCTTATAGTTCTACGCGCAAACAAATCATTTTTATACAATACGCATTCGTCTCTATATTGTAATACTCTGCATATATGTATTTAATATGAATCATTAATGAAACATTTTTTCTTAATTTTATCATTTTTATTTCACATTCTCCACATTCAAATCTGTACCGTACAAATAACTAGGCTGCAAATCTTTATACAGCTTCACTCTTTTGTAAATATAACTAAAGAAATGGAAGCCAAATAGAGACTCGTTTCATCTACAAAATATTGTAACGAATACTCTACATAATTACATATTTGTGCATCTCTAACTACTTTCGTATACCTGTGAATTTTTTATAACACAATGAAGATGTTAAATAAATCGTGCGCATTTACAGCTAAACGAAAACCAAGTCTGTCATCAATCACGTTGAATCAATGGTGTATCGACCAATCGATAAGGAGCTTTTTTCGCATTTTCTCATCCCCTCCACCCCCCGCCCCACGACGCCAATGAATGAAGGACGCCGAAGAAAGGAAGGAAACTTTCTTATTAACACGATCAATCAAATCGCCACGAATTTAAAGCATTTTTCACGATTTTCCGGATTTCTGGGCAGACCAGAGCGCCGAGAGGAAGAAAAATTCCACCAACCAGTAGTTAGGGGTAACTTTCGCCAATCGATGCGGGATTAAGAAGTGGCAAACCGTTCTTCCACCGACTAATTACGAAAGTGCGATCGCTCATTGGAAATAATCGAGCCGGACCAGCCTCGATTTCATCTTGTGAAAACCAAGGGAATACATTTCATACGACGTGGTCCATTGAATCAACAGCCAAAACGATATTGTTCTCATGGCGGAATTCTTGGATACTTCTTAATCTTACGCAAACGAAGAAGAAACTATTCTCTAGAGGGAGGATTTTAATTGTTTAGCAAATATCAGAGGGATACCACAACGAACGTTGGCGAGAAGGGAAAGAACTTGGACCATCGAGCTCTCGTAAAACTCTGTAAAACGAGAATGAAACGTTTACTCCCATTGTTTATTGTCTTCCTGTGGCGCAAACCCTGGCAATTTTTTCCGGAACGTATATACATCTGCCACTTCTCGAACATCGTAATCGCGTTCATTAACTTTCAGAGTTTTTAATAGGAAACAGTCTGGGGAGAAAATGTTAGAATCGCAAAGTCACCTCGAGCGGTCTCGATACAACGGGCTGACTTTATCTTTTACGAGGGTCGCGCCAAGGAGGACGTAACGCCGTGAAAATTGCCCAATAAACTTAATTTAAGTATCCAAGCCGATGCTTCTATAACGACATACTAATCATATTCCAACCCTCGAGCGTACCACGCAGGAGCCTCATTTATGGTCGGATGTATAAAAAAGAAGAAGTTATTTTCTCTCCTCTGTTGCTATCAAAGTATCGTGAAATCTACACTTTCGTTATTAATCCCCAGGCTTTCTTTGAGACGATTAAATTCGTGTACAAGCAATTGTTCCGATACGCGATACATCTTGGAGAGATACGGCTGAATAATTCACGAAAGGGTTGTGATGTATGATCGAATAATTCATTCGTGTGTAATGTCACGGTGCTACCGGTTGTTATATCGCATTATGGCACAGAGACAGACGTAGCTTCATTTAAATATCATAAACTAAATGAAAGCGTGGCAATGTCTGGCACGACTTCTGAAACGTCCATTCTCTGTGACTCGACTTAATATTTAACACCTGTGACGCCAGCCACGCTGTGTCCCGTAGACCACGTAACCGTCTTATTTTCCGTCACGACATACTGGTGCGTGTGTGTGTTTTATATACTAATCGGGAAACCGAGGAATTGATTACTCTCATTACTTTTTCAACGAATGTTGGCAAGCTACAAAGAATCTTGACAGACTGCAATTACGGAGCGATCAAGCAAACGATCAGACGTTAAATAATTCATCGACTATCCGAGATCAGCGGAATCGTAATACTTTAAACGATCGATATAAAAATGTTTAACTATAAAACAGGTCAATAAAAACTCGATTTAGATCGTTTCCCAATATTTTAACTTTCACCAACAACTTTCTTCGGGCGAAGCTATTTTCCGACTGATAAAACGAGGAAATTCGATGTTTATATACCAAATACGTGGATAACAATGTTTCTATACTTTCACCGGCGTTAAGATAAAATACAAGGTAAGGAGAAATTCCTCGTGCCGATTCGAACGGGTCAAACAACTCTCCGTTTAAAATCCCGATCGCGAGACCGTTCACTCTCGTCCCGCGCTCCAAACAGATTATCCAACGAAATAGTTGGCGAATGAATGCTAGTCGCGCTTCGGTATCACTACACTGTATCGTGTCGCTATAGAATTCTATACGCGAATACAGGAGGCAGGTTCGATCATCGATTTCCCTCAACCTCTTTCTCGATTGCGAGTTAATTGGCCCGTAATCAGGTAAATAACGGAACAACCGAGATAAGCTGAATATGGCTAGACAAGAACGTTCTCTGCCTCTTAGGATTCTGCTTACATAACGTCATCGTAAGTGATAGGCTACTGGTCGACGTTTTAGCGAATCTCCACGTAATTTAAGCATCTGATAAGAATCGTCGTATAATTTACAGAAAAATTGCAGAAAACAGGAATGAAACTAGTCGCTGAAACAGCCTATACTACGAATCTCCTAGCGTTATCGTATTCAACTTTCGCTTTAATTATCGTTCGACAATATCCCAATGGACAAGATATCTCGAGCGCTCGTAACGGGCGAGATAATGGAAAGCGCAAGTGACTCCATCGTGCATTATCGATACGAACGAATAATACGATCGTTATAATCTTTCGCCCAGGCGACGGAGGATATTTTCGCGCGATCACGCAAAGAAGCGACCAAAGAAAATGGGAATCCAATTGCACCGCTATTATCTGAAAAGAAGCAAGTATGTAACGAGCTTGTGGCGCGAGGATGTAAGCTCCGTTACCATCTTGCGGCGGTCGCGCGGAAATGGTATTTCATAAGGAGTAAAAAATAATCACGCTCGAGTATCCTCTCTGGCGACACTGGCTCTCTGGTACGTACCTATACATAGCTGTGTCTATACGTTCCTTCCTACCCATCTACTTGTCGTGCCTAAATTCTTTTTTCCCCCGACTACCGCCGGTGCTCGAATGAATGCACCCGATGCCAATGATTTCTAGCCCTGTTCCTGTCCAGGCAGACCAATCATTGCTTGTGCACGACACGCGAAGAACACTCTTTCCCTGACACGGTCCGGTAGCGTTTAACTTTGCCGCATCGTTTTAACCGTATAGAGAAGCGACTGATGAGGGGATTCTCAGTATCAATTCACCGTGTGCAGAGGCACAATCATTGAGGGCAAAGTCATCGGGGAAAAATAATTACAATCGGTCGCCTAGTAAGCGCGCGCGTACTCCACCAATACCCATGTCGTCATTCCACACTCTTTCTCTCTCTCTCTCTTCACCTCTCCCTCCCCCCTTGCTGCCTAGCACCCTGGGCTGACTCGAAACCCCTAAGTCACCCGTATCCCGGAACCACTTCACATATTCGCGGTTCGACGATCCTGTACAAAATCCTAGCCGTCGTTATACTTGGTGCTCTTTATTATTACTTTTTTATAACGATGTGACATACCGCGTCAAAGGTTCGAACCTGTATGCTCCGTGAACGGCTCGATCAACGAACAACAATACTAACGACATACTACTCTCTATTCTCTCTCTCTCTCTCTCTCTCTCTCTCTCTCTCTCTTCCTATCGCTGTACGCGCCCTTTTCGAACCATGTACATTCGATTCAGATCGAACCGTCACGCTCGCGACATTCGAATAATCGGATACCTCTGCATCGTATAGATACGAGATACCTTCTTGTGTAATTCGTTACGTGTAATATAATGACTGTACTAATGACTCCGTCAGCCAGACAAGCCTCTGCCATTGTGATAATCGTATTTGCGCGCGTCGCTCGAAAAGTCAGTGGTTCTCCAGCCGGACACCATTCTCGAGAGAAAAGAAAAATGATAACGTATAGGTATTATCGTTGCTCTGGACGCTTTTTTATCCTAACCGTGCAACTGACTGGGCTCTCTCGATTAAATTGCGCTACGCTATCGTGGTAGCAGCCATTTAGAGAGATAGGAGAACGTTTCCATTACCGGAGCACGCATTTCTATGACGCGAAGAAGAAAAGACGGAGAGAAGTTGGAGAACCAAAGCAGCGGCCTAAGGTGGTCGGAGGAAGAAGGCTGCCCAATGTTCTTGCCGACTCGTAGCCGCTAAGGAGACTGATCTATAAATAGCCAGTTGAACACAGACGGATCGACTAACACTAAAAAACAGGCACGATCAGCCAAGGAATGTTCATCCCTTAAGCTAGCTGGAAATCGATTAATTTCGCAAGAACAGTCGCACCCAACAACCTCTACACGAATGCTGCTTCGATCAGATTATCACGGTTTATACACTCATCGAATGAACCTAGGAGGATACGTGTCACGTTCAACTTTATCGCGCGATAAACCGTACAAGCGTCCTTTCTATGCAGAAACGCGATCCCTCGGTTCGGTACATGAACTTTTGCATCCTACTAATTGCACTAAGGGAGCATAAATGCAAGCCTCAACGGAATCAGTTTACTCCCGATGCATCGTAACGTCTCTGTTCCTCGCATTCAGCCTCGTTAAGATCATTAACCCTAATGGTATTCACAACACGTCCCGCGTAAACTTTGGGGCGACTCATACGCGAACTTCCGGGAAGATTTTCTTCGTCGGCCTCCCCATTGCCGAGCAATCCCACTCGTTTTCCTCTTTCTTGCGTCTCGTTGCGCGATTTTCGTCGATGGCTACTATTCTGTCGTCGACCTGTGGCGAGAATAAACTCTTTCGATCGGCTCGTATCGGCCGACCATAAAACGTGCACGCCGATGACCAAGCTCTTACAGCTCGCGTATCTACATAACAGCTCTGTGGTCCGTTCTATTCTAGATTCATAACTATTAATACTGATGTCCGCGAGAGACTCGAGCCAGCAGCAACTTCTTGGCCAACGTTGACCATTTCTACCTCTCATCAATGGTACATTCAAACACGGGCAAACATGAATTTATCAACGAGAACGAACCACCAGCCGTGTATTGCCTGTGTAACGCACCGCTCTCTCCTAACACCGTACACGCCTAAATTTATTCATAGTTCTGCGTCCAGATGCATCGAGGTATTTACAGTGTTTCCCCGCGAATTAAAGCCTAGCTTATCTCAACTAATTAGTTTCCTCGTACGGCATGGTTTAATGAGACACGCGTAACGACGATGCAGGGACGATCGCGCGAGTATTGTATCTCTGTTTTGCAGTTACTCGCCGTTTCACCGTACGAAACAGAATCATGGGCGTGGAGCGTGAGCAAGAAAAATGTAATATAACGAGCATGCAGCAGATAGTGGATGAAAGGAAAAGACGTGGAACGCGGAGAGAGAACTAGAAAGAAACGAGCACGAGCCGCAGAGTTGTTTCGTTCCTCCCGTATACACGCAAGACGGTTGGTTGAGTTATTTAGAGCACGATTATGTACTCGATGATTCATATTTCAATTTTCTCTTTGCTAACTAACCGGCGATTGAAGACAAGTATGCCTCGATTACTCTAATCATGTGATTCTCCGTGAGTATGCGTTATCTTATCTCGACTTGTATACAGAGAACAAGTCGCACGATAATATTGCATTTCGTGTTGTTCAACGTTTCATTTCTGCGAGGAGATTCTCTTCGAGTACGCGAAAAAGGAAAATGTACCGTACAAGGTGTGTTCGACTGTTAGTAATCAGATATATGTACGTATGTACATATATTAAGTGTTTCGAATACTTCGAAGAATTTATAGAATACGATGAGTTACGCGATAGGTTAACGATACGGCGATTATTGCATGAATAATGACAGGAAAATAGAGGTGACTATGAGAGACATAAATCTGCAGGGCGTGAAATCTTGAAAAAGAAAGCAGGCGGACCCGAAAAAGAAAGTTCAAAGGAACGAGCGTTGAACTTAGGCGCGCGGTGCTGGCAAATTTTTCATTATCTTGCGCCATAATCTATTTACAGAAAAGATTTAAAGCTGGGACGTGCGGTGCTCCCAGTCTGGGGTTACTGAATTCATTATTCCTTTAAAAATATTAACTTTACTAACTCTACCATTTCTTTTCTTCCTTTTCCCCCTTTTTCTTCTATAAAGATAGAGGAAGAGAAAAAGAAACAGAAACCCATACGGAAGAATGATAAAGCTTCATGACTTTTTTTCAACGTATACTTTCGTTTCTTCCTCGCTTTCCGTGAAATACGCAACCAATTAAACAATATTATTTCGCACTTTTCTAAATAACGTTACTAACGTCCGAGTTTCGGGTTTGCGCAATTATAGACAACGATATTTCAGCGATATATCTTTGGAAACGTCTTGCTCTAAGAGCAATAATTAACCGAATTAAATAATTGCCGTTGCACTATACTTCCAAGTCATATTTCAAGCACGATACATGTTTGGAGATATACGTCGCTACCGCTGTCGCAATTAAATTTACGCGAATCTAAGAATAACCATCGTTTGAAATAGAATCTTGTTGTCATTGGTTCACTAGCCGATATTCTAATCTCGCGAGATTAAATCGGCCAGCGAGATCTCCAGCCAGCGACGAGTATCGAAACGAAATTGCACATCGAATCTTCGAAAACGAAACGTGTCGTGCGTTAAACAAGTTTCTCGGCTCGTATGTACGCTATTAAATCCCGTTGCTTATGAGTTATTTCCACGGAATATTGCCGAACCGAATCGCGACGATGAAAAATTTAGATTTTCCCAAAATTTATACCGCACGTATACCTGCACTTCTTCCACCGCGGAGTGGTGGTAAAATTAGTATTTTGCCGTGACTCGGTCGCGATATTAAGTGGCCCGATCGCGTAAAATAAATGAACCGATGAGAGCCAGCTACATACATACCGATGCTTAGTACACTTGGCTAACTATACTTGAAACTTCCGTGACCGCGAGGCGAAATATACCAAAGTCGCTAGGAATGGAGCAAAGAGCAAATGCGTCTGGTAGAGGGACGAACAGTAAATCTGTCTCATCGTTTGGCACGGTCGTGTTCACCACCTCGAATGAATTATTTACTTATCAATTATTAAGCGAAGTTGTCGTGTACCGCTTAAAGATTTATACTGGTCGAGAAATTGTCTTTGCATATTCACGTTGCCATTTCATAACAGATTCGCGATATTTATGACGTTAGACCGATTTCAAGGTTGCAATTAAGCCAAATATAAATAATGCTATAACCTATATTTCTATTATTTATAACCCATCGATCTCCCGGTTATTATATTTTTCATCAATTCGCTATTAGGGGAAAAAATAGAACTCTTAAATTATATGTCAAATGCACAATACCGTCGTTCAAGAATATACCATTCACTTCGTTAATTATTTTCCATGGCAACGCACCGACCTCGACGCTCCGAGAAAATCGAATAGAAACAGCGGCGGTGTATAGTAGTATCGGAACGAGCTCGAATTCTTTGTCAGACTTCCCAGAATAGGAGCAAAATGGAGCAAAGTCTTTTGGTTCAACAGAGAGTCGCGTATACGTGGTACACAGGCGAGCGGTAAATCCATCGCGTCGTTCGGTATGTAAATCGCTTATCGCTTCGAGTGGACCACTCGGTATAATTAGGTAGGTAGGTAGCTAGGTAAGTAAGTATAGGTAGATAGGAATGGCATCATGCGCGCCGACATGTATCTACACATCTAATGGCGAGGAGGACGAGAGCAACCTCGCGGAATTAGGCTCTTCCGTTGTTTCTATTACAAAATAGATGGCACGATATTGCGGGGCATCAACGGCGCAGCTAATCTCTACTTTTTTTTTTGCCGCGTGATACCGTTACGATACGATATCTCGATGATGCTAGTCGAATTATTTTAAGCAGCTGAAGATCGAACGATGCCGAGACACGAAATCGTTATCGTTTCCGAAGAACAATAAACATTTTATCAATAAACGTAATTCGAAATTAAATAAAAAAAGAATATGCAGATCGTATATACTATAAATTCATCCATATTCAAGATTTTATTTCGACGTTCGAAACGAATCGAAATGTTTCGCGATCATGTTTATGCGTGAAACTTTTAGAACGACTGAAATCTGTGGATTGGTTAATGTTCTAGCAGCTAAGAGGACAAGATATGAATGCACCTGGTTGAATCGAGTTTCCGTGTACGAAGCTGGGAGCAATCGACGTTGACGAGCATCACACGAAACGTTCGTGAACGATACGTGACAGGGGTCGGGAAATTGATGTCTATAACGCGGTCGCAGCTCCGCTTCAGAATCCGTAATCGATCGCGGTGGCGAAAATACAACGAAATTAACGCGATTCAGTTTCACGGAAAGTCGGTAAAAATACTGATAAATCGACCAGCCGGATGACGATGGATCGCGGAGGATGGTAACCGAACCATCGTCGTACGTTCGTCTGAAAATTGGCACGGAAGAGAACGTCGTCGTTCTAAATTACTCTCTTAAAATGTATCCGCAATAATTTAATACGCGGTTCGAGTGGCCCGGACGAATTTATAGCGTAAATAACACGGTACTTCCAACAAGCAGATATCATTAATCCCGTCGGGTAGCCACGATGAAGAAGCCTAACACTCGTCCCGTGCCGTTTCTGGCGATTCGTCGCGATAAAAGCCAACAAATCATTGCATCCAAGATGTATCCGTAACCATTAATCCGCGGCTGCATCCTATCCAGCTACTTAACGGCACTGGGTGAGTGCAACGAATGTCATCCTCTGCAGCCCCATGCACTGTCGTTCCGCGATGCAGGCCGGTCACGTGACCGACAGGAAGCTACCAATCGTCTTGCACGATTATCCCGGTTACCCTCTTTCCCCGCCAGCGGGGATACACGGAGCATCGTGCATCGTGCAGCGTGCACGTGCGTGTGCTCATATGACTACGTAGCCGTGTGCGTCAGCCAGGGCATCAGGGACAACGTTAAATAGGATTCGCGAGCGAACAACCACGTACGTATCTCCACACATGTCTCATACCACAGTCCGTGTCGTCCCGACGCTCCTATCATCTATACACACGTACTATACCAACAGCATACACACATATCCGCGATAGAATGTATCGAACGCGCGCGAGCGAATAGTCAACGCGAATTTATACGTGCACGCGTCGTATACATGCGACGAGACGCGGCTCGGCACAACCAGCGTCGAGAGTCGCGACCAGTAAACCGCGCTACACATTATCATAAATGCCCGCGCGCTGGAGTCCGTCCCACGCGTAAATCTGTTTCGCAAATTGCGCGAGTGGGATTATGTCATCTTCCTACAGTCTCTTTCTATCGCGTGCATCTCCTGACACGATCGTGTCCCTCCACTTCACACAAACGGGATGGATGGAAACGAGCTGTCCTTCGACGCTCTTCCATCTTCGACTTTGTCGCTTTCATCGCTGTTTCCCTCCAATGCTTCGATAATCGTTCGGAATACATACATATAGATTAATGAACGATTTAGATCTCTGCCGTAATATCGTATAGTTAACACTGCTCATTAAAAATCCGGTTTTTATTCAGTTCCTACTCTGTTGCACGCTAACGAATAGATTTCATACAATACTTGGCTGTAGATTTGAAAACTTTGTATCTCAGTTTCCGACATCTCTTTCCCATAATTTCGTGATTTTTCACGTAAGTATCGGTCGTAAACATAAAAATACGTGCTTACTGGAATCCACGTCATACATAATGAACGTGATAAAGAATAAAAATCCTGTTTATTCATAAGGTTGCAAGAGATTGTTTTTGATTTTAATGTAGCTGGAGAGAGACACAAATGCGAAATTGCATACGATTGCTAAATATTTCGCGACGATTGTGAAATCTGTAGAGACGACGTAGGTAAATAAACGCGCGGTTGTATAATGAGCGCATGGGACACTTATCTTCGGTACAACAATATCGTGCAAACAATAGTGGTTTCAGATAAGAAACTGATGCAAAAGGTAGAGTAAGGAGAGTCTCTTTTCATGAATCTCGCCGACGCGGAATTATTTTTCTGCCGATGGATTCTGCGTCTTGATTATTCTAACGAGGAATCATCATTCAATATACGTTAGTGTATATATGTATACATAGTGAATATATTCGTCGATATTTCGTGATAAGACGGTGGTTAGAGAATTAGAATTGAAAAGAACTAACCTTCTCAGCTCCTTTGGCTCACAAATTAGGAATTTTTATGCCGCCCTCGCGCCATCCAATGAAGAAGCACATTTGTAACTCTTGCACGATCGAGCTTGTGAATACCAGAACGTGGAACATAAGAAACCCAGAAAGATCCAGTTTTGCGAAAATGTCTCTGAATCTTTCGACCAAACGAATGTTTTCTTCGCGCAACTGTTCTCTCAAGTCGCTCTCTATTCGATCACTTTTCTCCACGCACGTTTCTATTGTCACACGCATGCAGCGTCGATGTTAAAATTTAACTCAACTATCGTTGAACGAGATGAAACACTCGCGACGAGCGATGCAAACTTTTTGAAAGAAAAACGGCGAGCGTTGCGACAATTTAACTCGAAAAGAAGGGAAACTGGAACGCGTATCGTCCACTGTCTTCCGAAGACTTCTTCAATCTCTTTCAACGGCAGACAGACGGTGTCGCCGAACTGATAAGACCACACTGGCTGAGAGGAATTTAAAGTGAACTGCGTGGGTATCGCGAGGAGAATTATGTTTCTTCGATTGAATGCAACGATGCGATACTGCCACCTCCACCACGTCGAAAAAGGAATTTTACAACCTGTCTCTTCTCTAAGTAAACGCTCGGAACGATCCGCACGAGTAGAAAGTTTCAAAGGACGAAAACGATTACACTTGGTAAAAGTACACCACTGTTATCCGAACGAGGGAGCTATCGAGTTTAGTCTAGAAAGTGAGAGAACGATAAGACGGTTTGTCAGAAAATACAAATCGAGGCAGGATGGAGGAAGCTCTTTGCCCGTTTCGACAAACTCGTAAACAGTGGTATACTCTGATTATCCACGGCGACCAATCAAAATCGAGATAGATAAGGCAGTTTAGGTTGCAATAATTTTTCCAGAGCGCTAGTAGTTATTTATTCCTGTACTGAATGTACGCTTATCAGCATACTTGGAGATAATATCGCCATCCGTCTGGCTCGGTGACATGGTTCTACACTTCATAAATACACTGTTTGTCAATGCAACGTAAAGGGGTAAAGTATCTAGCGTGTTGATTGTTTTCCTCTGTCGCGGAAGATCACACGAGCTTCGAAGATTCTGGGAATCCGTCGTCTGAATCGTTTCGCGTATAGTGCGAATAGTTACGTTCTAAAACGGCTGGTCGGATCATCAAAGGGAGAGCTGATTCGAGAAAGAAAGAGTTAACACGACCGGGTTCAAAATGAGTCTGCTGTTATAAATACACTTCCACGCGAAAACAACTCTTCGTTAGCTTTGACTCGTTCAAATTAGATTTGGGTACTCGGCTGGATGTGTTGCGTAACCATTCACTGTCCTGACAGCCTATATGTTACGAATAAATATTCAAAGTGTTTCTACGTTACAATCGACCACGACGTATCTCGAAATTAATGAAAAAAATATTTCGATAGTTTCCCACGTTCCGCTTGAACGGGTTACGTGGAACTTGTTCCTCAAAATGTTCTAAATTTTTATGACAAAGACACATCCAGAGGAAATCGCTCTCTAAGAACCGGTTCGCGGTAACCGATACAGAATACATAGTTAAGACTTCCTTTTGGCATCATCGATAGGATGAATGTGTTTAGAAGAACTCGTCCACTTCACGAGGAATAAAGGTGACTTAACCAGCCTGGAATATTCGTTCTTTAAACACGACGGCGACGGCGACGACGACGACGACGACGACGACGACGACGAACTTACGTCGTTTCGTCGAATAGGCGAAGTTGGATGGAATGATTATCGCGCAGAGAAATATTGAAGTAAAGAAGAAAAAGAAAAAAAAAGGAACAAGCGATGAACGACGATAAAGAAGCATCCATGTAAAAACGTTACGGCCCTACGCTCGAATAGAGCCTCTGGTTGACGTTTACGTATGCATCAACAACACAGGTGAACACCAGCGTACAGGCACGTATCTACGCACCCACGACCCACAACCGTTTCGCCTGTTTGCGAATCCCTCTTTATGTCCCTCATCCTTCACGCGCGAGCTTTCGTCGCGATCCTCGTTGTGTACAAATCTGCGCGGTAATTGATTCATGATAGAACCGCGAATTCAAACAAGACCGATCTACATTTTGATATGCCGTCGCTCGCAGTTCACTACGGATTGCGATGTCGCTCTATTATGTCATCGGCGTTGTTGCGCCGAGATACATCGTAACCAACGCGGTATGGTCTGGTCATGATCGACTCTTTTCACTGTCGCGACGAGGTGACCAAGTTTTCACCTATTGACACCGTGATATTCGACCCTGAAGAAACTTCCGTTATTCTCGAATAACTGCCAACGCTTGCACGATTTTACGCTAGATGAGTGTAAGGTGTGTTGAGGTAGATTTTTGCATAGACCCCGGTGTCGTGTTACACCATCCTATTTAATATTCGTCCATTCCCTATTCCGCTTTTCACACTTCGATCTTCCAGCGGCTCGAAAGTTATCGCGAACAGCTACCACGCCCTGTATTTTAATTTTATTACGATGCAGTCGCATGAAGCGAATTCAAGTCGATGGAAACGCTTTTTGTTTCCATGCCGTCGGTACGCTGACTCACGCGACGAGATTTTCTTTTACCGAGTGATTTTCTTTAACCTGTGATTTGTCTTATCTTATATTAAAACGCCGTATAATTTTAGCGATCTTTTCATCGTCGAACGACCACACAAGAGAAATTGCATTTTCATATGGAATTTTCTTACACGATCGAATATTCCTTCGAGCGTAGTTATTCGGCCACCGACGATGAAACGTCGCGATGTCGAGAGAGCATGATTCGAATTGCAAGACAGTAGATGCAGACGATTATTGCGGTTTATATTGGGCGGCACACCGGCCGTCCCCCTTTGTGTACAAATCTGCGTAATAATTGATACGCGATGGGATCACGAGCTCAAACACGAATGGGTTTTAATACGGCGGTCGCTCCCAATGTCCAGCATCGTACAGAATCTCTATTATAGTAGAGGAGAGAGGAAAGTCGTTGCAAACGAGGTTGCATCGGGTAACGCGACCAATGCAGAACGAGTGGATAATGATCGGCTTTTTTTGAGCCCATCCCCGCGAATCGCTCCTCGGTGTCCCATAGGGAACGTGAAACGCTCTTTGTACGCTGCGATTCTGGTACTTTCGTCCTTCTGCACAATGACGTCGACGGAGAAAGCTCTCTTCTCTCTTTTTTCGAAAAGAAACTATACGATTCTCTGCGCGACGTTAGCAAAAAGTCAAAAAAGAAAAGAGAGAGGGAGAGAAGGGGAAGCGAGGTTGACGGAGAGCAAATAGTAGACATTATATTCGTAACAATTTTCGAAATCGTCTTCCGACAAGAACTCCGTACACGAATACTGCTTGGCATTTCGACTATTATAACAGACCAAACATCTTCTAAAAATACTATTTACAAAAACGAAGCGCGAGCAAATATATAAATGTCACCGTTGATGTTCGCAGTCTAAAAAGATGGTTTTCGCATTAAGTAACGTCAACGTCACCCTTCGATTACCCAAATTACCTAGTTAACGTCGGAACGGATCCAAACATATTCGATTTGATAGCCTTATCGCGATATTATTCATGATGCACCGGGATATCTGGGAAATTGTCGTCGAGGCGACGCCATGATCTTGTTATAACGAGTCGCCGTGCAAACCGTCGGTACATCACAATCGCTGGATGATAATTTAATGTAACGACGCGCGTTAGTGCGCCGATCGCAAATGAACGGCCGCCGGCGTTCCCGTGTTAACGCGCCTACGGGAACAGCCGTGGGGGCATATTTGACACGGAGCAGTCATGGATCGGCAAATCATCGAATCATCGGCGGTACTCGACAACGTAACAAGTCAACAGGCGGTCGTTATGTATATTGACGTATACTTGCCGCAGTTGCGGCGTCGATGCCTGTTTCTATTGACAAATACCCGTCGCGGGGGCGATGATGCATTACCGTACACGCGCTATCGGAATGACATGGAATGCGTATTATCGCGACAAAATGAACCAACCTCTAGGAATTCGAATGCCTCGCGTCGATATCGGTTGCATCGATATACAACGTTTCGCGTCCATGTCGCGACTCCATCATTTACAAAACAATTTATACACACCGTCTTAACATACTATCGCCGGATCGATCATCTCTGTGACTCCACCGATGTTAATTCCATCCAACTATCGTACTTTCGTCGAAACGTTCGTTTTTAGCATGATCGACACTGTCGGTAGCTGCTCGTTAAATGATTGCTGGTAAACATATCAATGCTCAGACAGGCGTGTATTTTCTCCACAGCCCTATTGCCAGTGCAAATTTAATCGTACCGTTATTGAAATAAATTGTCCCGAATCTGTCAACTCTGCTCGTTTATCGACGAAAGGGATAGTCAATGCGATGGAACGGATTTTCAGAAAGGAAATTGTAAATCCACGATGACGCGTTGAAGACGCTAGCCCTGGCGGTTTGCACGACGTACGGCCGCGTGACGCGTGGAACGGAAAAGGAAAATAATAAAAACGAGCGGTCGCGATGAATTGAAGAATCGACGAGGACAATGCAGAGTGGCGTTGAAGTGGCTGTGACGGATGATAGGCGGCACGAGGATCGGTAGATCGCGAAAGTGGCGGAGAAGCAGTCACGATACACAACGTGTAACAATGGAACAAATATCTGTAGAAAGGTGGTGCTCGTAACGTGCACACTCGACGCGCACTGGAAACAAATGTCGTACCTATGCGTGACAACCCTTATTGCGGCGAGGGGGTGGTGTGTTTGTGAGCTGCGTGTTTATTGCTCGACCTGGCAATAATAACTGGTTATTATTCATTACTCTGGCGCACCGTGCTCGGAACGCACGAATGTCGCAGTCAACTACATGGCGACGAGAATCACTCTTTTTACTCTCTTTTTTTTCGGCTCCTCTCGAGCCGTCGAGGACACGACGATTCGTGAAATATCGCACTACGACTCCCCTTCGCTGGTACCGGGGAAAAAAGCGACGCGTTATAAACTACCGGAGAATTTACGCTTAGCGAGACGTCGAAGGATCTATCCAGATCTATACTTCTTTTGGAAAGATTATCAGACGCGATATTGATTCGTTACTATAATAAGAGTCTGATCCGATAGAGAAACGTATGCGGTTATTTATTGCTTCGCCTGCATTTGCGGATCACCATGTACCATGTCATGATCAGGAACGTGTAAAGAAAGCATCGTAGGATCGTATCCTTCACCGTAGCGACAACCAAGTAGAAGGAAAAAAATTATATATATGGGGATTCGCGTCGCAAACCTGGAGCATGAATAAACCAACGAGCAAAGGTGTGGTTCCCAAGCGTCCACAGTAGGAAATCGCTCACCGGGGAAGAAAGATGGAGAACAGAAGCCAGGAGCGAACCAAGACGTGATTAATATAAAAGTGGGCGGAGCTTGGTCTGGCCGGAAGTAGCCGAAGAGGGATGCTGTGCCGTGCCAAGCAAGCGCGAAAACGGGGGTTATAGTGGCACAACTGTGTTGGTACACTGTACCGTATGTATCTTCATCCTATGAGGCTGCATACACGCCCGCTGCCCCTGTTATGTGTATGCGTGGAACGCACGTGTGTGCACACTCAGACGGGTCTACGTCCGAAGCAGCGAAAGAGGTGAGAAGATGGGCGAGCACGCCAGCCGTGGCGGGGATGATGCGAAATATACACCGCGATTGACAAGCAACACCCTTTGGCCGATTTGAACCTTCGTTCGAGGAACGAGAAAGGCGTGACAAAGACTTGGAATCGTTGCCAGGTAATGCCCAGCTCGAGCAAGAAGATGAACCGGCGATACCACGCACCAGGCACTTGGAAATAACACGACGAATCGATCGGTACACCGGTGGACCACGCGACCATTCAACTTGGAACAGGAAACACCGTATCAGAATTTCCAACACTTCTCCAATCGATGTTCCATCGTCGTCTTCACTCCACACGGACCTCTAGCCTTTCGAGCGATCGTCAGACCGCGATCTGTTTTAACACGGCTGTCAGTGAGCAGCCGCCTTTGAATTTTGACGAAATCTTTGGTCAGCCAAAGGGACCAGAAGCAGATGGCTGCACGGAGTACCGGCAACCTTGGAGGAGCACTAGAAAACGGAAAAAGGAGAGAGGATAGGAGAAGCAGGGTGGGTTAGTTGATTGGCGAATATGGGATCGAAGGGAACCGGGCGATTCACAGGGGTTTCGGAGACGCGGGGTGCAAGGGTTGATGCGCGGGGGTGGCCAACCCCACCTACTTCTTTAACGCCCCCAAGTAGGGTAGGACCGCCTCCGTCTCTGCGTTGTTCCACCTACTACACCCCGGGACTTCTGCAGTCTCATACCTACACCACCCATACACCATCATCCTCCCATAGCTTCGTCTACTCCCATTGACTATATCCTTCTGAGAAAAATCACCCCTATTCCCAGGTAACACGAAGCGTTCTTCGATTGAAGCGTAACTACCATTACCAAACGAATATACCAAGCTAGGTGCCATCTCGGATGTTTCGTTGGATACGTCGGATAAATTTAAAGGGGAGATTGAGGCGTCACGATTAATCGATGGTCTTTCCACTGTAATTTTAGAGCAATCAAACGAACGTTAGGTTCCTATCGTACTCTCTTTCTGTTCCTTTTTTCTTACTATTTTCTTCCTTTGCCTTTTCTTTGATTCGAGTCATACGTTTCCCGTTAAAAGCGATAAATTACAGTTGAAATGGAACGATACCAAGCACTATACACGCGAAATAGGTTGCAGATAGTGAGTCGTTGAAATAATCGAGCTAATAACGCGATGATTCATATCGGTGTATTATATCTTTCAAATTTTCAGGCAGTGTCAAAGCAAGCCTATTACTGCCAAGATTATTTTTAGGAAAAATGCGTTTTGCCGGAAAGATTTCTGTACTAAGGCAGATACGCATTTAGTTACTCGAGCGTAGTTAATCTTGGAACTGTGTAGCGAGATTTATTTGACCAACCATTTTGCTTGTCCGGTGCACCTATTTGTCTTGTCAGGATCGTTAAAGTGTCATTTCCACGAATATCGTCCGGTTCGTTCAACGTAAGATCAATCAGAAAACCCCAAAGCAAAGAGCCATTTATCTATATTATAACGAGAAACGCTCGGCTACCGCTAAACGACAAAACGCGATAAGCCTAAACTTGGTTTTATCGAAATACTAGAACCGCTATGACGCACATTACCGTGATCAGCGGTCGCCTGTTACATGTCTTTCGGTGGAATAATCGATAAGTTCGTAATATCGATCGTTTTTCCCAAATATTTAAATACCCATTTCCGCTAACTCTGTTTTCGTAGCGACCCAATTCCGCTGACTGAAAATCGCGTTGCTCGTCATTAAAAATGTAACGATAATCTCAAGTATTTTCGTACTAAATGTCGATTTTATTTCGAATCGTATTACAGTGCCTATCGATAAATATCGTCCTGTACCGATCTCTAAACCAAAGACAGAATCTTTATACGTATGTACGTTCGCCGATCGGTACAAGCTATCTGCGCGGAGATGCTAAATTCTCCGGTGACAAAACGAAACAATACGAAACAACGGACAAAAAGGGGAGGAAATATGGTGGAACAAAAGCAGCACGCACACCAATGAGAGAAGGAAGCGATAGATGCAAATGATTGGAAAAAAGCTGAACAACAGTCTCGGGTAACGACAGCGTGCAAAGGGACTCGTCGATGGCACGTGGCGATCATCATTGAGTAAGAGCAACGCAAAGAACGATGAATGAGGCAAGCGGCAGAGAATGATGAGACAAAGAGACGGACTTAAACGAACGAAACGAAAGAGAAAGAGAGAAACAGAGAGAGAGAGAGAGAGAGAGAAAATGCGTGACTGAGATACAACCATACGATTGTATTTAATCATAGACAGGCAGACAGGTAGGCAGGCAGGCAGACAGTCAGGCAGGCAGGCAGTCAGGCAATCAGGCAGACAGACAGTCAATCAGGCATCGGGTGTCATTAAGAAGCAGTGCAGTGAAGACGAAACAAGTGTTGCAGGGGTGAAGAAAGTCTCTACCTGGACGGGTCTCCAGCGTGGTTCCAGCATGTCCCGCTTCCTCCTCGTCGTCTCGCTCGTGGCTGTTCTCGCTTGTTCCTCCGTCCTTCTCTTCGTAAAAGTATTTTTCGAAGAAACGAAACGGAGACACAAGACCCGTTTCCCGTTTCTCCTCTATCTTCCACAATCTTCGTCCTGGTAATTCGTACTTTTCCTCCCTGTCCGTCTTCTCCCGCCCACCCCCTCTCGCTCCTCTGTCCTTCTGCCACCTCTCTACCTTTCTCCGCCTCCCTCTCTTCCTCCTCACGGGGTCCACTTCCTCCCCCCTTTCTCTCTTTCACCTGCTCGTTCCTCTCCTTCCCGCTCTCTTTCTCTCTCTCCCTCGCTCTCTGTCCTTCCTTCAGAGGTCTATTTATCTATTTATCTATTCCTCCCTTTCGGCCTTCGCGGTTCACGGCTTCTCTCTGTCTCTCTCTTTCTCTTTCTCGTCGGTGGTCACCTCCGCGTGCGCCGCGCCACGTGTCTCTCTCCTTGGGGAGAGGAGGACGATGTCTCGATTTCTCTCGGTGTCGCGGTTTTTAATTTCTCTGGCCGGGACGCGAGCGCGACAATGCGGCGAGACAACGGTAGGTTACGACGATATCTGTCTATCTGTCGGACCAAAGGGAAGAGCGATGCGTATCCACGTGTTATCCTCGTAGGTGCTGCGTGATATTTTTGAAAGGAGGGTTGTGGATGATGATAGTGGTAGTGTAATAGTAGCAGTAGCAGTGGTAGTAGTAGTAGCAGTAGTAGTAGTAATAGTAGCAGTAGTAGTATCAGCAGTAATAGTAGTAACAGTATCAGTAGTAGTAGTGTAGTAGTAGTGGTGGTGGTAGTGGTTGTTGGTGGTGGTGGTGGTGGTGGTAACGACGAAAGGCGCCCTCTTTCGCAATCGGAGCTGACCAGCGTCGTGTTCGTCCACGTCCTTGGTCTTTATCCTCGTCGTCGTCGTCGTCGACGCAGGAAACGTGCGCTGAACCGTGCGGAATTGAGAGTGTGGTTTAAAGAAAAAGGGGTACCGCGCGCCGGTGGCTGCCGTCGCGACTGTGCGACGCTCGGCACCGCTTGGCCGCGAAACCCTACGGCCGCACCGAACACGCGGCTACTGAGTCGGCGCACTCACACGGCCTCCCTCTGTCTCCATCCCTCCCTCGCCGTTTCGTTGCCTCTTCGTTTCACCTTCTATCTCGATGTATCTCGTTCCTCGTCCCTCGTTGTAGTCCCGTTTCTGTCAGACACGCTTCGTCCGCGAAGCCTCACTACTTGTACGTAGCTCCTTCTGCCTTCGTGTCTGTCGTTCTTTTCTTTGTCCGTGTCTTGCTTCTCTCACGCTCTTTCTTTCTCTCTCTCTCTGTCTCTCTCTGCCTCTCTCTCTTTGTCCCGTTGTCACCCGCGTCTTCTTGGATATTCCGCCGAGCACTTACCAGTTTCTCCTTCGTAAATACGCGTTTGATTTGAACGTACAGCCAGACTTCGCTGCCACGCAAAAATGTGGAGACGCTTGAATTTTGTATCGTGCCGCATCAAGGAACACTTGACTTGCAACGTGTTGCGGCAACACTGCCGAGATACCGGTAATTAGATAATCAGGTAATCGTGGCACGTGTAGGTTTCCGCGATATCGTTTATAAGATAGATGCTGATCCATGTTCACGCACGGCAGAGGTTGCGTTAAGATATGGACGGGAGTTGATGCGGCTTGATGTAGTTATTGTTATCGATTCGGCCTAGTCCTAAGACCACACTAAAGCTGACGAGCCATTCCGATGCATTCATCACCATCACATCGCAGGGCAATTTATCATCGCCGTATGCACGTAGTCTTGGATATAATCATCAATTCGTAATACCTTTCATTCATGATATTTAAAACCGACGTGCATACACCGTGGAAATTGCATGAATACCCCTTCTTCTAAATATACGCGTTCGCTTCTTTTTTTTTTTATTCTTTTTATTCATAGCTCGTTGCCGTGGAAGGAATCGTTCTTTGACATTTTAATAATCTTCCTCTTGCTTCCGGGTACGAGTAATTTCGATATATACAGAATGCACGGACGGTGAATGAGAAACTTGGATAGAACACGGTGAACGAAAGAGTAAGCAGATACTATTAGAGGTTATCATGAAAAGTTGTGCCAGACAGTGACACATATCGAGGAAAGGAGCGTATGGTATGCAAGATTGAAACTGTCATGGTTATAATCGGAACGATAGCGAATGATGGGGGTGAGGACAATGTAGGGAAAACAGGTCGTGGAAGGGAAGCACGGAGGGGGACTTTGCATTGGCTAGTTTGTTGTTGTTTGTTGTTGTTGTCCGTCTTGTTTCTCGACGGACGGAACCAAACCATTCGCACAATGCCGAGTGCATAGCTACGGTATTGATAAGAACCTTCAATGGCGGTGGGGGAAGAGGGATGCCGAGGGAAACAAGCAATGTGAGAGCGTGAAAAGCAAAAGCGTTGCGTACACACAAGCGCGAGATACTACAGAGAGCACGATTTTTGTTTCACTTCGATAAATCCTTTCGCCTTCTGACGTTATCGATTTCATAATTGAAAACTGTCATATAAGAATTCGATTTGTCCGATCGGATGTATCTTTTTCTCGCTGTCAATAATAATTACAGGGTCGACACAGCGGAAAGAGATGCGTTTAATAAATAAGAGGAGAGATCAATCGTTAATCGACAGGAAAATAATACCCGTCGGAAAGTAATATCCGGAAAATGCGACAAAACAGGAGCCTGTGGAAAGGGACATCGTTATCGCTTAAAAGCCCCGATATTCGGCGAAATATCGCACAAACACCGTCATTCTGATGAAAAGATTGTCAATAACCTCTAACACCTGTTGCACAGTTTAGCGACGGATTTTATTCTCACGCGTGGGCTATATTCATTTATTGGCTCGCGGATTTCATGGGTCACACATCGTTCACGTCGATGCACAGCGGCATAAACGGTTAATGTGGTTCATTCACACAGTAATAAAACTACATTCGGTGAAAATTTCTGATAAAATTATATCGGCCGCAATAAATTTCATCGAATTATTGCGCTCTAATTGCTATGCATTTATTAATCGTACGCAACGCCGCATATATGTTAAAAAGCCGCATTATCATTCTCGGTGAGAACGTTTGAATAAATTGTTTATTGAAATTAGGCCACTGTATCGAAAAAGTAACGATGAAGAAGATTAAGGTTT
Source organism: Bombus huntii (assembly GCF_024542735.1). NCBI lineage: Eukaryota > Metazoa > Arthropoda > Insecta > Hymenoptera > Apidae > Bombus > Bombus huntii. The sequence continues at coordinate 6,060,359 of NC_066250.1, forward strand.
ATAATAATTTCCCCCGTTCACAGTCGAGTACAAGCGTGTTCTAAGAAGATTACGGTCTCTGGTTATCAGTGCATCGGTGTAATTTCCTGGTCAAGTACAAAAAAAGAAAGTTTTTAACAACCATAGGAGAAGGATCGTGCTGTTTCACCCTCGATCTATCCACATTGCGTGGGAGGTGCATTTCGTAGTGTTGTTGATTTTTGCATAATTTATCAAGGTTGTTTGGTTAAGCGAACCGTTAGGGTGAGTCGCAGGGGTTGTCGAGCTTGGGGATTGCGCGATGGGGCGACAATTTCAGACACCCTTCGCCAAGATGATTAGCATCCGCTTCAGGGACGTACTTATTTCCAATCTTACTACTAATTTTTCTCAAACTCTACTGCCGTGATGTTGTTGTAAAAAAAAATAATTAATTCGTCAAAATACGAACGATCTTCCTACAATCTTTTTACATCGATGGATTCGGCCCTTTTCGAGTATCTACGATGCTCATGCGGTGCGCGATGTCTGGTCATGGACATCCGAATCTACTAATGCCGTGCGTCTACCATTATTTCACTTCACGTGGAACAAACACGAATTTCAAAATAACATCGTATCGTACAATCAAACGTAAACGACATTATAACTTGTTTATAAATGAAACAACGATTGCCAATAGACGAAGCGATGGATACCAACGAATAAAGTAAAAAATACGAAAGTGGGAAAAAATCACATTTTTGTACGACACGCGTTTCTTCGAAAGAATCTTCGTTTAGGACGGCCCTGTCCGACACGTAAGCAGGCATATCGCGAGTACACGACGGAGTTGTTGAGGATGGGAATGGGTGGACGCAGGGTTGGCACACAGTACGAAGGGGTTGCGAGGAGCAAAGGGGTGTCCAGTGGTACCAGGGAATGGGACAGCGAGGAGCGGCAGGGGGTCGAAGGGGACAAAACCCGTTCTATACTATACTACTCTACAATAGTTGTTTACCAGAGTCATACTGATCGATACTCAGTGTTTGCTATCAGAGGGAACCATGCATGCCGGGCGCTACTTGCCCAACACCAAAAGTAAACACCCACCCCCGTCCGCTATCACCCCAACAACACTCCCACCGTTCCTCCACCGACTGGTTAGCGGCGAATTCTCACTCGCACATGCTACCCCTCTCGCTCACTCTTCCAATCTCTCTTAGTGTCCTAGCCGATCTTCGTGGAATGCATAGACATTTGGTTTGCGTGTTGCGCGGTACATACGTGTACGTACGATCATAAGTGCAAATGTACATTTCGTACATCGATAACAGAAGACCTCGCCTACACGGTCCACCTTGGGGATCGACGATTCGATCTACTCGCAAACCACTGTTAACATATTGGTTCTATGTTCGATGTCTCGTCTTAGAATTCGGTTAATCTGAATATTTAGACGAATGCAATTGCCACGACATTTAAGAAAATACGCACGATTATAAGCGTCCATAAACAACGCACGTGCGTATCACAGGCGTCCTGTTTCCCTGTAGCGGGCTTCTATGTTTAACCACTTCGTTCACGGTATAAACTGCACCCGCAGGAGTGCGCGGGGGTTGTCTCCGAACGATCATAGCTAGGTCCAGGCCGTTTCACCTCGTACATTTGCATAATAAGGTCTCTGCTACACGTGTCCGGGAACACGGCACCGGGGGAAATAAGAGTGTTAAAGGGTGTAGCGTGGAAAAAAATGTACGTATCGTAAGATTTTTCGGCGGACACGGAGATTTTGACGCGACGCTGAACAATGTCGTTACCACGAGTGGAACGGTATACATAATTTTCACAGAGTGCACGAGTATTTGCATAATATCCCAGGCCAAATAAAAATAGGGCTTGTTCACGTGTGCGGATAGAATTATCCGTGCTAATGGAGCAATCAACGTGTCCAATGTATATCTTTTTTCCCCTTTCTTTCTTTCTTTGATCGTGACGTTCGATCGATTTTTGCGGCAAGGTGAATATAGTGGCGCCTAGCACGATAACTCGTTATGGTAAACGGCATTCGGAGTAATGATTTTAATACGAAGTCCCGTAAAGAGAGGGTGGGACGCGGCAAAAGCCGGAAAGTCGCCGCAAATCCTGCGCAGAAGGGAACAGAATAGGGAGACCGGTAAACAAACAGTGAAAATAATATAATTTACAGAGGATTAGGAATGGTCGGAACGGTGCAAGGGAGGGAAGGGTAGGAAAGGGGCGGAAAAGGGTTTCGGTGCACAGAATAACTGTTTCTGGTTATAATTGATATCCTGGCAAAGCTCTATAATCCCCCCCAGTCGAGCCACCACCCTCTTGAAAGTCGAAACCCACTACGGCAAAAGGTGGAGACCCCAAAACCGCACCACGTTTGGTCATGCTTCTATTTACGGAACATTTTCATAATGGTTTATTTCCGCTAATGTCAGCCGACCAACGGAAAAGACCGTATTTTCTCTACAAATTTCACAGACAGTCTGCGCCCGGTCTACCTTCATTTCGATTTCCCCCGCGAAGACGAAACTGCAAAATACATTATTTCATCGTCGTACTTGTTTCGTGCGGCTTGCGGTTAACATGGCCCATTTAGTTCTCGAACTTCCGACATTTTCCTATAACGTATCGCGTGTGTTTTTTCATAATAACGCGCCGAGATTTATCATTCGCGAAATTTTTCCATTATTTAAATTTATTCGCACAAAAGATTTTCACGAACCAACCCAGTCGGGTCTCTCTCTGAAAAGGTAGAGAATCGGCCGCGTCGTGTTTCGCGTTTCAACGTTCGCTCGCATAGAGATTGCTAATCGAATTAACAAAAACGACGCGATAAAAGAACATCGAAAGAAATGCCAACTATAAAAATGAGCTGTAACGAAGCGTAGGCAAAAAAATGTGGTGTAGAAAAGCGAAGCCAGGACGCGGCGACATCGGTGAAAGGAAGAGAGAAATGTAATATCTAGCGACCACGTAATTATGATTCCATTGAAAAGTTCGCCAGACTGGCCCTTCGTGGACGCATTAATGCGGCTGACCGTCTCTCTCCAATTATAAAAGTCTTCGAACAATGGAAACCGCGAGTACTGACATCGGGGCGAACACATGCACGACCGGGTAAATAATACTCGCATCTGTCCAGCTCCGTTTTTCAACGTTTGTTCTTCCGCCCGCCATCCGGATGTCTGGGGCTCTGTCTCGCAGAGCATTTCACTCTCAAGAGTATCATACCAAGGGAATCTCCTCTCTCTTCGCTCATTCCGGTTCTTTCTTCTTTCCATTTTGAAGTGCGTAATAAGACAAATTCCAGCTGTTAGAATGATCAGGGGCACAGGACCTAATTAGCGAACATGAAATAATCTCCCTAGTTCGCGTACCGTGTTTTCCAGAGAATACGTAATTTTCAGTCTGAATTGAAGATACAATAGGGGCCCCGCGTATAGCGTCAGCTTTATTCTCATTGTAACTCGTTGACAAAGAAAAACGAAGGAGTTGACATTTAGCGAACGAACGGAACGTGGAACGCGCTACAGATCCTACGAATGACAAATTAACGAGCCGTGGTTTTCTCTCACGCCAAGATCCTCCGAGCGTTCGAAACGGCGCAAATCCACCCCCTGTTTCGACGAACGATCTAATCCTCGACAAAACTTCGACGAAGCCGTTAAAAGAGATTGATCGTCATCTCGTCACTCGTACTCGATCCAATTCTTCCCCCGCTCTCCCTCCCCCTTCCTCTTTCACCGCGTCCCAATAAATCCCACGAAACGTAGAAACGACGAATGAAATCTTCGCTGTAAATACCTGGTCCAAGTATCGGCGCATTAGTCACGTCCTTAAATGTAGCTCAACCCTAAGATTCGTAGAGCTAAGGGTACATTTGCATAGTAGAAGAAAGCATTAGTGACGTCACTTACCGCTACGATCAACTTGATTTCGAAGGATTTCGATACGAACTACGAGCTAAGGCGATACTGTGGAACAGCTAACACTTTCGATGGGCTATTAATGATCCCACTGATTCATCTCGAAACCCTGGTTTAAGTGAATGTTTAAATGACAACGTATGCACGTTGACGTAAAGATATTAACACGTCACGTATAAACAGGATTACTATAACCCATCGGCAAATGAGAAATCGCGTGTAAATTGCAGTTAGGGAAACCGTGTCTTACCGATAATTCTAAAGAGTCGAAAATTTTACAGGAATATCAACTCAAGAATGAATTGCGGCTATGAAAGTGGGGAAGGGGGTGTCATTAGAGATCCAGAGGGGTTGCCAGCCACCTCTCCAAGTCGCTACCCTCACCGTCCCCTTATCCGAGGGGAATTTCTAACTGATTTACGGGAAAACAAGACTGTTTAATATTTCTCTTGGTCCCCTGGCGCCACGGTTAGACTCCTGCCTCGACGCGTGACTTTTGCAACATGTCCAAAGTCTCGTAACTTGGTTAAATCAACGTGTATTACGATACGTAACGTCATTCAGATAATTATACAATTTATTACAAGATTTCTTAAATTTTTCATATTTCGATACGGTTAAAAAAAATGCAAATAGTAAAAATCCAAAAGAATTTTTGTTTAAAACTTGTATGATCATATGTATATGCAAACCTGTACAATATGACAATGAAGCCTGTATCGCTCGCTTGTATAAATCTCCCACTTGAGATCTACTTAGAGACCCTCATTCTCTACGGTTTTAACCCTCGGTAACGTCCTCACGACCAAACAAGTCGCTTTTGCTTCCAACCCCGCTGCTTGACTGGCACGGTCGGTGGCGTATTTCCTAAAGATGTAAATGCCAATCCCGATGATACTACCTGCATTTATGAAAGATTTCTAACGTCATCAATAACTTTGCTTTCACAGTGAAAATTTCGAATCGTACAATTATAATTGACATCTGTAGTTATTAAATTATATTTCTTAATTTTTTTTTAAAACAAACTTCGTAATTGCGCGCCACGACGAGCTTCACAGTCGAGTAACCTGTTGGTCAAAACGCGCAAAACACTTTGGAAAGTTCGTGAAAACGTCGATTATCAGCGACCTAAACCATTCTAAAAACTTGGTAATTTTATCGTTCGGTTTTCAAAGATTTAAGGGAAGCTTGCACTCGGCTGATAAAAATAAGATTATCCGTCTGTTAGCAATTCGAGACATTCGAGATATCTTCGAGGAACTATTTACATCCGCAGCGCCAAATCATTAATAAGGCGCCTAGCGGACTTCTACTAACTCCAAGGGAACAATTGGGAAAGGAGCCTGCAAGAAGGATGGCAGAAGGGTTACAAAGGAGGTCAGAGAGTGGTTTAAGGAACGAGACATTCCACTCGACATTAATGATAATTAGAACGTTAAGGCGACAAACGAAAATAAAACAAAAGACGAAGAGATGTACATTTCTATAACGATGAACAATTTCCCTGCAAAATGTCCACATTAAGATTGTAAACCCTTAACTCTGAATTAAAATTTCAGCCGTTATTGGACATGAAACAAAATGGAATTAAAACCCGAAAGACAGGGAAGCCAATGTCAGAGATCAGTAGTATATGTCCGCGTAGATCAACCAAGGAGAATATACCTACTACGATTCCCAAATAATTATCCAGCAAGCCAGAAATTGTCCCTGTTTAAAGAACGCGAATGTCGCGCGTTTCGATACGAGTTTTAATAATTTGAGAACACAGCCGCAGCAATTGATAATCCCACGATGAACCCTCCTAATATTTTTCTCCGCAATTCCCAGCGTCCTCCGTCGAAAGAAAAATGGGAAAAGGGTAGCAGAAGCATAAACACCCGCGATAGCGAGCTCTCGTTATCACGAATAAATCAAATGACTGGTGGATATAAGCGGACAAAGCAACCCCGCAGCATATTTTCTAGTAAACTTTCCCGAGGAGGTGTGAGCCCGGAGAGATAATAAATGCATGTACACGATACGAAGCAGCCAATATAACACCGGTGAAATTTATATAGACTCCGCACACGACTTCGTGGACCTACGTGTACGTGCACAAGGGATGCTTCGTTTTACTGTGCTCTTCTGGCAACTGCCCGCGGTAAATAGCCGGATTATAAATAACAGTTGCGACAATATTACCCTTGCGGCATGGGATGGTAACCGCAACTGTGTCGCGTACATTCGTACAACATCGACGAATGCGATGCAATTGCAACTGATAAGAGCCTTTGCCAAACGAGAGAAGTCCTAGTAACGTGGCACGGCTCGTTTCTCTTGCCGAATTCACTGCATTTAACGAATCCCCCTCCCTATCTCTCTTCCAACCGAATTCGACTTCATTCACGCACACCGATGCAATAGACGCTGGGTAGCCTCCAGAGTTTTTCCCTTTAACGAACGACCGTTATAAATAATTTCGATGCTTTGTCGTATTGCGTCGGCCGGGCGTGCCACAAAACTGAGCACGGGGTGACTCCACGTTTCTACTCTTTCTTTTTTTCTCGACCGCGCCAAAAGAGGGTGAGCCCCAGAATCAGAGGGTCCGAGAGAGGGAAAGAGGTTCTCCGAGGTTCTCGCTCATTTATTCCTTTATCTCGTTATGAAAGAAAGATATCCCGCTAAGAAAGGATTAATTAATTAATACAACGCTTGATAATATATTTATCGGATCGACGCGTCCGCGGAGAACCCGGCGCTGTCGGTGTATTTCATCGAAATTGTTTGATGTAGCTCGCGCGGTACGTTTGGCGGGAATTTATGGAGGCGCGCAATACAGTTTATTGAAAATTATGTAGATCCCAGTTCCGCGAGCGAAAAAAAAAAATACAAAAAAGGGCCAGATAGCTATTCTAATAATCGTGTGTACCGCACTTATAATTCATGGAGGCGAAAGCGCGGCTCAAAGCACAATGCATATACTTGGCTGCGCGATAAATAACCGTTGGCTGTATGAATCATCGCAATTTATATTTCGCTCGGCTATTTTTATCGTTCGGTATATTATTTTTTATACGCCAGCGTAAACCCCATAAATCTTTCCTAATTAAAGGATTTAGCGTACCTGGGCGGGGAGGAGCAGGAGGAAAAAAAGTATCGCGAATGCCAAGCGAATAATTCGACGGAACACGTAGGTGACGCGAAAGAACAATAAGTGGTTGAAACGGGCGAAACCAAGACATCGAAGAACGACGGAAGCACGAAGATAGAAGCGAAATTAGCCCAGAGGGACTTCTTAACAACTGGCAGAGAATAGTAGGGAGTGGGTGGCTTTTACACGCGGCTCTAACCACCCTTACGAGATACAATCCACCCCCTTATGCCTCGGTAACTCTGTCGAATTTGTAGTTAAGGTTGTAAACGTAAACCTGGGAATTCACCCCCACCAAGATTCGCCGAGCGTTACCGCTCCACGCTTTCTCATTCGAACCCTTTTCCATCCTTCTTCGTACAGGCCGAATATATGAACGCGTATACGCGACACTGCTACGCAAATGTTAGGTTATGTTTGCAAACCCTCTCGTACGTAACACGCGCCTCGTTCTTCTACAACCCTCAGTATATGTACCACCCACGTCTTACAACCTCCCTCCGTGGATAACGAGCACGATGTAAAGCTCATCTCTCTCTCTCTCTCTCTCTTTCTCGGCGTTCCTCTAGTCAATAACTTTTCGAACACGCGATATTATCCAACGTCGATGTACGCGATACATTATTATTATTTTCTTCTCGACAAAACACGTGTCTTGGAGAATTCGTTGATCCAACGGTAAGTCTAATAAAGCGAAACAACTCTGGGATATTCTCACCTTGGAAAACCTACGTATAAACTATCAACGAAAGGACAGAAGATCGGCTGGCTTATACTTGCCATCGCTAGTATATCGAATCCGCAGTGGAAACATGCTCGGGAAATGGTTGCGGATATTGGCCATAGATATATTTCTGAGGGAGCAAAAGGGAGCGCGTTGGAACATAAAAAGATCGCCTCGCCTTATAGCAAACGGCAACCACCCCTCCTTTCTACCACCCCCCCCCCCCCCCCCACCCTCACGATCTTCCTTCTCTTTCTCGTCCTCTACTAGCGTTCACAACCACCCTCCGATTTATGGAGCATTCTGTACATTCGATATTTTCTATTGTCGATCGCCCCTATTTGTCTTATTTATGTTTCTTTTAGGGACCACCCTCGGTCACCCTCCGCTGTTTCTGCCTTGGCTTGGCCGGCGTCCACCCCCGGCCAAGTACCGCGTCCACTCTCGTGCGAAATTCACCCCCTACGGATACGGACGGTCGACCGACCACTGGATATTCCGAAGGATTTGCTCGCGATGCAAACGCGCCGCTATATTAAAACGATATATTCCGGCGAGGCATAGGAAATTAAATACGAGGGGAGTATCGTTACCACTTAACGCCAAGCGAATATTCCTTTCGGCAAAGGGTGAAAAACAGGTATAAGAATGCACCGTGTCATTGTGTGTGATGTGGTCTCCGAATTACAATGACCTGGCATATTTCGCGTAGAAGATGATGAGGCGAAGCTATTTTCTGGATAAGCGGATAAGCGTATTTTATACTCGGTGTAGTGTGAAAATTGAAAATACCAGCATCCAAGGTACAAACTAATATAATAAGTTATCGCGGCGCAAGCCTTTTAGCTCTATGACGACGAAACGATTGGAGGGAAAACGAACGAGCGTCTTACTCTGAAATCCAGCTCAGCCGATAGTGTCTTCTTCTTGTACGGTGTACACGATTTGTCTTCGGCTAGTTTAGACTCGGTGTTAATACGAGAATAAACAGCGAGGTAAGATCCCTCTTGGCTTAACGCGTCTCTCCTTGAGTAAGCCCGGTTAAGTCTAGAGGGAGGTTCGAGATTCGAGGTTCCAGGTTTCAGGTCTGGACGGCCTCGAGCTGGAATGAGCAAGGGCTTTCTAATTAAGATCGTTAAACTGCCATGAAATTCAAATTACGTTTACTGCTGTCCTTACTTCCCTTCGCGGACCCTTTTGCGGACGATGGCGAGGCACCATTTCGCTAGACTCTTCGGTCAGAAATTAACTATACCTTTTTAAAAGTTCCTCGTACGTAATAGAACCACGACGTAGAAGCGTCGTTCACCGCGAAAGATCGAACATTGATAAAAAAAAAGATCTCTCGATACGCGAACAGTATACACCGATATCTTCTTGTACAGATGTCGTAACAGAAATCGGATGTTTTGTCGCACGTCGGTATAAGAAGACTAATCGATATCGAAATTTCAATAATACTGCAATCTGTGAGCACTTCCCAGACTAATCTGACGATATTAGCATAGATCCTCGGACGTTAGATAACTTGGAATCTTGAAGGGTTGAGGGAGGAAGGAGGCAAAGGACGTCTGATAACCGCCCCTTGTAAGTTAGCGTATCAGCCAGCGAGAAAGGGTAAGGAAAGGGGTGGTTTAGGACAGCACGCGTCCCTTCTATTAAATTAACGTAAGGCAAAGGGGTGGAAACCACCTCCTTCCCAGATACTAGGTCAACCGATTCAACCTCTCGGAATCCCAAGTGATTCATACGTCGTCCCCGTGACTCCTTGCATAAGACAAATTTTCCTGATGACGAAAGAAGAAGAGGTACGGCATGATGGAAAGTTGTTCGACTAGCCGGTTAACCTGCAGCCTAGTCTAGAAGCCAGGGAAATAGATAAGAACAGGTCCTTGCCCTTGACAAACACTGAATTTCAAGGAAGTTTGGGCTCGCTTGCACCCGCAGACGTGATGTCAGAAGCGGAGCAACTGATTAAACTATCACTCGTTATACAAACTACCCCCATAGACAAGGGTCGTCCAGTTCAACTACGTCGTTCGTGAGCTAGAGACACGATCGCGAGCATCTACTGCATAATGCGGTCAAATATTAACGCTAACAGAGCCGTACTAAATTTAGACAATCGATGAAACGCTCCGACAACAGGGTGAAATAAGAAAAATACGATCGACTGGCGCCGAACGATGAAAATTCAACGATGTCACGCCATGTTAAATATTTTCCCTGGAGAACGTATGGATCGAACAAACACGGAGGATGTTTTTGAGATAAGCAAGGAGTACATCGGAGTAGTTCGGACCCGTACGAATTCGAACGAAGAAAGGGTGTGTCGGACGACCGTGTCCTGTCATGTTCGATAGCGATATAGCTTGGGCCCTGGCTCCCTTAGAATTTCCTGATTCTCCTTTCTCTAATTGCATAATAGAATGCCCGCATGTAGGGAAAAGATGGGTGGTTAGTATAAACGTCGCCATGTATGAGGGCAGTGATGATTTTTGTTAATTATCTACTCATTCAAATCTTTCAATTTGATCAACAATCATCTTTTTGTATTGTTATTTCTTATTTCTTTTTTTATTTTTTAAGGAGAGTACATGCATCGTGGTACACGAAGCGACTTAAACGAACGAGTAACCACGTCGTTCCATTAAAATGGTAAGGACGAATACATGGGAGGACACCATGGCGATAAAGCTCTTGTAGAGACAAAAGAGGAAGGTTTGTTTACGTAACGCTTTATCGTTAGAGGGTTCGCCGGATTTTCTTGTTGATCCTCCCGGTTCTTCTAATAGCGATTTTGGTTTATTTTGGTTAACAAATTAAAATGTTCCCTTCCTTTATGTTCTATCCCTAAAAATTACTCTGCTTTTGTTTCTCATAACTGGATAAATATTTATGCAAGATTATCGGCAGGGACAAAAGTTGTTTAGGAAAATTATAAATTTCTTCGGAAGAGAACGGGTAAGAGATAGAAAGCGAGGTAAGATTATCGTCTTCAGCAACTGTTCGCTTTAGAAATGAAACCATGTCTGTTTGTCTGTTTGTTGAAGCAATTAGCATCGTCACCTCGTAGATTGGAAGGATCACGGCGTTGCTCGGCCCAACGTCACGCCTTGCCACAAGCGGCGAATTACAATTACCTAAAACACACAACGAGCAAACGCTGGAAAGCAACAATAACTCGGTCTCGAGTTGAACCGTATCTGCGACCGTAATTCGGTAGAAGAGATCTAAAACGTTTAAAATAATCGACGAATAACAACCGTGAATCTTACGAAGGAAAAATGTTCATTCTTCGAAATACGAAGCTAAAAACATCGAAAAATACGATCTATCAATTTTAAGCATCTCTGTGGATGAAATCGGTGAAGTGGTTGAAGAACGTTACGAATAAATCGATGAGACACCGCCGGCCTCGTAATAAGATGACTACGTTATAACGATCGGACACTTGGCGTATTATTAATTAACACTTCAATGAGAAAGTCCTACCATTCTGCTTCGATATATCCCCTGTTACCAAGTAGCCTCGATAAGTGCTCCACTGGTCGATAATACAGTCTGGAATGTGCAGAGTTTCAACGTTTTTACTCATTGCATTAGAGGAAGGTTTGTTCTTTCGAGTAACAAGACTGTTGGACTTACTTCTTCGTATTTTTTTGTTAGAGCGGACAGAGAGAAAAATTTAGGATACCGATAAAATCTGATAGATAAAACTCACGGTTCATCTTGAGTACTTAGCTTAAAGAATTTTTTCACGGTGAGAAAACGACCAAGACCGAGGTAACGAGTGAAGTTTTTCATCGTTACTACCATGAAAAAAGATTTCGCCGAGGAAATAAATACAAATTGTCGGATTACCGAGACTTTTCACGCTGATATGGGACCCCATGCTGTTCACGCGACAACGTTCTCCATTTTCCGAATACTCCGCATAACTTACGGACAAGCCGCTTCATGAAACCCAAATGCGTTCCGGAATGTTTCCTCGGATAATAATAATAATAGAAAAAAATATCCGAAACAAAAGGTCTAATTATAGTGCGAAATTTCAAGAGAAGTATTTGCTAACATGTTCGAATGTCTCTATTAAAATATGAGACACGTTGCTTAATGTATTTAACCATTAATGAAGTGGACGTTTAATGGATGTTTTTGTCGTAAAATTGCCTCGGGCGAGTCCGGATTTGCTTTGCGACGGAAGGCGTTAAAAGTTTCGGAAATATTGCATCCGTTCGTAAAAAAGTAACAGAAGAAATGAGACTTCGTTCCAACTTTTATAATGACGAAATAAAAAGCTAGGGGCATAGTCGGAATTGCATGTTCCACCGTTCAGCTGTTATTGTTACGCGCTTACGTCCCTCATAGATCTCACGAAAGTCGCGTAAAATCGTGCTTTCAATGCTCAGTAGGAAAAGAATTTCGTAAACAGTTTTATCTTTCTTCCAGAGCATTCGAACATTAATCCTGCACCTCTGACCTAATATCTACAGCTATCAATTATTCCCACACTATACACTATTATTCAAATTTCCGTTTAGCTCGACAAGTATGAGATAACCATAATCTATGACACGTTTATGGAATGTTAATCGCGATCCTAGCCGTTTATTCGTTTATGACATCTTACATGTGAATCAATTGCAACGGCACTCACTGCAGAAATTAGAAAATCAATTTGAACCAGATTAATCCTTAATAACCATTTCCTTTCCAAGGAAATAGATACGCTTCATTGGTGTTTTAAGCTTGAACAAAAAGTTTCATACACGGTTTATTGAAAAAAATAATCGGCTGGTTGGATTCGTGCTTCAAGTTCGCCGCATTTTTGGAACGTTCGAGGTATAGCGGCGTTCGAAGAGCGAGGCATGTTAATTAAATAGCCGGAAAGAGTTTACCAATAACGTGTGGGGGTGTGTGACACGTGGTCTCGATAAAAAAAAGTCACCAGGGTTTTCCGACGTTCGGAAATGTGCGGCTCTGACCTATGGCCACGGACTTTCGATCTTTACTTTAATTAAATATTTTCTGCGCGTCAGACCATCGCTTTACCTGCAAACGATTCGTTGCAAGACGAGCCGCAACATCGCCACAGATCACACCACGGTATCCCTTTTTATTCGATCTTTAACTGCTTTATATTACGAAACATGGAAAGGGAACCATTCACCTCTCCGCACACAGATTCTCTATACCGTAATAAACCAATACGCTGATTAATAGTCCGAAAGTCTGTGATTCTTGTGGTATATGAGAATAAAGTAAGAAAAAGATTTAAGGACAGAGGCATGAAGTTACAAGGAGGCATAGGGAAAAAAGAAGAGACGAAAGAGTCGGTATAACGGCGCTGCTAAAAATGTACATCTTAATAGATTAATTAATATAATCTCCGAGAGGGTCGTCTCTTGGCAGACGAACAACTTCGTTCCAGTATGGAAAATGAATATTGTTGAGGTTAATTATAATTGGAAGAAACCTTGGGCAAATATTTCAACTGGTGAATTAAAAAACGACGAAACGAAGGCAAAAGGAGGAGAGGAGGAACAGGAAGGCAGAAAGTGCTACTTTCTTTGTTTCAAAACCGGGGATTTTTCATCGTCTGACAACGTGAAGAACGTGAACTCGTTGAATCTAGAGCGGACATCGTGCTTTTTCTTTTTCGTTTTTTTTTTCTTCTTCTTTTTTCTTTCACCGTCGTTTTATCAATTACCGTAATAATATTTTTTACGCACTTTAAACGGTCGCCCTCTTTAAAGCGCGTACGATACGCCAATGTCTGGACGTTGGACACGATAATTAAAGCAATTTTACCATTCCATCCGCCCTCTATTGTGTTTCCATTAATTTAAGTTGCTGCGTATACTTCATTATGCGTAGAAGGAATTTCAGATTATTACATCAATGTAAGGAGGGGACAGAGAATTTTCTGAAAACTTCAACTAAACTCCACTGTCGCCTTCTTCTCAAACTTCTGCGCCACAATGCCCCGATATTAAATGTGGATGAATATTTATGAACAATAATTGTATTTATACAATGTGTCGACGCACACCCGGCCAACCAAGCAGGCGGTCTAATTAAATTCATGCTAATAAGTGTACACACTGAATGGAAAAAAATTAACTTCTCTTTCTCATATTTGTTTAAGCCGAATTAGAATTGAAGATTATATAAAAGTCTAACGCGTGAATGAAAGTGGTTCGACTTGTTTGATTCGCTGGGACGAAGAAGAAGGGGAAATTATGGTCGTTCAAACACGAGACGTGCAGACTCAGTGCCAAGACAATGCGTAAGTTATTTATACAACCTCCAGACGCCACCCTCGTTCATGGCAGTTAATTATACGTCTCCGAGGATGTAATCAAGCACTCTTTTCAAAAGTTGTTCCACTCGCTTAGCGCTCCAAGATAAATCGATATCAACCACATCGCGGTAAACGGCACGATTAGCGGCTAAACGATTCTGCATTTACTCTAAACATCTAGACATATTCGTGTAATCAATCAGCGAGATCTTGTTGCTCAACATCGAACACAGAGCAGAGTATGTTTGAATTTTCGGGCGGATGCGAATGACGAATTAGAGCAACGGGGGGCAGCAACGAAGGCGTACAAACTCTGCTTCCGTATGCACAAAGCACTCGAGTCGGCAAAGGTTTTGCCGACCATACGTGCGACAACCACCCTAAATTGCTTCAACCCCTTCTAAGTTTCATTATCTCCGCTGTCTGAGGAGTTTCTTCTATTACATTTCACGCTGCTAATAATTACACGATCCCACGTCGACGTTATCCAACGGTAAGGACAAAAAAAAAACGCAATTAGCAACTCCCCCTTGTTTTTCACTTTCAGCGACCATTAAATAAAATGACGGGAAAAGGAAAGAGGACGAAGAAACGGATAGTCGTATAACGAATACGATGGATGACGAAAGAAGAAACAATAAGCTTCCAACCAGACAATTATCGGAACCCTTTCGTGCAGAATCATTTCCAACTTCCATCGAGTCGAGACCCACGATCGCTGGGAATAATTCGAACTTTCATCAACAAAGAATCCAATCAGCGGAGACAAATGTTCGAGTGGTATGGCAAAAATTAAAAAGGATAAAGAGGAAGACTCGTGAAAACTTCGGCAGGTACTCGAGGCCAAATTGACACCTACGATCCGACAGAAGAGGAGGAAGTGCCGTTGAGGTAAATTGAGGGCTCGATGGGAGGGCGGTCGGGGGTGGAGTGCTAGCAGGCTTCTTCGAGGGGTTGGCGAGGGTTCGTAAGCAGAAGGGAGGAAGAAAAAAGGAAAGAAAAGGAGGGAAGGGAGAGAAAAAAAAAATAGAGGAGAAGAAAAAGGAAGGTGGAGGCCCATTACCGGTGAGCGTGTGTCTCGAAACCGCCTAAAGCGGATCTAAAAGAGAGTAAAAAAGAAGCGACGCTCGCATGTCTCATTGCAATCTGCAAATATTGAGAATGTTTTCCGGCATTGCAGAGAATCCCGGGGAGAGCGCGCGCGCGCTCCTTCACCACGCTTCCAACCAATTGCGATTATCTGACAGAGATACCACCGGGTGGATCCATCGTTTCGCTCGTATAATCCGACTTGACTACGTCTATACGTATAGCGCACGCGGAATTAGGTGTTCTCGTGTCCCGTGATACATGGAACAAAAAAGATTAGCTAATGGCATTTCCATCGGCCCACTATTTCTCTACCGTTCTCTAGCCTTCTTTTATCGGCTCTAGACAATTCTCGATCCGTTTCGAGCGTTATTGCCTCATTCTCAATCTAAAATTTCGTTCCCTTAGAGCATACACGCGAGGTATATTACGTAAACTATCAATAACTTATCTCTGTCAAGTTACGTTACAACCAGCGTGAAAAATATAGTTTCCCTTGCAGAAGGGCTGCAGCAATTAAGATCGTAAAGCGATAACTTGCCGAAGCAAACGACAAAGATACGTAATGGAACAAAAGTCATGCTGAACCCTTCTGCCAGCGTTTCGTACCCTCGACTGATTCCGCTACGCCGTCATTACGGTATCGGCCGTGTCCGTTGGTAAAGAAGAACAATTAAAATATGACAATCGTTAGATTTAATTATCGGGACAAAGGGCAGCGGGTAACCCTCCGATTGTCGGGCAAGACTGCTGCGCGCAGCTGAAAACTTGAAAGACATTTAAAAGCGCGGCTAAAAGGATGGAAGGGTGGCGCCTTCTCACGCCTGATTTCGCCGTCATCCGACTCAAACCTCGCTCTCCTCGCCAAGGTATTATTAAGTACAGGGCATAACAATCAAAGGACGAATCTTCCGAATCATTTATAACAGGCGTTATGGTAATAACAATTATCGCGACTGCTTCTCATCCTCGTCCAGCCCCGTGGAAGATTCTTCTCGACAACTTCTTGTCCCTCCGAAAACATCGAGTCGACAAAAAGAAAAAAAAAAGAAGAAGAAGAAGGAAGAATCTGGTATTTATGACGCTGTCATTTCGTTTTTGTCTCGTTCTTTCGCTGCACCATCGGCCGACTTAATCGTGACACGAGGATGGAAATAGACCGTATATCCACGATACTATAATTATTTTAGTCGTATCGATAGCCAGCTGTGTCATTCTCGTAGGGGTGAGTTGATATTGTTATTTAAAAATACGGCTGGCAATTGTAAAACTTGCGTGACATGTCTATAAGAAGAACCAATCAGAGATACTAACTCGTGACATTTATAATTAGAGAGCGGCACGAAAGGGAATGCAATGCGAAAGTGTCAATAAATGAGAAGTCAATTTGAATATTTCAATCTCCTCGCGTTACGTATCGTGGGCGATACATTTTTACGTTTAAATATAGAATGCATTAGAAACGTAGCATGGTACGAAATGTCGAGGATCGATCAAACATTTTTATTATTTACGGTGAAGATTAACATCGGAATGAATAGTAACGTTAAACGATTGTTTTAATTTTTTCCAACATCGAAGCGAGATTTACGAGTATACTTTTCATGTTGCTCTTCAAACTTTTCCTCCCTTACATTTACCGTTCTTCTTCAACAGAGTATATTTTACTGCTGGAAAAACTTTCCACCCTTACGAAGGAATTTCATACGAAACAGGTTTACTTCGTTAAAGAAAAAATAAAATGAAAAGTAGAGAAGGCATCGCGATAACCTTCTTCGACTTTAACGTATCATCCGTAATGAGTGTCTATGTGGGATATAATTATCTCGTAAAGTTAAAATATTCACAAGGCGAAATAGGGGAAGTCCGCCGTGGAAAACTAGTTTACTGGAAGCCGAGCGAAATTACACGATTTAAGCTCGTCGTCGTCGCAGCCGCGAGAAAGACGGAAACACCAGTCTTCCGGCAATGTGAACAAGACGTCGCCAATGTTATTTTCCAGCGTCACACCAGGTTAATCATCCCCCAAAGTTACGGAAACGACATGACTGACGGGCAAACAGGATCGTCGTCGCTCTTGCGCGTAAGTTTCCCTCGCGGTGCAGCGTTAAAGCACGACAAAACACGCTTAAAAAACTTTTTAAATTTAACCCCATCCTCAACCAACTTCTTCCGCCAAAAGACGTGGAAAAATGTGAATGCAGTATATACAAGGTGTCGAACACGTCAGACAAGTCTCGTAAAGAAAGTCTGTTAAGAAACCGAGGAAAATTACATCAAATTGATTTCTCCGCAGACTTTACATACCACTGTCTTATATATAACTTTTAATTTCATTTGCTAATGTTGTTTCGTCTGTTTTCATATTTTCTATTTGTTTCTTTGCACTCTTAAATTTATTTATTTTTACACATTTTAGGCCTGTTTGCATAAAATTTCAGACACCTTGAAATAACGCGCGTTGAATATCATTGCTATTATAGGTGGTAGATATTTTCAAAAATCTAATATCTTTTACAATCGATTTGCCATAGAACGAAAGTCATAAATGCACACCCGATTCTAGTTCCCAGCGGATCGAATGGAAGCGGATCGAGCGGTATAAAAGATTGAACAAAGTTCGGTTGCCGTTTTGTTTCGTGAAACGCAGAGAAAGTAGTAGCGGGAGGATCATTGAAAGTTGCAGAAAACGACGTAAACGCAAAACGGTTACGTCTGGGGGCAGAAATAGCCGAGTGGAGCCACAATGACTGGCGCGAGAAGAGGGGAGGTTTGCCGCGATTCGGAGTTTTGCCTCGATTTGTATCGAAAAGGGAGACGGCGATGTGAAGTTTTCCAATTAAACGCGGATTATATCGCTTTGTCTCGGTATTGAAAATACATCGATACTCCGGTGGCGGCCAGTCCTGTACCTGTATAGAGGGGCTAACCCCCGGCAACCGGTCTGTCGCACATAATCGTCCAGGCACGAGTTGAATCTTTCTCTCCGACCAGAATCATCGAAACTTCGGTCAACAACGACTCGGCGATATCTCGATGTATCACGAAGCAGACGAGAAGCGGGATTACCCCTAGCCTTTCCCCCCTTTTTTTTCCTTCCACCTCGTTTTCCCTTCGGCGATTGTTTAAACCGTCTGCCGGCTGCCGCCTAGCCCGCTCCGATTCCACGTGGAACGATTGTACGCGAAAGAGAATGTGAAAATTTCAAGCAGGCTTGCACACTTGTACACACCATCCGCGATACGCGATGTTTGCCGAAGTTCAACCAAAACGGCCTACGCTCTGTCAACCCTGAATCCGATTAAACATTCTGCCCCTCCCCCCACCTCCGTCTATTCAAGAAATTTTCAATCTTTCTTGACGATTTATTACACGACGACCGATATCGATCGTTATATAGCTAGTACAGAGACGTATAACAGAATCGTACACGTTACGTAATCTATAAAAGAAGCAAAAAAACAGAAGAGTGTCGTTGGAAATTTTTGCTACGCGAATAGACTGTTTCGTTTCGTTGGGACGAGAAACAACGGAGAAACGATGCGATTTGAATTCGATATAGAAATACAAGACTCCTATGGTTCGGCTAGTGATCTGTAAATACATCGACTGGATTGGATCGGTCCCTATCAACCTAACTCCCTGTCTACCAGGAACTTTCGTACTTTTCCAAACTTGCTCCCTTGGAAAAAAGCTTTCGGTCCTGTTTTCGTGTAATAGCCACTCGCCGAACTACGTGGCGGTTTGCAACGAATTCCCGTTTCCACGTTTCGCTCGCGAGCGATCCGCCAGGATCCGCGGAAAAATATTAATCACTCGGTTACCACCGAGGCAAATCATCTCGAGAGAGCTATTTCATTTCTACGAACACGATCGGAAACGACGAGCAACTTTTAATAAACCGTGGTTCGGCTTCGTTTTCTTCGCTTCTTTCTCTTTCGTACGAAGATTAACGACTTTGCCGAGGAAGCGATCGCGCGGAGGTGAAAACGAGCGTATGCAGGCACGCGTATGAACACTATCGATTCCTGAAATTATGGCACTGGGTCAAAGAGGGGTGAAACGATGCCGGGGGCGCAAAGAGGAGAGAGCAGCATCATCGAGCATACTCAGACAGGGAGAAGCGTCGAGGGTGGACTTTTTGTTCTGAAAAGGATGAAATGATCCTCTTTAAGAATCGGCCGTACGCAAATAAAACGCTTTAACGGGTCCGTTTACCCGGCTACGATCTAATAATACGTTTTCAAACGCACGAAAATATTCGAGTTGCCTGGCAACGTTGAAAAAAGCTAAAACGGAAGAAGAGAGGAAAAAAAAGAAGAAGACCTAAACGCAACAGGAACGAGAACGGAAAAATGGCTCCCCTTTTATGCTTTCGATTTCCAAGCTGTACAGGAACACCCTCCAATAGCAAGCGGGCAAGCAGGCAGGCAAAAGATATTAAAACAATCGGGCGTTGTAGGGACCTCCCGCCCCCTCCACTTCGGTTCCCTTTAAAATTTGCAAATACACGAGTGAAGTGCGAATTTATTCGTCGGTCTCTAACCGCGTGGCTTCTCTTCACGCGGCTCAAACTCGGTTCAACGCCGTGAGCCGTTTGCGGCTGCCGCGAAATGGAAAAACGGGTTTTCCTTCTCTCCCGGAGAGGAGAGAAACGACTGCGTGCCGCGAGAGGGATTAGCATAGCCCCCTCATTAAAATACAAACACAATTCCATCGGCCCGTACAGCCACCCACCCCCGCCTGCACCCACCAATCTCAAATACCAAGCCGATTCTACAGCCGGTTCAACGTCCCTTTCTCTTTCACTATCTGCTTTCTTTCTCCCTGACTGCTTTCCTTCCCTCATAGTATTGCGCCTCCAAGAACTTTTAATCCATATTCGTTAAGTCTTCTCCAGCAACTCTGACATTCACGCTGGCTTATTATTTTGTTAAAGGGATAAAAGACAACAGTATGCAGGGAATGGTAAATCGAGATTTTTGTCGTCATTTCTGGAAATTGCATTGGAAGACCACGTGAATTAACAGAGGCAAAGAGAGAGAGAGAAAGAGAGAGGATACGTGAAAAGAGTTGGGTAAAGAAAGAAAAACAAGCTGCCTAAGAGCAAAAGACGATGAAAACGACGTTTCTTCCGCATGGTCGATCGGCACATGCAAATGCTCTCTAGCGTCGCGCTACCCTTAAACTTACTGCGATATTTCCCGTCCAATTCGGTCCCATTGTTTTTACTTTCGCAGCGTTCCCATATCTGATTTTTACGAAGGGTGCATCGCACATACCGGTAGCTTCGCTAATAAAAGTTGTCTGTATGGTAAAGCCATAACGTTTCTCCAGCAATGAAAAGCAACAAACACGAAGCACACTGGAGGGAAAAAACCAAACAAAATCTGTACTCGTAGAATAACCACGAAATGTTTCGCGAAATGAGATTCAAAGAAGAATAAAAAAAACCTCTATTCTAGAAACACGATGAAAACGCAGCCATCGCTTGGAGGGAGCAAAAAACATGAGAAAAAATAGTCGTTGCAACGTCAGCAATTAGGAAAACTGGACGGATAGATCGACGGTCTCTAGGGGTGGTTAAACCTTATTGACCAGAAAAAGAAAAGTAGCCGTAAACAACCCTCCTAAATACCCCCGACCTCTTATTGGCCTATAGTCATCGGTTTAACCATTGCTGTAACGACCCTCGCTTGTTTACTGATCGGGGATACCCTTACGTGATTGAAGCATCTACTATGCCGTGAACTAACAAATCTACTTGCTAACTACTCCTTCCTGATTTACATCGAAACACATGAAGTTTTCTCTCTACGTTCACTAGGAATTTTGCTAGGATTAAGATCGATTTCTGCAACGAGAGTAAAAGCTCGACAAGATAGTTCGATGAAAAGAAAATCGCGTGAACGAACGCGTAGAAAGGGCAAACATAATATCAAGCTTGATACGCGAGAATTTCCTATACTCCGTAAATACCGACGAATCTACCTTGGAAATTGTTAAAAGCTACACACCCCTCCCTGCCACAGGTTGGAATATTTTCAACGCAAACAACCCGTTACCAGTACTAATCGTAGGAGAAGCTTATACCGAGCTGTGGCACTTCTTTGAAGGGCTTTAGATGAGTGTAGGCCTTGCCAAATACAGAATTCGTTTGACCGTCAAACGTACAAACCAGAAAGCTTTTATCCTTTCTACCCTCGACTCATACCGCCGCCTAGAGGAGCTTCTTCAACCCCTTCGAATCTTTGTCCCGAAAGAGGGAAATATTTACAAATATCTCGCAACTATAAAACCGGTTCACGCCGCAGACGCTTCTATCGCCTTTCAAGAGCTGGCACATCCACGTTTTTACGTACTCCTCCTGTTGTCTTTTCGTTTCGAAGCTTTCTCTTCGTTTACATTTCCACCTGTGTCGAAATGAAATTTTTACACACATTTTTTGCCACTTGTTCCCACCAAATTGTCAAATTTCAACTTGTTCTTCGGATTGTTACGTTTTCGCTGAATCGAACGTTAGGTGTGTACGTTAAAGGCGACGATTACCAAAGATATAAGGACGAAAAGGGAGGCGAAACTCGATTTCAGTCTTTATCGATCTCTTTATGGAGTATTCACCGCGTTGATACATATGCAGACTCGATATCTTTGGTAGTTATTCTTTCCTGGCTTACCAAGGAGAAAGATAAGGAAAAACCCGCCAGTAATTTGAACCTAAAGGAAGCCACCGATAAAGCTTTGATGTCTTCGTTAAACGTTCCAGCTATTTTCGTTCGCAATGAGTGACGCCAGGGTATCTCAATTCCAGATTTACATATTTTTCACGAGCGATTCTTGGAATAAATCTAAACCTCGATTAGTACGAGAGATCGGAAAATACAGGGGAATGATGAGAACTCGTTGTTGATGGGCAGTAGGGTGTGGCTAACGGTCGAGTAAATGAAGGGTCACATTACGAGTTAACGTTCAGCTGTTACGTTCGTGTGATTCGCCTAATTGTTCGGCCCTAGAGAATCCGAAATAACCTTTGTTTCGTACACGGAATACGACGATATACAATTATACAAGCTGAATATATTTCTAAGAAGAAAGAGACTAGGTGCAACCAACCCTTAAAAAGCTTCGCAAAAGCGTTTGTCTCAGGATACGTCAGTTCCATTAGTAGAAATGTTTAAAACATTCGGGCACTTGAAAGCTTTATCAACCTACACTCTCGATCGATCAAAAAATATGCCAAGTTGAATATGTTTTTATCGATTTACGTGAAAAAGATTCTCCGACTCAGTGATTCTATAAAAAAGAAACAAAGACAGGAAGATAGTGAAAAAGTTGCACGGGAAGATTGAGAAGAATGAAGGAACGGTTCAAGTCGGTGGAATTCGCGTGTCGATACAGAAAAAAAAAGAAGATGTAACGTAGGTAGGACTGTCGGGACAGGAAGCTAAAGAGGGCGGTTAACAGGAGCTTCGGGGCAATAAGCGACTCTACAAGCTTTGGGAGGCGACGAGAGATGACCGCACAGGAAAAGCCGCACTGGTCAGCAGAAACAGCTCGCAAAAACACGGTCGGCCAGCCTCTTCTCTGCCCCACAGCAGCAGCAACCCCAGGGAAAGCTCCACCGACCAACCACCCACACCTAAACCCTACTCCCACCATTGCTAGTGGCTCTTCCCCTCCTCCTCGTTCTTCGTCGTTTCCTCGCTCCTTTCCGCGCCAGCTACCGCCACACGTTAAGGGTTGCTTAGGTAGTTGGTACAGGGGTAGAGAAGAGAACGAAGTGGAGGAGTTGGAGGGGTTTGCTCGGTGGCAAGATTACGGCGAAGTTGCGCTCATTTAAATAATGCGCACAATAAAGTATGCAATGGCTAAGAGTAGGGGGGTTGGCCTGGGTTCCGTTAGCGCTCGATGTTCCTGTTTCAGGGTAGAAGGGATGGCGCTCCCGGGTGCAGTCACGTACTCTTGAAGAAGGAACGACTGGGAATCCGGGCATACGTACACGCACAAATGTTTAAACACGGAAGTTTACGCGTCCACGATTAGATTTAGAATAGATATGGTCTACCAAAAATAAAGTATCATGAATTTTTTTTAGTTAGAATTTTCATGAAACAGATTGGGAAAATAATTCTTCTTTTTTCCTCGAGACAATGGAATCAATAGACAAATAGTCTCTTGAAATGATTCTTTTGTAAAGTTTGCATACAAGTTGCAAGCATGCGTGAGATTACTTTCACGTGGAGCAAAGCTCCTATCGCGTATGTATCAGAGGGGTGAGTTGGAGCGTTCCGCCCTAGAGGTTTTGCCGATCGATTGCGATTCCCAAGGTCATCTAAGTTTTCCGACCATGGACATTGCGTGGAATGACCTGCTTCGATAGGTTACAGGGATTCCGGAATAAATCCCTTCTAGTCGAAGCAAAAGTTTTTTTCGACGGTAATCTTGCATCTCCGACACCCTAAACTCGCTTTCTTTTTCTTCCCTCCCTGCCTCGTATCCCGAAATGCGATCGTTCGTCAGGATGAAATCGAGTATGCTAAAAATGATTTTACGCGTTGATTTTTTCTCCTGCCAGCCTCAACGTAACACTCGCCTCGTGATTTTCCACTTTTAAAGACAAAAGTTGAACGATCCGTTCACGATCGGCCAACGTAACGAAAGAAACACGAGAAAAGAAATTTAAAAAGTTTAAGAAATAATTTGTCAAAGTTCAGGAAGAATGAAAAATATACTTGTAGTTTTCTACGTGAATAGTAATCGATTCTATTTGAAACTGTTGAAGAAAGAAGAGCGAGAGGAATGCCAAAGATGAGAATAGTAAATAATATATTCGAGTAATAGGGGTGCTCTTTCTTCACTACTGTACCCATTCCGTCGGTGTGTCTTATGAGAATAAAGAGGGAGGCGCGAGGATGAATGTAATGAAAAACTGGGGCTGCTTAAATAAAATAAAGCTTGTCGGCATATTATTGGCGGGAGGGTTGCACTTTATCTTCTTTCCGTCCTGATCTCCTCCTCTGTCCCTCGTACTTCATTTTTTCAGTTTATTCTTCATCCGAGAAGTCTTTCATTTGCTCGATAACGTTATATTTCGCGAGCAGAGTTTTAACGATGCAAATACTACCGGGCTGTTTCATAAACGTCACATTTTTATCCTGACCACTCAATTATGTAACAAGAAGAAATGTACACTGGAGCATTGCCAGCTAACCGTACACGATCCACTTTGCCGTAGACTATGTTAAACGACAACTAATTCGACGCTAGGCGTTGAAACTTTTAGGCGACATCCCCGAACGTAAATGCCACAAATACTAATCATATCACAGCATTACCGAGAGACATGAATTTATCTGTTACAATGTCTATGATGACATAATTGAAACTCTGACTTCACCCCCTTCGTTACGCAATGGTTTCTCCCTGTTTCTCCGTATCCCCAACAGACTGACTCGACAAAAATGACAAATAGCATGGCAAAGGAGGCGTCTAATTTACATATCCACTAATCTCTGCCTCTCTTCGCGTCTTCGGCTCTAATTCCACGCTAATTCGCTACCCTACAGGAAAACGACGATGAGATTGTTCGAATCCCCTAGCATCTTTTTCATCGCGTACAGACCTTCGCTGCTCGCTTCGTTTCTCGAAGATACATAAGCGAAGATAATTCTAACATTAATTTTACTTTTTTAATCGGATTCTGTGGTCGGAAGCACGGGCAGAATTTTAAGTGATAAACGTAGGACGTAACTGTAGAATAATCAAAAACAGATTGTAATATTATAGATATATACGTCGTACGATGATTCTCAGAACGAAGCAGCTAAGTAGCTGTTTCACTTTCAAAGCGAAATTAACGATATCAATCTAATTGGGTATCAATTAAACTCGAATCAGTATGTCGTTTCATCTATGCTTCGTCCTAATGAAGGATGTAACAGCACCGCCCTATAAACATTCTGAGATTGTGCAGGTGCTGTCCTTGATTTATGACAGGCAATTAGAATCTGACTACCTTATTTGCCGTCGTTGCCACTAAGAAGTGCCGCCAGCATGTGAATACGACGCATCCTAATCTATGCTCGAAACCCTAATTTTGAACGGCTGCCAGATGTTGTACGACGAAGAAAGGAAATCTAAAATATAAATACACCGCTTAGAATCGTGTCGCATTTACATAAATAAGACATTAGAACAAATTATCGACATGGATTACGTAAATAATTGATTCATGCATAATTAGAAACAAAAATGTCAAGCGATTAATAATCGACGAGCAACGAAGTGAATGTCTACTTTCAATGATAAATAATTTAAAGTATGTGCGCAATTAATAATGTAAATCGCGTAATGAGACTATACTGTAAACTGATTATAGAATGCAAGGGTGAAGTCGATGTCGGAAGGAGACAAATGAAGAGAGATGGTTTGCGGAAACTGGAAATGCAATATTCCGTGAGACCCGTCACCAGAGGGATCGTAAAATAAATAGATATACGCGATTAGAGTTCTTTAGCTAATTTGAGAACTCTGTCACTATTACTTAATGATAGTTACAGTTGTTGTTAATGGACACTAATTCTGTACTTGAGAGAGTTATACATAAACGATGTTTAACTTGCTCTAAAAATCGTAAAGTGTTTACATATATTTATAGAAAGATTCCTTCTTTTACCTTTTATACATTTTCCTTTCCTTTCTTTGCTATTCGTTCATACGTGCAACCGAATACCATACTACTGCGTAATAAACATATTTCAATGAACTGGAATTTTTTATCTATAAAAGAGAACTTGGATCAGCCAGACTATAGAATTAAATATCGATGACAAATTGCCTGGAAAAGTAACCCGCATTGCGAAACACGTCAACGATAACGATTAAGAAAATCACTAGATTCTAAGTTGTCTGTAAATTCTATCAGCATCGTTGAACAGTGCTTGGACGAATCGAAGAATGCTAAGCTAATTCTGTAGATCCACCCCTTTGCTCTCGGGTAATATTCAACGAGAGAAAAAACAGCGTGCTTCGATAAATTCATCTCTGCGGAACAAGTGATTGTTTTCCCAATGAGCCTGATAAGGACAGAGGCGGAAATGAGTAAAAGGGGAAATAACCCGACGGAAAGCTGCGAGAATGGCAGAAGGAGTAAGAGAAGGAGGTGGAGACGACGGAGTATAGGAGGACTTCGGGGAGAGATGGCCTGGCGTTCATCGGACATTTATCCAATTAACCGATTCGAGTTGAGTAACCGGGGGTCAGGAGATCGTTCGGATACCTATATAGACGATGCACACGCTCCGGTGCTCGAGTATACCAATAATAGATACGCGTCCGTATAGAAAACGAGGAAGCTTGGTTACGTAATGTCGAATGTTGATCTGTTATGTTTAATTACGGAAACTGATATTGACGGGTCGGTATGTAAAGAATAGAAAAGGAAGAATCGTTAGATCGAAGAGGACGGAGGGTGAGATCGGTGCTAGATGCTTGTTCGTAAAGTCACCCCTTTCTCTGCGTGGGGTTAGCTCTGAAAAGGGGTTCGGGAACGGAGGAGAACTACTGAGGCGCTTGGGCACTGTCGAACGAAATGGCCAGCAATATTGTCGTCGTGGTTCGGGGGATTTGCGTGGGGCAGATCGAGGAAGAGCAGAGAAAGGGCTCCGAGTGACATGGGAAATTAATTATACGCTCCTGAAAATCCTGACCTCCGCCTGAACGCTAAAACAGATCATTGTGTATCTTCATTCCTCACGTACCTTTATCTACGATAATAAACGCGTTCGTTCATACGGCTTATTTTTTCATCCTATTAAATTTTTTAAGCATTGCTTGTTAATATTAATAAAATTATGAACAATTAGTTAGAAAACTTCGACGTTGAATTCGATATTATATCAAACTTTCATTTTTCGACTACCGTTTTACATTGGTATACGTTGCGAGTTAAAAAATTTATTAACGAAATTAATTGAAATTAAGCAGATATGTTGAAAAATAAATTGCCCTGGAAATATACATATAATAAATTACATTTGCATTAAAAAGAAATTAAAAAAGCTCTGTTGTGCATAACAGTAACATGTAGTATATCGAGATAAATTTTTAAACTTATAATTACAATGCGGATTTTTGTTGGATAAAGTTGCAGAAATGCATTCAATGTGAAGTATCTATTCCTCATAATATTAAATAGGTATTCAGGTAGATAAGTACTTGCATTCATAAGAATATAAATTTGCATAAATATCCGTAGTCAAGTTATAATAAATGAAATATTGTAGACATATTCTAATATGACGCAGAATTTCTTCATTGCACACAGCGTACGAATGTATCGATATCGTGAGAAATAGAAATAAAGATAGACTGAAACTCACGGAACAGCAACCCTGAAAGTACATCCGGGGATCCATTATCCAGATCTTGGAATTAAACTGCCCGAAACGACCATAAGATTTGTGTTTAGTCCTTTGTATAGAAGTAATCTGCTTCAGTAGTTGTCGTTCTAACACTTTCATATTCATTCTGTAGCTGAATTATCTACGACAGAGAATAAAAAACAAATATTAAATTTTATAATAAAAATCCATAGCAGGATAGAGAGGAACAAGAATTAGAAAATTATAATACCTTTTGCTACAAACCAGTTGCCACCAAGATCATTGATCACGATTTTCGTTGTACATACGCGAAACACGTGTGAAATCTATAAAAATAAAAAACGATTTTATTCTAAAGTATGTTCGCTTTTATACATATATCGTTATGAAATATACACGTGGGGAACGACATCATAGCCTCCGCCTTCTATCCAGTTTCTATCTCCTTTCTCATACTTTACCATCCTACCCAGTATAGACTCGGAATATTTATTTTTATTGCATTAGGTGTATACTCCCTGAGTCAACAGTTTCCTTTTTCTGAAGCATAAATCGAATCCGACTAGATGATTGAAACTGTGATTTCTTTTCATTTTTAATACTATTCCGTGGTAGAATTTATATTAACTTTAAACTTTTAAATATTTAGTTAACTTTTACAAGCAAATATGAGAAATAATACCCTTATCTGTAAAAAATTATTCGCATTCACACTACATTGCTTTAATACTTTCAAGAAGACGTAGCTTGCAAAGTTAGCGGCTACTAGCGAGTCCACTAAATCTTGTACCACCCCTGGTTGCCTAGCCATTCTTATTCCCTCGTTACTTGCAGCTCCGCTCGAGGCAGCTCTCTCCTTATTATATCGTCTTTCCACACCATAAAATCGGAAAAGAATATCGCTCCCCAAGACAATAGAAACTAATAAATTTGATTACTGATTACACTTGTGAATTTTTCTTTTTAGATTAAAAACTGATCATAAAACAGATCGTAATTGTAACAGAATTTTTATTCACGGTTATTGTAAGCACATTTTAAACTTTAATGTGCCCACCATTTTCTAAAATGCACACCATCGAAACGTAAATATAACACGGCGTTCCTAGCTGTGATAATCTAACCCTAACAATAAAAGTAACAAAGTGACAACACCTCTTACATCTCGTAACTGCGAAGATATTTACGTTGACAAACCTAATTTATACCTTAGGACGTATGGAAAGTTAAGAAATTGCATAAAATTTATTCTAACTTAACCAAAACCACTAAAGATAAATAATTGTCACAAATTGTGACGATACAAGAACAACGAATTGAACAATATGAATATTCGTTTTTAGGATAATAGATACTCACATATTTCAATTAATTGATAGTACTACAATTGGAGCACAACTATATTCTCACAAACTAATTGTTGAACACAAACGATAGTCCGACGCTACGAGGAGAAAAGATTACAACAATAGAAACGCGGGAAATTTAACTTTTGTATTCGGATGCAGAGACGCGATACACGCAGAGCCATCTGCAACATATCAACACGTCTCAATTCAAATGTAGATAATGCAGGAAGCAATTCACTTGCAACCTGCTTTACTGACTACTACATCAAATCATTTCACTGCCGATATACCCCGTCTGGGGTTTCACTGACGAGTTAACTTCAGTAATGTTCATATTAGAACAAAAATTTATTTATTTAATATTTATTTATTATATAATATTATATAACATATATATATTATATAATATATATTTATTTAGTAAATTTATATAAATATATATATTTATTTATATAAATATATATAAATATATTTATATATATTTATATATATATTTATATAAATATTTATATATATTTATATAAATAAATATATATATTTATATAACATATATATATTATATAAAAATTTATATAAAATTTATAAAATATTAAAATATAAAATATTATAAAATTATAAAATATATAAAAAGAATTTATATAAAAATTAAAATGACAGAATAATATAATTAAGTCGAATTTCTAATCTATCGATTTATATTATATATCGAATTATATTTACAGAAACTTTTTAATTTCAATATTCAATTGCTCAGCAACGGAATTAATTTTTAACCATTTGTAATGCTTAATAAATAATATAAAATTATTCGCTCAAATTACAACTTGAATTTCAATTTATATTACTAAAATAGTATCGGTAGCTGGCATAAGTACTCTACCGGAAGCAGTCTGCGAGTTCATCAACTACACCCATGCAAATACTTGTTAATAAAAACACTAGGTTATAGCAAGATACAAAACTTGTATACAGATGACATTCTCAGCCCTGCCTATACCTTGTCATGTTAGTAACGAAATGGAAGAGCAAAGCAATGAGTCAATCGTAGTGTACGTAGTCGTTTTCAGTAATAACAACAGAAAAATCGTCAATTTTTAAGTCAGCACACATTGCAGAGATTCCAGAAAGTGAATTCTACGCAACAATGACTGGGGATAAAGAAAAAAATAAAAGATTCTATTCTTGAATGGTATTTATAATTAACTATTTGCTATATTTTTATTATAATCGCGTAGCAAAGTAGTGAAATATTTCTTTCACATGGTTTCACATTTTCAAACGTAATTGCTGTTGAATATTACCATGAAATGTTCTCAAAGTTGGAGCACTTAGTCAATGGTTAGAATAATTACATATTCTTATAAATGCTAAAAATATTATAATTAATAATAATATAAATATTATAATTTTATGGAATAAAGAGTACTTTTGACCTGTATAATGTAATGTAATTATGTATTTATTCTTTGACAATTTGCACGTAAAAGATTCGTATTATCAATAAAGAATTCATCGATTCAAAAATAAATTTTTAAAAATAAGGGAATTTGAAACTTCATTCAAATATTCATATTTTAATTACAAAAATACTTTCCTCTTTTTTCTTTCCATTACATAAATTTTATTATATGTGAAAAAATATGTCGCAGATAAGACACTGGTAGGGATTATGTTTATATACTGGAGTGGATTATTTTTTACAAAGTACTCGATAAGTTATGGTAATAAACATTTATATAAATGCATTTCACTACAGTTATAAATTCTTAGCAAATATTAACATGTATCTATGCATTTTATCTTGTGAAGTAAGGGGAATCTTGTTTATTCTATACTCTTTGTTCGTATTTTCTTAATCGCATAAAACAAGGATACATAAGCATATGCTAAAGTAATGTATCACCTCAAATAAATGATGCGTACAATATATCATCCAATTTATTATTTTCTTCTCATTTGTAATCAATATCAGAATGAGAACATAGATATAATAAACCATTTACACGCTTAAGTCAAAACAACTGCCCCTAGTGTCCACTATGTGTTGGATGTGTATATACTCCTCATGTAGAGATTATCATTTTTGAATAATAATTTTCCGTGATAAAAAGTTTTGATATTATTGGATTAACTGCTTGAATTTCTAACTAATATTTATATTGTGAATGCATGTAAATTTATGGTAAGAATTTTGTACCAAATTGTTTAATATTTATTACACTTCAATAGTACTTATAGTTTTGGTAATTAAAGATTACGATTGATATTAGGTGAATAACAAAATATTCAAAGAAACATTATTATGTCTTGAAATAAAAATTGTTCAATAAATAGTTCTTCAATTGAAATTGTTAATAACTTAACTGTTTTAATGGTTAGTAATGTAGTAATCGTGTCAGTTTTTAAAAACATTCTTAAAACATTTTTAAACATATTTTATTCTGCCAAAAATATTATAGTAACATATGAACGATGTATAAAAATAATTCGTATATTACGTGCTTTGGTTTCATTATAATAAACTATTTTCAGTTTTAATCATACCATTATTAGTAGAATATTTACTTTAACAATTATACTCAGTACATTCTTGTTAAAAAAAAATAAAGATAAATAGAAAGAATATAATTTAGGAAGCTAACTATATTAATGATATAAATCTTATATTAATAATCTAACTACACAAAATTAGTTTTTAAAAAATTAGAAATTCTTTTGTATTAATATAAAATGTCTTTGACAGGGTAAAAAGAATTTTGAAGTGCCAAAGATTTTAAAACAAGACTGAAAAATGGTAAGCAAATTACCACAAGAGTTTAGAAGATATCTACGTAATAGAAATCACCTACAACATGTTCTTGAAGAAACTCAACGTACTTTAGAAGTTATTAATCTAGAAAATTTCTTTCCTGGAGGTAAATATTGAAGTTTTTAAATTTCGCTAAGATCAAAATAAAATTTTACCTAAATATTTTTTTACAGAAAATGTTGTGGAGGAATTACTACCCCCCTTAACATTGGACAGAATCACACATATTTTAGCAAATTCTCCAGCTATTGTAGTTCTTGGACAAGATAACAAGGCAAAAGCAACAATAGTTAATACTTTAATATCTACCAATATCTTACCAGTATGTAATGGATTATGGCGGTGGATTAAACTTACTTATGGTCAAACAAACCACATTAGTCTCACATTAGGTCTAGAATATGAAATACTTGAAAATTTGCAAGCAAATGAAAAACCTTGGACTACACTTCCAATCGAAGATCTAACAAAATCTGGAAGTGAAGATACAACTTATCCAACAGTACTTGAAGTCCAACTAAACCAACCTATATTAAAAGATGGTGTTCAAATATTTATTGCTCCAAATACTGGGGCGGTAAAAGTTCTTGAAAAAGAGTTGTTATCTATTTTACCAATATTTTTATATGCGCTTGGTGATCAACCTTTAACAGAACAAAATTTGAAAGAGCTAAGAGACCTAAGGGAGTCTTACCCCTTTAATCCAGTACTTTTTATATCATCTTTGGGAGATATCTTAATGACTGGCATTGATGCTGAATTGACTGAATCTGAACAACATAGACTTCAAAATCGACTAAGTTCTAATGATTCTACATCAAGTAAAACTGATGGTGATATTGATTTTGATAGAATGAATTCGCTTGGTTTAACATGGTTGGATCAGCTCGCAAATTTAGGTTTCCTTGGAATGAAAGAGTCTGTTGAAGTTGATCAATTATCTTGGCTCGGTAGTGGGCAATGTATTAGCTCTAGTGACTTTCTTGACTCATACAAAAAAACAGACCGAATTTTATATTTCATTCGTGGATGTTTGCAAACATACCTTATTAATGCTAGCACTTATTTAAATGAAGTACATACAACGAGCCTAAGAAAGTTTATTTTAAGTGCCTTTGATATGGCACGTATAATTCAAATAACTCCTAAGAGAATACAGTATGCTCAACAGAAGGAAAATGAATTATATGACAATTTAATGAAAATTGTTCATGAAAAACAACAAGAACTAACTGGATTAATACAAAATATTATTCAAGAGATGAAAAATGATGTATTATCATCTAGTAATGATGTATGTTTATATCAAAACCACTTCAATAATAAAGAGAGGACGGAATGGTCTGTAACCGTCAAAGCTGCAATTTCTGAAGTTCAGAGAATAATGCTTTACTGTTTAGGTGAAAAAGTTGCAAAGCAACTTGTAAATTCCGTTAACTGTTTACGTGAAAGCTTTTTTGGTACCTTACAGCGTTGTTTATTGAGTCTCGAAAGAACATACGAATGCGATACTTGTTTATTAGCTAGTGATGCTTTGAAACAAATACTTTCAGCTGCATATAATATTGAATTACATAATTCTTCACCATTTTCAATATATTCATTTTTAGAAAGATTCAATCTGATTTTTATGTCTTCATCTTTGCAATGGTCATCAACTCATACTCTAGATGTAGCTTGGTGGAAAAAAGTGGAAATTGAGATATTGAATTCTTTATCAGCATCAAAGTTGGCTAAAATGATATTGATGCAATTTGGAGATAAACTTGAGTCCTCACATGATGCATTTCAGGCTGCTCTCAGATCAATAGAAAATTATTATTCTGGGGAGTTAGAAAGAACTGAAGAACAAAGAATAGCTATTAGAAAATATCATGCTCCTAGATTAGCTAAATTAGCATTAGAATCCACATCAATGATAGATCTTGTTCGCTATGGAATGCCCCATTATAAAGAAGAAATTGGTCGTGGTCAATATGGCATTGTATTTGCTTCTGATGGCTGGGGAGGCACATCTGGTCCTTGTGCAGTTAAGTCAGTTGTTCCTTCAGACGAAAGCCATTGGAATGATCTGGCTATGGAATTTTACTATAGTAGGTCCATTCCTGAACATAAAAGAATAGTGAAGCTTCGCGGATCAGTTATTGATCAATCTTATGGTGGAGGATTTGGTCTTGGATCTGCAGTTCTTTTAATATCGGATCGTTTAAGTCGTGATTTATATTGTGGAATACGCGCTGGTTTATCTTGGTTAGAACGCATACAAATAGCTCTAGATGTGTTGGAAGGAATACGCTATCTTCATTCTCAAGGACTTGTACATCGGGATATTAAATTAAAAAATGTTCTTCTCGATACCGAAAATAGAGCAAAATTAACTGACTTTGGATTTTGCATCACTGAAGTTATGATGTTAGGGAGTATTGTTGGAACACCTGTTCATATGGCACCAGAGCTCCTCTCTGGTCATTATGATAGTAGCGTCGATGTATATGCATTTGGAATTTTATTTTGGTACATATGCGCGGGACATGTAAGATTACCATATGCTTTTGAACAATTCCATAATAAAGAACTATTATGGACTAGTGTGAGAAAAGGTAAGTTTATAAGTCTTGAAGAATTTATTTAGCTTTGTACTCCTCTTTTCTAAGTATTGTTTTCATTGTTATTAGGTATACGTCCAGAAAGATTACCTTCTTTTGACAATGAATGTTGGAAGTTAATGGAACAATGTTGGTCTGGAGAACCATCTAAACGTCCTTTACTTGGTGCTATTGTACCAGTTTTAGAATCTATTCAACAAAAAGCAAAAGCGAAAGAAGCCTTACAAGAACTTTCAACAGAGAAGTTACAAGCAAGTTCGTCAACAGATTTAAAAAATCCTGCATTAGCATTAGCAGAACCTTATAATCAAAGAGGTACTGTAGCTAGCCCTCCTCCTGCAAAACGTAGGGCAATGAGCATTATAAAATATCATCTTTTTCTGACCAACTTATACATTCAAATGCGGGAACTATAAAGTGCGTATTATTTTCTCTGCTTGTGTATTTAAAATTTTTAGGTGATCTGACTATATTCAATCTCAGCTCTAAATATTTTTTAAAACAATTTATTAGTTTCTATTGCATATATTTGGCGCCTTTCAATAGTATTTTAAGTGCCACAGTATTAATTGACAACCTAATTATTATTACTCTCTTAGAAATTTTTTTAATTTTATATCTGCCTACAAATAATTTAATTTAATTTAATATAAACAAAAAAGAACAAAATAATTGAACTGTGTAAATATAATTTATGATTAAATATGCAATTATGAACAGATTGTATAAATTTATTTTTATATTAGAAACATAAGTACATAATTATGATATTTGATGAATTACGTATGTAATTAGTGAGGTATCCACTTCATTGTGATATGAAAAGGTATGATAGAGAGTAAGGAAATCCAAGATTGTAAAGATTGAAAAATAAATAAAGATTCCCAGTTTTCTACTGACTGTTTTAATGCTATTAAAACTTTCTGTGGAGTATCTAATTCTTAATATTTTAAATTTTCTAATATCAATATATTTATATGTTGCTCAGTGACAAACTTCTCTATTACTGACATAAATTTATATTGTTTTCAGATCTCAGATTTTTCAAAATAGAATCTACATAAATGTTCAAGTGGAATTTCAAAAAATGATAATGTCTTTTAGTGTGGAAGGCTTTGTCATTTGGCAAGACATTTTTATGATACACTTGGACTGTAACATACAAATTCTTAATTACCAGCAAGTACCAGTACTAAGAACTGGATACACAGAAAATTTGAAGTTAGTGGAATTAAGATTATATAAAAATAATTTTATACATATTTAAATGATTATAAAATATTAAGGTTATTTTATATTTCTGTTTTATTTTTAACGTTTTTAATTTTTACGTAAACTAGTCATAATTACATATCTGTAAGTAGCCGATCTCTAGTTGTACTATTTTATTGAATGTAATATTGCATTTATACAATTAAAGTATTTTTGTAAGATATAATCCTGTTAGAAGATTAACTTATAATCAAATATTTTAAATGATATTCAAAGTAACAAATCAAGATTACATTTTGCTTTTTCTAGATCATGTAGAAATTTATAAAATTCACTGATTGTCATTTC
The DNA here is from genome assembly GCF_024542735.1 of Bombus huntii. Lineage (NCBI taxonomy): Eukaryota > Metazoa > Arthropoda > Insecta > Hymenoptera > Apidae > Bombus > Bombus huntii. The sequence goes on from NC_066250.1 coordinate 6,096,239, forward strand.
TACAAAAACGTTCCTTGTTTTGCCATTTTCTTCTAATTTTAATTTTAAATGCAAGAATGATTTCCCCATGTTGTCAGATTCATTACTCGCTGCTGTTACTGTAAAAATTTATTTATTTAATATTATATTACTTTATAAAAATGTACTATTTAATTATATGTACAGGAGAGGATTGGGGTTAGGTTCTTCAGTATGTTAATATTATATATTGTTTTGCATTCTTATACTTATTCTAACTTTAACTAAATAAATAACGTATTTCATTTTTTTATAGAGCAAAAAGAAGAACACTAATGATAGTTTTTATACTTTACAAGTTATCAAACGTTTTAAAGGTATTTAAAATATTTTATCTAACTATAACAGAAATTTCTAAAACAATTTGTGTTTTGAGGTTAGATTCGTACCACCAAATCTCCACGAAATGTCAAGGATTTTTGTGATATTTTTAACCATTTTGTATTCAAAATAGGATCCTTTTATTTATTTGTTAACAATGCCTTTATTTATACTCTACTTGTTGCTGAATATCAGATATTGTATTGATAAATGTTATAGCAGTCTGTGTACTTAAGCGAATGCAACAAGTATAAATTATGAAGGCGGGAATTGATGAATGTACATGATGAGATAAAAGAAAGATATTGTATAATTATTCTGCCGAATAATTTAATTCGCAGATATTATTATTATAATTTAATTATTATTATTATAATAATTTAATTTAAGCAGATTTAACTTTTATATTGAAATGTAATTTTGAAGTAATATATTTTAAAATCATTATATCATACAGCGAACGAATAATTGTAATCTTACCAGATAATTTAGTTTTCTACTAAATAAACGTATTAAATCAGGACGATTTATTTTTATTTTATATTTAATTACATATGTAACATTATATTTAATATCTTTAGTATATTTACCTATTATGTATTCAATTACCTATTATGATTCATATTTACATATTAAACATTATTCAAGTGATATTTATTTTTGCATTATTATATTTTACAGCTTTGCTTATTTCTAAGATTTTACAACCAAGGGAATTAGGGAATTAAAATGCCTTCAATCTAATCGTACTTTATTTGGTTAACTTTTGATTTATCGGTAGAACGACGAAATATTTCAGATTTTTATCGTTCCAGCTTAGCTAGATGATTGGTTAGAGAAAAAACGATTGTCATGGTTTCGATATAGTTAGCAAAAACCTAGTACGAAAATTGGTTCCAATAAATCCTTTGGATGTCGTGTACTTTCGATCTAGGACAAAAATGGCTAGAAGCAAGAAACACCAGAATGCAATAAAACCTAAAGTTAGTTTCGTAGTACTTGTATCACGAATAAAATCTGGGTAGATTTACAAAAGCAAGAGTTCATTTGTCCCATACTTAACTGTAATACGTTGAGGGGAGAACTCGAGATCCGTTTCAGTCAACAGTATCAAGTATAATTTAGACTCTTAGAATAATAGACGTTGCAATGCAAAACAGATGATGAGTATCAAATTCGGAAGAAATTTTATTCTTCTTTTTGAGTCACGACTATCACGAGTCATATAATATAATGAGGCTCGCGTATTTCTGTGGCTTGCGTAATCATTTTCTATCATCGAAGAGAAAAAAACGTTGGTATAGATTTATTCTTATTAGAATGCCCGAGTATAATAATCAAGTAAAATAAAAGGTTAAAAATACGATCGTTATTATCAAGCGTTGATTGATACTCGTTGATTGTATCTTTAATTACGTAAGTGTTTGCTTCTGAATGCAACACGAACTTCATTCGTTATTCGTCCTAAGACAAAAAGATTTCTTTCACTGCTTCTGTTCTGCTTGAAAGCGAGAGATTTGTTATGTTTTTTTGAAGTAATAACCGATAACAAACGGAGCAGCTTGCAAAGTGTTGCAGTACTTAATTTAATTCTTAAACTACAGCCGTGTGATAAAATGTCTCGGATTTTTGTAAAGTACGGATTTTTCTAGGAACATAACAAATATAAATGCTCTTACTACGTAGCTAAGTACAAACTAAAAATAGTACCCTCTAGACATAATCGCTTTAGACGGTGAATGTTATTTAAGATACTTTTTTATATGATAAAGAATGAACAAAATATCAAAAATATCAAAAATAAAAATATATCATGAATTTAGGGGGATGTTACGATTACAACTTACGAAGTAAGTCTTCGGCTATGTTTCGTTCGGCTATCCGTGTCGATTAAGGGCGCGAGAGGTATCGTGTGCCGTGCTATCTGAATTTATATGCAAATTTTCTCTATAACGCGCCATTGTTTTCCCGACATTCATAAATAAAGGATGGTAGAATCACGGATGAATCCCTTAACCAAAAGCTCGCTGTTTAGTTTCACGCAAACGGTACATTGGAACTTTCGAAATACGCCATATTTGTTGTCGAAGCTTGTTAGAATTTCTAATTAAACCACACACAGAAATGATAAATCTATCTTAAGCTACTCCGGCTTTAGGTCACTTGGTAATAAGTTTGCAAAGTTTCTTCGTGCGTAGTTGCTTTGAGACATCCAGAGATTATGATCAGTTATTATAATTATCAGATAATCGAAATGTTATTTTCGTTTGACCGTTCTTCAAACTAGCCCACCAATAAAATTCAAGATTCCGTTGGATCGTTTCTTATTGAATCCCACTGTATCTGCATATATTTCGTTCTACGTCTCTCTATTGCTTGCTCGTTACAGATGCAAAATACGAAAATACGAAGAGGAGATCCTTCTTTTATATGCTTTTAGCAAAGTAGTACAGAAACGTAGAATAATTTTCAAAAGATCTTGAATAATTTTGAAACGATTTCGGTCAATGGCCTCGAAATGGCATCGAATGACGCTAATATAATGCTTAAATAATCCCGAACAACCAACACAATAATTTTTTCAGAATCCTGGGATAGGTTTCAAATAATCTCAATAGTTCGTGTACTATTTCTTCGTTCGACTTTTATATATTTCATAAATCACTTATGAGAGCAAACAAACCTTATAAGGGAGATTCAGTAGATTTCTAGTCTCAGACATATCCCTGTATTTTTTGTTAATCAAGCTGCGTTTGCTCTCTAGTTGAAAGCGAGCAAACATTTGACAAAAGGGAGCGGGAGTTAGGTGATTCGATTAAATAACTCGGTAACAGGAAGAAGGGAAGAGCAATAGCCATAAAATCGAGGAAGGGGAACAAGACGTTACAACGTAGCCTAGGCGTACGTCAGTTCAAGGAGAAAATCCGCATAAGCGGTGGCGTTTTAAAAAGCATCCCTGTAGACTGTAGAGTTACCTATCTTAGGCATCCCCTTTTTTTGCCCCTCTATCGTCTGACTTTTTGCACGTTGCTTTACCATTTTGTGCTCCACTGTTGCTTCACGACTACTCGACAAATAAGCAGTTGCTTTGAATATGGAAGGTTTCTTATTACTTTGCTTTGTTCATGGTAGAAAGGAAATTACAGTGTTAATAAATATCGAGTTAAAACGAATCGTGATAAAATTCTCTTTCCTCTCGCATTTTAAGAATATTAAAAGCTCGACTTGTGTAAGTAATATGTGTGAATGTAAAATATGCCAAGTATCGAGCTCTGAATAGGTGTTTTGAAGTAGAGACAATTTCGCGCGGAGAGGAATTTGCGCGATTGTTTTGTCGCAAAAACCTCATCGATCGGTTAGTAAATTTTACAAGCCAGGGAAATTTTACAGGCTCGCAAAAATGGCATGTAATAAAGCATGCGGCGTATAATTTCGTAAATTATAGTCAGACTAATGCGGCCGTGTATGCAGTTTTACACCCCCACCAGGTTTAATAAAATTTATCCGGCAACCGTGACCACGTGCACCCTCATGCATGTAGACGAGTCTCTGGCTTTGTATTACATTCAACTCTATCGTAGGATCGTGATTGTGTTGGTGACGATTCCTGCAACTGGGTGGGGCGGTGCGCGAGCGCCTGCGTCAGATAAGACATCCAGGAGCGTGTCTCCTGGGTTATCCTTAAAATATCCAGGCTATCCTATTACCACGAAATTCGAATCGCGGCAGCTTATCATTAATCACGGCCACCCTTCGACGAGCATAGTTGCTACGGCACCCTGTAGTGTCCTTTTTTCATCGGTTCTATACTTGTTTGTTCGCGTTTTGAAACGCCGTGCGTGGTCGTCATGCTTGACTTTCCCTTCCTGTCATGTTTTCCCTTTATCTTCTTCTTTGCGCTTTTTCGATTCCCACAATGTTGGTCGTTCTCTTCTGGAGCAGCGATTCATGGCGAACCACTGAAAGAGAACGAAACGATAAATCTACAGGCGATGAACGAGGTGCTCGGCAGCTTGCCCTTGTGTTCACTCGATCGACTTTTATTTCAAAGCTTGGCTGGAAAGGGATAGTCGTGAGAGAACAAGAGCAAGAGTGAGAGAAGAAGTGTATAGATATGTAAGGGAAGGAAAGAGAGCGACGAAGCAGGTTGAGCCTAAGGAAAAAATAAGGTTGAGGGGGTGGGAAACCAAGGGAGAGTTTGGATGCGCGTACGACGTGAAACACGGCCCAGTAATTTGGAGAAAATTTAAAGCTCTCTGTCGGGGTAATTGCATAGGCGTCTCTATGCCGCTGTGTGCGCCGTTTTCTACCGCGTTCTCTTTTTTCACCTTTTTTCTTTTTTCTTCGTTTTGCGGGTTTGTTTTTCATTGAAGGCGAGAGGACTGAAAGGGTTCCTAATTAAATGATACGCTCGCGCTTTCTAACCGACAAAGAATGTATCAAACGCGTATACGATAAAATTCTACGAGGTAGAAAGACGTGACGAATAGAAAAGATGAGACGCGTCCACAGGTACAAATACGGAACGATCTACTTCCGGACAGTGTGCTCGACTTCGTTCACTGTGCTACGAGAACTTATTACTATAGCGATTCATGGTTACTTATCGCGCTGGATGTATTATCCTTGCAATTTCGTGTCGCGGAAAGGGGAACAAAAGGAAGAGAGAATAGGTCATAGGAATAGAAAAGAGAGAGTGGATTTGGAGTGCAAGGCCGGATAAATCGCGGTTGTCCGACGAGATAGACCGATTCTTAATACACGAGGGATTCCGATTTTCATTTTTAAAGAATCGCGCGTTTCAGTGGCCTCGTCTAGTACTGCTGTATCTAGAACTTTTTAAATGAGGCGCACGGTACAAACGAGTCGTCACCGCCCGGCAAAGTATTATGGAATATAACGTCGCGTAATTTCTAGCGTCTAACGTGTACGCCGACGCGTAATAAACGACAAAAAGGAAGAAAAAATTGACTCCACCCAGCGAGAAAAAGAATAAGTTTGCGTACAGGACGGATGGAGAGAAATGCGGTTGTGCAACTAGAGACACGAATGTAAGTGAGAAGGAGGAAAACTGCGAGCAGTGACGGCGTATGTACTAGTCCGTTTGCAGCGATACGATATGTTTCCCCACGCTTTTTGTTTTAATTTCGTAGGAGCCACCAACTCTCGTGCCCTCTCTCCTTCGTTTCTCTGTTTTTCTCTTGTTTCCTCTCTCATGGGAGCCCCGCGAAATGTACCACGGTGGTTTTCAGCACTGTGGATGCTGCTAGCTATATATCCACCAACCTCTTCCCCTTTTCCATCCTCATCCTCCCACTATCCCTCTTTCCTTTCACTCCTCCATTTTCCCCTAACCCCCTCCCACCCATTCTTCCCTCCATCGTGCTATATCCCTTCCCCTTGCACGCTTTTGCTGCCACCCCTACGAGTCGGTAAAGGGCTGAACCGGCCAGTGCAATCCACGACGAGTTCGACGTCGAATCCACGCGTCTCCCGTGTCTTATGCTACGTGATTTTTTCACGCGTTGCTCGCGTTTTGCCGCGCGGTAAAACGATATTGTTCCGTTCGTTCGTTTGACCTTTTATTTCGTTCCGTTCCGTTCGTTCGTTCTCCGTTCGTCAATACAAGAGGCACATACGTGTCACGATTCGCCTCGAGCTCGTTCCATTAGAGACGCTTTGTTCGCGCCTACGGTTCGTCTCCTCGTATTTTCCTTCCACATCGTTCCGAACAGCCTCGTTACGCGTCATGCATCGTCGCGTCGAGCGCGTTTATTCTCCCTTAGGTTAATTAGCGTGCGGCCCAGTTTAATGATCTTTCGAACGTCATTAAACTCCCGCTCGGCCAGGGTGCACTCGAGCCGTGAACTTCGACAGGGAAACGCCGCGTCAAGTAGCTGGAAAATGATACGTTTGGGACAACGACGTAACTTCGAGGATCGTTAAGCGAGTCGACAACTTATCGGCGGGATGTCAACATCGTGCCTGTCTCCTGTCCAACTTGACGATCTTGTAATCTATCGAAGCTACAGAATGTCGCGGCGACACGTAAGTCTGCCACTTCGCTCTTTTCAATTTGTCATTTTCATCCTGTTTCTACATACCCACACTCCGTAGCCATCGATTTACCTCGTTGTTTTGTTGCTCGTGAACGATACAGTTGCCGGTGAGATTAAAACCGTACAAAGAGCAATTGTCGCGAGTCGACTAAAGAAAGGTTCGGTTCGAACAGAGTCAATAGCGCGCCGGAGAAACTGGAGGAAATTTATAACTCGAATAACTTCGCGATTCGTTGAATATATTTTCTCCCTTTTTCTTTTACCTCCCTTAGCCGGTGGTTCGGTTTTTTTTTTACGGCTCGGCAACTCATTGAGTATTCATTCAATACACACGTTTTTTCCGCGGCCTGTACTCCTCGGCGTGTAAGGTATAAGTGTTTGTCTGTGTACCAACGTCCGCGTCTACTTGAATTCTTTTCGAGTGTCAGATGTTTTTTGCGTAAAAGCGGGTCAAAAGAACGGACGGGATCTTTTTACACACTACGGTACCTACGAGATACATGTCTATACGTATGCCTGTCTATGTATACCTAGATGTATTTGTACCCTCGTCAAAAATGGATTGTGTAGAAGTCAGAGTAGTACTGCGAATTTTGTTTAATGTTGCGAACTAACTATGTTATTCCCGCATACGTGCGGAATACGCGTAAAACCGTGTTTAATACGCTTTAATTCTTCGTCCTGGGAACTCGATGAAACTAGATTTTAACTTGGGTGATAAATTTTCATCGTTCATAGAGTATCTACACGACGTCGACTTATCTGTCGAGCAATCGGGTGACAGTTTAAACGAAGGACCTAATTGTAGAACGTAAATCGTCGAGTCTAGGATGGATAGGGTCGTGATTCTGTATATGGCGTAGGCTCGAAATTATGGAATAGACAGGAACTTAGCTGTAGTTTTGGTGCTGTTGCTGGTTCACTGTATCGGGTAGGAGTTTAGAAAACGTGGTATTCATGTAAGAAAACAGTTAAGCCATATTTCTAACGTCGACAGGATGCTACTAAAAAACGATGACGTGTTTCGCTTCGTGCAAGATCGAGGGAAAAAGTCTTGGTTGCAAGAAACAGAAAAGAAAAACGAGAAAACAGGGAGGAGGAGGGAGGGAGGGAGGGAGGGAGAGAGAGAGAGAGAGAGAGTAAAAAAAAAGAGACTCATTAATTCTGTTTTTTCGTGCACTATAATGGAAACTCGCTTGAACTTTCTTATTCCTTCGTTAGCCACTCCTGGCGTCGTGAAAAGGCAAAGTCTTATTTCGTACACGACCGACAAAGAAGAAACTTGTCATCCTAAAGGGTAATTAAACGGCGATAATTGTGGTGATTACACGCGGATAAATCGTCCGGCTATCGAAAGTTTTATTTGGCATATTAATTTTATTGCCATTGCATCCGGTCGACATGTAGACGATAACTTTAATTGGCCTGGCGTGTTTCATCGCGTTTCCCGATAATTGTTCAATAATAAAATAACACAAGACTATGCCACCGTTGCCGAGACTAGAATTAAACTAGCGTAGATTTCACGCTACGCGGTGGCATACAACCCAAAAAGGAGGGATGACCAGCGAAATTTATTCGATCTCAAAGCGAGCCGTTTCACCGTGAAACGAGACTTTGTAGTCATTAAAATAATCCGGATACCCGTTCAAGGTACTTCGTGATTCAAATTGCGTTGTAAAAAAAACCTAATTTGTAAACATGTAATCAAATGACCGACCAATAGGGTAGTAGTGCGTGGAATGTAATTCTCGCTAATGAGCACTTTGTTAGAAAACTCGGCGCGAAGAGATTAGGTGAGATTTCGGAGACAGCTCGGAAATTAGTTTCCCATGAAACAACAGGTAAATTCTTCTTCGTCTCTGTCTTATTCGTTTCTCGTACTTTCCTTCCTTCCACTTCCCCACTTTTCACGATCGGACAAATATTATTCTCTTGAACACGGATATCCCGACCGGATTTACGTGTATGTGTGTCGTTTAACTTTAAAAAGGTCCATTCACGATGGATTTCATTGCTGTTAACACCATGCTTCGCGTTTGTCATTGACGTGAGCTGGTGTATGCTTTGTCAGTGAGACAGGTTGAATGTCCCCGTTGATTGCTTTCTTCGATTCCACCTCTTTTCTACTATGATCAATAACACTGTCAATAGGTGATGGACGACTGGTGGAAAATGTATTTTCACCTGAACGAATCGTACGTTCTAGTAATTCTCACGGTTTCCATGAATTTCAACGGGGACCACCTTGCCCATTTCGGGCCGGTCATTTCGAATTGATTCCCAGTTGAACTAATTTCACGAGTGTGATTGTTCTCCCAGAGACAGAGGCAAACAAACGGCTGGTGGAAGAAGCTTGCATAGATGATGTGTCACGATATCGTATCGGGAAATGACAAACACGTATATTGTTCTAAATTTCGCCGATCATTTCAAAACAGTGAAATTAAGCGAGAAATAATTGTAATCGATGGACCGTCGTTGCGATAATATCACGTCCGGGACGAATAAATATTGGTCCATTAGTGTGTTTTATTGTATACCAAATAAATTTCCCCACGTGCTCCACGGAGAATTGAAAATATATCAACAATTTGCAGTAATTTACTGTTGTACATAACGAATTGTATACGATACTTTCATCCAACCTCGCCGGCCTGTGTTATTGATATACAAAGTAACACAGGCGCTGTTATATCTGCAGGTAATTTTATTCATGAAAAAAAGCGACAGATTATTACGAGATATTATTGAATGGCCAGCATCACAAAAAATTTTTCGCGCTTCGACGGTTTTAATAAAACGGCGTTTTACGTTTCACGTAAACGACATTCTCACCTTTCGTGAAATATCAAACGTAAAACGTAGGATGGTTTCTCGCAAAAATCTCGATCACTAGTGTGGCTAACATCCTACTAACCGTAGTGTGGCATTTGTATTTCTCCTCTTTCCCCTTTTTCTTCCTCCTGTTTCTACTTCGTTTCCTCGTCTCCTTCACGAAAAGTATTTCTTTCCGAGAGACAAAACGTTGTTCACGCTTCCATTCTAAACTTTCCTCCCCATTTAATAACCGCACAATGCAGCTCTACGCTTAACATCATCGTATAATATTCTCCGTAGCGCAAGTTCCTTACAACTGTTTTTCAAAGCTTCATCCTGGTCATCGCACGAAACAAAAGCCTGGCTTTTCCTCCCGTGACGTGAGAATGTTAATCACACTTAGTGTAATCGCTCTCCACAGAAAACCGAATACCACTCGATACCGCGGAAATGCAATCGTGAAAAGTTTCAATCGACTCTCTCGAGCAACGAATAAATATCTCGATGTATCCGGTGTAGCGCCAGAAAAAATAACATTTTTTTTGATCGTGTATATCCACGAAGTCTGGTTTGCGCGCGAAATTATGCACATATGTAATGCGAATCGATACCTACTGTACAATACATAGTCTCGATATGAATGAATACCAAACAGGATGATACAGATTTTCAATTAACCGCTCTTCCTTGCGCGTATTCATCGACGTCCTCTCGTTCATTCGTTTTGTTTCGTTGTAAATGAACCTATATACCTGCATGCGCGTATAGGTATGCATGTAAAGAGAAAGACGCTAGGGAGGTGAAACGTATTGCGTCGCCGTGACGTTCGCCACAATACCGTTGTCTCGTTGGAATAAAGGGCAACGATTTTCATTTAAATGTCTTCGGGTCAGTCAAGTGGCCAAATAGGACGTGACATCCGACGACGATCGGCTCGATAATCGATACGAACCCATAGGTTAAATCGATGCTCAGGATTATCGGCACTTTAATCGACGCGGCAATTGTGCAATTTCGTGTATCACCGAGATACAGAGCGAGAGATGAATCTGTACACAACGAAGTGAACTTAATTACCCAGTACGGATGCCAAATTCAGGCCAGACCGTTCTATCCTGTACATGTACGAACGATACGTGTTTATGCGAAAGGAAAAGAGCGGATGGTGCAGATAGAAGGATCTACATTATTCAACGGTCGACTCTTTAGTCGAAGCTTCTTTACGTAATACGCTCCTCTTCTCTCGGTATTAAGTTTTTCGTCATACTTCTCTCTGTGACGACCGATCCGTCTGGAAGCGTACCTTTTCAATGAGCTTCGTCGAGCTACGACAGAGGGTTCACATCCGATAAACCCGATAAATTCCACCGACAAATGTCCTCCCGGATACCAATTAGTATTCATAAAGTCGACCGCTCTTTATCCTCTGCTCCTGATCCTAAATCCTTAATCCGCCATATTTCCTAAGAAGATACGTAGCCTCTGTGAACTCCGTGACTTTGCTCCCCGATGTCGATAGATTCCTGAGAAATCGTGCGTTATCCCACTGTTCGTTATCATGTCGATCACGTACCCTTCTTTACAGATTAAAACACGAGGTTTCTTAATTCGAAACGTGGGTCATAATCTCCAATAAGGGGGGGAAACTCTAGCTTGTTTATTAAGATTCTGATCGTCCGTGGTGTTAATCCCGATAGAGATACAGCGAAAAATATAGACGAAAGGAAGTTGAGTCGCGTGTATCGAGAAAAGAGAGACATTGAGTTATATTCTAGTTATTCACTGACAAGCCAGAAGCATGACAGCAAACTTATTTAAGGCGGTTCATATTTTCTAGCGTGCTTATTATTCAGAACGATCCATCGTCGAGCTTCATTCTCCAAATTCACCGAGAAGATGGCCGTTTAAAATATCGAAGCTTTTTCGCTTACTTCGAACTCTTAAATGGTCCGGTGAAAGATTCAGGAAACACTTTCCATTTCCTTCGAGAGATTTCTTTTATCAAAGTAAAAGAGCGATTCAAAAATGACCGAAGCCCACGATAAAAGGGACCAAATTTTCCAGAAAACTTTCTGCTTGTACGGTGAAGCGAAAGAGAAAAATTCTTTGACCCACGTTTGGTAATTCGCATATCCATTGAATAGCTTGGAAAATATTTAACAGGTAAAATCGTTTTTCATCGATGCATACATTTCGAGTTCTCACGAGTAAGATAATAGCTCGGTGGCAGTAACCATAATCGTTATACCCGCAGACCTTAACGTAAACTAAGACGGTATGTACTCGAAAGCCGAAAGACACTACACACACACACACACACACACACCTGACATTGTATCTTTTCCTGAATAATTCACGCATTACAGCATACTACGATTTCACAGCATAAAAAATGGACGGAAAAATATCATCGACTTGTTTTTCTCCGTCCACCGCTCAATCTTACGAGAGTCTTCAAAATCTTAATCCTACACGGTGTTTCCGGGTTCTTGATTTATTATTACTTTATCTTAAAATATGCATCTACGTCGGAACATTTACCACAATTTCATTTCTGTCTCACGCACCGTCTCACACATATTCCAAGCTTATCGTTGATGCTTCCACCACTAGTTGTTGCCTCTTCCAACGGCGTGAACCGCATCATCGTTTATATCCCGTTTGCCTCAGCCTCGTTTTTCCTCACTTTTTTTTATTACTCCGACTCGCTCGCGACCTTAGTCGCTCGTTAAATTTCGCGCCGTCTTCCGGGAGCTTAACGCTCCACGTAGTAAAGATAGGAGAGGAAGAAGTGCTCTTCTCGTGGACGAGGGAAAAGTTGCTTTTCACTGGATGTATCGCGGTGTACTCGTGAGCTTTGGTGGCTGCCGCCGTGGCGTCGCAACGATTCGTTCGTTTCTCGAGGATCCTTTAATGAGTGATGATCTTTTAATAAATGCCGCCTCTGTCGCGTTTTCCATCTTCAGCTTTGCCGTGTCCAAGTGAAAATTTTCACCGTCTATTCCACTCGTTTCATCCAAGAGTCCTCTTCCATCGAATCGTTTCGAAATGATTTTCTCTATCCTTTTGGCCTGTCTGTCTTTCACTTTTTTTTTCTCTCTTTTTCTCTCTCGTTCCTCGTAATTCCCACCGGCTGACTAACGCGTTTCACCGTCGAAAACGAAACCGTACGTACGTTACACGTCGGACAGATAGACTTTTATACGCGTACCTCGTGGGATCGTTGTTTTCTACGAGTTTACAATTCCCGGATGAACGACGAAACAATGAATAGCCCGGAGCAACAGATTCGTCGAAATTAATTCACCGAAAGTAATTCTCTGGTTTTATTATCATTAACGGTTATTACGCGCGTAAATTATTTACCGAGTTTCCAATTAATATAACGAATTAAAAGGCGCCTACGTAAACGCGAAAATCACGAGCTATTCCGATGCAGAAACGTTTAAGGGACTAGTCTGAGGTGAAAGCCAAGAAGAAAGAAAGAAAGAATCGCTATTAAATTAAAATGTCATTCTCTTTTCCGCTTTGTCTATTACATTTTCTTCGTTACGGGTTTTCGAGATTTCGGGTCAGACCTAAACGCAAAGTAAAAAGAGCCCTGTTACCATTAAGATTTTACGAGCGTCGAGTCTGACAACGAGACGCTTCTACTGTACTATACTATATCCACTGTGCTCGAATTTCAGGAGGGTGAGCAGTATCAGGAACGAGCCGACCCTTAAGGAAGCGAGTCATCCGTAATCCCTGAAGCAGTGCAGCTTGGTCTCGGCCTTGTACGGATACCAACCGCGGGACAGGGCAAATTCCTCAAAGGAGCGGGTTAACCACGACGATCTTCCACGAAGACAGGCCACGCGCTACTATCGCTTGAGAGTGGCATGCGCGTGTGTGTTTACGCAGGTAGACGTTCTTGGGTTCGAGGAAGTTGTGGAAGAGAAGGATCGGCTTCTCTGCCTAGAGGCAGACACGGAGAGAGCGTTAACTTGGTTGGCTAAAGACACAGTCGTCTGGTAGCCGCAGCTTGCCGCAGCTTGCCGCAGTATTCCACAAACTTGCACAATATCCACAAACCCGGGAGCCCGCGAAATTCTTTAGTAAATCTTCTGGCATTTGCCTTCCGAGACGAACGCAACGCGTGTGTAAAACGCGCTGAAGAGCGACGACGGTTTGCCGAGCGAGAAGGAAGCAGGCCGTGTGCCGGTTAAGTGTAGCCGAGCGTCGAAAATGCATCGTTGAAAAGGGTCTCGAGAAGAAGGTGGAAACGTTGCGCCGAGCTCGCTGTTAACGCGCACCAAGAGTGACGTCGGGTTGGAACAGTTGAGACATTCGTAAATGAGGGACCAGAGAAGGTAGGCGTGACAAGGGTCCGCTTAAGCCAGAATATTAGTCGTGTCATCTAATGATCGTCGTGTTTCGCTTCGTCCATTTAGTTTTGTAATATCTAGAGAAATTTCTACTCGTGTCGACCCCGGTGAGAATCCCCGTACATTTCAAAGTTCCGCTTTGGACCCTCCTCTTTCAGCGTTGACATTTCCTGTATTTCCAATTAAAATCTGGATAGAGGAACGTAGATTCACGAAGAAAGGACAACGTGACACGAAAGTCCTGACGGTTGACGCGGTAAAGAGATGGTAGTAGCCCGGATTCGTTATCGGTGTTGACGCAGGCAAGTATACCAGTGGATGTTACGTTGTAGAAGGATTCAAAAGAACGTAGTCGAAGGGACAGGAAGTGAATCGGAAGCAAGAAAGCTTTTGCGGCTGTGGAAATATTAATGTTAGAAATTAAGTCATCCTGAGTATTCGCTGAAAGCGTCGTGAAATTCCCACGCGATTCCGTTAATATCTAACTTGAAGCAGTAAAGAAAAGCCTTGTAGTAGGAAAGTAGCGGAATAGAAGCGCGAATGTTGCTTGTCGACGGCTCTTTCTCCTTCTCTTTCTCTGCCCGTCTGTACTGTCGGTGTCTATGTACTGTTGAGTAAAAAGAAAGGCAGAGATTTCTTCACAGAAGTAGCCCGTTGGCTGTGGAACAGTAGTAACGGAACGCTGAAAGCCACTCGAGAAAGAGAAACCCGGGAAACGCGCTCGGTTCTATGGCCTAGAGCATCCTGTATTTCTGATAACGTACAGAATTCAGTAATGTTCCATGCAGGAAGGTTAGTGAATGAAGGCTGAATGGAAAACCGGTAAGCAAGAAAGTCCTTTCGCCTAGAGGCGAACTATTAACTTTGCTTCCAAAGGGTGTCGTCCAACGGGTCACCACAACGTCTTGCGAACTTCAATAATATACACCACAGCGCAATTCAAATCCGACGGCCATTGCGATACTTGTATCTTCCTGCTTGTCCTTCGGACGCATGAGAAGGGATCTGGTGTGCCTCGAACGTTTCGAGAGACCGCAACCTATAACTGTGGAACAATAGTCGAACACGACGACCGAGCAACTTGCCAGAACCTTCCGTGGCATTTTCTTGGCTTGTACGCTTCGTGTGATCGCGATAAAACAAGCTCGAGAAACCGACTTCTGCAACGCTTCGATCGAAAGAACCTTTTCTCGAGAACGTTTGCTCGTGTGGTTGTCACGGAAGAACGACTCGTCTGTAATTTCTAGAAATTAGCAACGGTTAACGACGGTTACCGTCGGTATACTTTAGAACGAGATACGCCTCATGGAGAAGTTGGTAATCCGTGAACTGACGCAAGACAGAGGGGATTGATCTAGCTAAGCTACTCACGGAGATGTTCTAGCCCTGTCGCAGGACCGAGGTCAGTTCTGCTTCCTAGGTTTCCAGGGCAACAGAAACTTTTCTCTTTCTACGGTCGTGCTAATCAATCCTTGGAAACGGCGACCAGAGAACAGGCAACAATTGCAACACAGTGGAACGCGATAAAAGGTTCCCTCTGTCTACTCGAAATATCGAAAACAGCAAATCGACGCGGAAGAATCGAGTTTCTTCAACGACGTTTCCCGACCTGGTAGAGTAGTTGCGATGTAACCTCCGAGAATTCCTTCTGAGTGTAAGGAGCGTTTTCAATCTCAGATAAAACCCGTGGCTCGAGAACGGGTACCAATCGAGGGGTTAACGTTGGATCAGAGAAAGACACGGTGAATGAGGGCGGGCGACGAGGCGCTGGCAATTGGCGGCAAGCTGGGTGAAAAAAGGCGAGGCAGAAAAATATGGTGCACGAGGCCACGGGTCTATGGCACGGTGCGGGATTCAACGTATCGAGGTGGCTGATGATCATAATACACGGATACCGGGCCACCACCCTTTTGCTATCCATTCTGCTTAACGTGCTGGTGCGAACTGCTGGTAAGTATAAACGTGTTCACGTACGCTTCTCGGTTTCCTCGGCACGTTTGTTTCACTCTCTACCATACAAAGCTCCGATCTCAAATGTTTGCGTTTCGCTCGATGGAACGTTTCGTCGTTTCGCCTACGGCGAATCCATTCCATGCTACGTAGCACTCGTAATCGTCGCTTTGTCGAGACCAGGCGCGTAATACGGGGACTATATACGGGTTAGCGTGCCCGTCTTGCATCGAACTCCCTTTCGAAATGCCTACGATCATTTTTATAGATCTTCCCGAGTCGAGTTGCCCTCGAATCCACTTTACTGGTCTCGTACCATCGTAATAATATCTTCGCTTAGACTTCAATCAGCCGTAAAGATCTTAACGCGCCATCTTTTGTTAAGATTTTCGCGATATAGGGCCACTTCGGTTTTTAACAAATTCCAACCGAATTACATTTGTATTGTCCGTATAACGTACCTACAAAGCGTTTCGAAAATACGACGATCTTCTTCTTCGGCCGGAGACAATCTCAGGAAATCCGTCGAACGTCATTACGCCTCATCGATTACTCGAAACACTTCTTGTTCGTATCCGTCTCTATTAACCGACAGTCTGGAAATTATTCTCGGTGAAATTGCATTTACTATTCATTGCCCTGTATGAATATGAATTTCCCGATTGACGGTGTGTTATCGCGTTAATAACTAAGAGAATTTTTATTCTCTATTCTTATCATCGAGAACGCGTATTAATCGCTATACACGACTCGAATACAGGTTTGTTCGCAATCGTTTCGCGCTAATAGATAACGCGCGTAGGTTCAACCATCATAAAAGTTGGCGCTTTTATGCGTCCCCAGGCGCACAGGGTGTGGACTTTATCGATCATTTATGACGCCAGTGGAAAGACACCGGGATTACGATGAAATTCACCGGAAGCAATAGCGCCGCCCAAACAGACCGAATTAACTATTATATAAAGTTCTTAATGTAGCCATTTAATGTGCTAATGCGGTCCCGTGCTAGGTTCCAGCTTCGATGCTCCTTTTAAGAAGTTAACTCGAGATTCTTCTCGGATCTTCCAGCTACGAAAACCTTTAAGCCCCTTTCTCTTCGTTATTTCATTATCGTTCACGTTGTCCTTTTATACTGGAGATATTTAATGCCCTTCATTCATCTCTATCTTTATGTACATATATAATCGTGCAAATGCTATTACTAAATTCCAAAGATAACAAGTGGCTTTGCCATTTTACTGGTGCCGGCCATTCTCAAAGTGAATAAGCGACCATTATTCATCCGATCGGTGACATATGTAAAGAAGTTTTCGCGTTTCGAACATGTAAATTACACCGATTCATCCTTCGTTCGTTAATGCGCAGTTAAGCGGAGAGGTTTTGAATTACAAGTTTATAAATTACAGATATATCTTTGAAGCAGCGAATAATGCAAGCCGATTATAATATTGGCGAGGAACGACAAAATAGCTGGTCTGGTGTCGATTAGTAGTGGACTCTTGATGCGTGACCATTATTGCTATCGAATTATCGCTTCATCGGGTCGAAATTGCACCTGAAATTCGATCATTTCGAGAGCCGTTCTTTAACGAGAACGTTATGAACCCTTGGCAACACCCTGCGGGCACAAGTGCTCGTTTATCTCTCGAAATCGTTGACATTTTACTTCGATTTCGTTCACCTTCCCCTTTCTACTCTTTTTCATCGTACTCGATAATTCTTTGTTCGATAATATCTCGCTTATTTTCCCATATCCTTCATATTTCAGCCAACATAATTTCAGTTTTATTATTAACGTACGAAGAGGTTAATGATAACGTCACGCGTTTTCATTATGTAAATGAATGAACGAAAGTTTGTAAATAAAGTTCAACTCTCTGGTACCTGGTATAAATCGCAATACGCGTGTTTATGCGCCAACAGATGCACGCAGTAAATATTTTCCCCGTAGATTACGAGTATAGATACTCTGTAACAAACTATGCCGTATGAGTACAATATCACGTTTAAGCACGGTAATAAAGCACTACGAGAGTTCCGCACTTTCCAATGCTATGAAATCTCGTCGCACGTAACCTTCCTATCCTTGCGAGTCGTTACATCTCTGTTTGTCTTATTTATTGATTCCCGACGTAGACATGATTCAATTAATACGTGTCTTTATTTTGATATATTATTTAGCAGGTATTACTCAAATTACAATTCGCAACGAATACGTTGAACACGGTATCCCAACAACGAAATAAGAACAAAAGCTTTTGCCCTTTCATAGCGATTCATCGTGAAAAATATGAATACGTCTTGTGCGTTAAATTTAAGTCAAGTTTAATCTCCAGAATCCGACTGGACTGGCTTCCATCTCTCGGAATTTATTACATGCTATTTACCATTCTCCATTCGCGAGGAATCAGCCTGGTTCACCGCAGATTTCCAAGAGTTCGTACAGAAGCCGCGCGTAACTTAATTTAATCTATTTCTGCGTGAAGCGATACCAGCAGGGTTACTTGTTCAATTTAGCAACACACCGAGAGATGCATCACTCATGCAAATTTTAGATGCACGCTTAACCCTGCCGCGAAACTTCCGTGGAAGGCCTGGCGATTTACTTAGGAAAACATACCGAGCTAGTAAAACGCGCCACGTGTACCTTCGATGAACAAATATTCGCCAAACGAGTAGCGGTGAATTTATAGTTTCCCTTCAGGGGGTTTGTCGTTGGGCCACGGTTAGGCTCGTTTATGAGCGTTTATTCGCTTTATTGCGTCCGTAGCCGGACAAAAAGCGTCTCCGCGAGTCCGCGTGTCTCCGCGCAGGCTATGTAAAGAACGCGGTAAAAAGGCCGCTTTCATCGTGACGCGTCTGTCGGATCGTAAAAGAGAAAAAGGAGAAAAAAAGATACACGACGTGTCGGGAAGGGGTGAACCGGTGTGCAGTGTCGCGGTTGTTCATCAGTTTACTTGCTAAATATACTTGGATGAACGAGAGGAGAAATATCACGCACGGCCCTGTTTCGTATTCTATATCTATGACCATCTGCTGGGCCGGCTGTTACGCGCGTGTGAATGTTCGTTTTGCTCGTGTAACGTAGAATTTTGGTCCGAAAAATAGTTTATCCGACGGCTCGTTCCAATGCGAGAGAAATACAGAGGCGAAACACAGAGAACGGCATGTTCGATATATTTCATGATTGTTACCCGATGAAGCTTATGCCCGGGGCTACACGCAGCTATGTACCGTACTACGTGTTTAGAACTCACGATACTTATTATACGTACCGTGTGTAAGACGTGTCGGAAACACCAGTACTGTTCCGGGACGTTTTGAACATCGTCGAGAAATTTCCTTCGATGCCGCGATTTACGCGTGTCTCGTGATACCTGTACCTTCGTCGCGCTCTGAGATTTCTGGAAAGCGAAACGACCTTCGAAAAGCGTACTTGCCGTATTCCTACGCGAAGGAATCTATGCGAAGGAAATGTTCGCGTTATTTTACGTCACGAAATCGTGCTGTCTCGCATTGGGAATAAATTTTCGCAGCCGGAGTAGTTGAAGTTGCCAACCAGAGGGGAAAGAGAGTGCGGCATGCTGAAGTTATGGTGAAACAAACGAGCTCGACATCGTGGTGTTTTATTTCTAGTTTAGCGAACGTTGGAGAAAAGTTGGTAGTTAAATTGCTCTGAAAGACGCTTAGCGCATGGGAATTTACGAATATTGCTGTTCCTTAAGCCCCAGAAGTATCTCATTTCCCAAGTTTTCAGTAATAACGACACCTTACAGTCGATTATTCCTGTCATAGGATTACTCTTTCCTTTTTTCCACTATCTTTGGTATAAAGGTTGATTTTCGTTTAACGAGCTGGTCAGAACGATTACAAGAATCTGGTTGTCACGCCTGGTGGAATCGATTTACGTCGAGCAGAATGTAACACCAGCGGCTGCTATCTTTTAAAATGTTGATTGCCTCGTTCAGCCCGACCATCCATTAATTAAATTATGCAACAAGGAACGAAAAGGAACGCGTAAAAGCAACGTTTGCCTTCCGCTTAAAGAGAGTTTCGATAAGCTGGCAGAAAAAAATTAACGCCTCAAACAAGATTTTCGCTCGAAAATATCTCGATGGGACTTTTTACCTTCACGTTCCATGGTATAGATACGTTTCATAACAGAATCGCTCGTTTAAGTTCTTATTATTTTAATAGAAATTCTTGGCACGGTCCCGTTCTTGAAAATAATGAAACTTTTCCCGGATAGCCTTTCGAAGTTTCGCTATTTGTTTTTACCCGTCTCACGCGGTGCTCCCATATGTATATGTATTATCCGACGACTCTCGAGAGTCCGAAGTTAGATCGAGTGTCGGACGAATGGAAAAATTTCGGCTAGTAAATTTGACGTTCTATTGAATAATAGGGATCGGGTAAAAGAAAATGGAGGAAGAGAATCAAAGCGAACTCGCTGCATTCGTTAAACACTCCCGCCACGGAATTCTTCTTATCTCCGAACTAAACTTTTACCTCGCCGTGCGAACTCCCGCGAAAAATCCAGCTTCGCCTCGTGAAAAGACAGTTAACCGTTCGCAAAACTCGTCGAGAAGAGCTTTTTAACATTTATCCTACGAAATTTTATGCGCATATCTCGCGCAATTGCACCCTAGCTGACTAGATGGCTATTAAATCCACGTATGATCAGTCAGACGGAATTTAAATGATATACTTATGCATACTCGGGATTATTCCAGTCTTATTAAAATTGCAATTTTTGATCCGCTTTTATGCTAACGCCATAAAAATTGGTCGCGAAAGTATGTTAAAGATTCATAACCGTGTATCATAACGCTGCTTTTCATACGTATGTATAGATAAAGAGGAATAATGTAACTAATACAAACGTGTATCGGTATAACATAATTAGTACTAACACGTAGAAGATTCTCGCAATCTCCGCTTTTAATTCTTCTTTTTCTACCTCTTTTTTTTGGAAGGATAATGTACCGGTGGAAGGAACGAAAACCGCCAACGTTCCACTAGCATAAGTAAGGAAGCGACGACGCTGACAAGAGAACGTTTTTCTTTTCGAGAAGATGAAAGTTTCCCAAACTTTGCCCGAGCAACAGTAAGTCTGTGGTTACCCACCTTCCAAGGCTTAAAACTTTAAATTATCATTAAAATGATTCGAGAGTCGTATTATCCTTCGAAAAGGAGATCTACTTCCATCGTATTTTTTAAACTTTCCTCTGACAAGAATTATTGCATTAAGTTAATCCTGTCCATCATGAAAATTAACTTCGATTGATTGACCGTATTTTCTGCTGCTTATCACGGTCGGTCATCAACATTTGTCCTGATTCATGGTTCGATCAACTTGTTCGACGAGAGATAACAAATAAACCCGTTAGAACTACAAGCCATCGTAGAAAGACAGATCGACGGAAGTTAACTTTGACTTTCCAGCACGCTCTACGGTTAACTGAATGTTTAAAATTCAACCCATCGATAAATCGTACTCGATCAAACAACGAAAAGCTATTCGTCCACAATTCTTCTTATACGTCTTCTTTCTCTGACATTTCCATTTGACGCCTCTCATTCCCTGTTAGCAAATAAACACGAGAAAAGAACAATCCTTTGTTTCAACAAATCCTCTGGGGCTATTCGAACGAGGTGCGCATAAATATTTGAAGGGGTCGATAGGTAAGGCGCAAAGGGGTTGAGTAAAGTCCAGAGGAAAGCCTCTTAACGAGGATCCTGCTCGTGGTACGACGAGCTTTGTGCCGAGGAGAACCACCCTGAATCCTTCAACGACATGGCAATGATTCCTTTGATTTAATGCTTATTTTTCAGAGTACCCGACAGCGGTCACGGCGGAAGTCGTCCCGGTGAACGGGAATTCGTTAGAAGCCAGCATGAAACCACTGGACATCGACCTACCGCCTACGCTTCCGATGAGCTTCGGTACCGAAAATTCCACGGTGATCTCCGCCCAATCTGGATCTACCGCTCTCCTACCCTGCGTCGTCCATAATCTGGGGGATGGAATGGTGAGATTCAAGTCGAGGAACATTCTTCAAAAAGTTTTTCAAAAAGCATTACCCGGAGTTCGGGTTTTACGCGATTTCCGTTCCCAAGAGCGCAGGAAAGTTATTATCATATCAACGTTAGAGCTGAACGGGGTGGCCTTTGGGAGAATCGAGGGAAATGAGGGTTAGTAGCTGTTCGTGCCGGGTTTGTAGCCGGGGTGTACCGAACGATAGGATTTAAAGAAACAGAAGAAATCAAAGAAATAGCCCCGTTTTTTCTTTTTCTTTTTTTTTTAGTTCTATGACAGATTTTTGTACGTAAATTGTGTCGATGTTCTCGTTTAGGTTCTCATCTTCGTTAGCTATCTTGTATAGATCCTCTTAAATCTCGTTATTATTACGATTATGAACGAGTCCAAATTGGAGGATAATACGGTTCGAAAGAAAGATTTTAATTGAAGTGAAGACAGTCGAGACTTTTAATTGGAAGGTTTATTCGTGGCACGCGATTGTATAAAATGGAATTAAAATCTAAAGAGTTGGGCGACACGGAACTTTTAACTTTTCAGTTGTATCTCTTTCATCCCTCGATTGTATTGTTAAAAGTAACAAAATCGTTTACGAGCCCGTCAAATAGCATGTTAATAGCTTTCAATTATATCCTATGAATCGTCGGTTATTCGTGGATATTTTATTATCCTTCCCAAGAGAATACGTATCCCACGTTCAAAATAGAGGACTACTCAGTGTCGGCCTGAATGTCTTAATGAAATTTTCGATCGAGCTACAGAAGGAAAAGAAAATCTATAGGAGGGCAGAACAAAGCAAGCGGGGAAGAAAGAAGAAAGAAGACGAATCCGAGAGAGAATTCACAGCCTCTTTCGTTTAGCTCGACAAGTTTCGAAAGTTGCGAAATAAAATGTTTGCGTTTCCCTTCGTTAGACGAAGTCGCTTCCCCCGGGTTCACCCATTGTTAGCCTCAGTTTACCTGCAAGCCGAGACTTCGAAACGCGGTACACGGACACGGGAATCGACGTGAGAACCAATTCGCTATCTTGAACTTTGTTCTCCATTTTTATTGAAGCGATATCGCCGTGAAGTAGAAAAAAGAGACGTCAAATGAAACAGAGCTTAATAGCTCGTGACGACGGCTGATTGTTTTATGGTCGTTGCACGAAGAACAAACACAGTGAAACAAAAAGAGGAAGGAAGGGGAAAGAACATGCTTCTTTCGAAATTAGTGGCTCGTAACGAGATTCCATAATGCATAAGCATTTCCTGAGACCGCAAGTATAGATTGTGCCTCATAAATACGATGGACGCAATCAAAAGTCGAGTAGAGGGGTGAAAAGCAGCGTGTACCATTTCATTAAGCCGCATATTCGCGGGATTTTATCGCCGCTGTGTTACGCGTTACGTTCCAATGGCGAAAACTTTGCGTGTCGCGCGCAATTAGCTCCGACGCTCGAGAGGCGATCGCGTTCGCATTAATATCATTGGTGCACGTAACACGAAACGTCCGGACGATAACGATTCCGGCCGACCTCTCCTGATTTAAACGTGGGAAATGGGAAACGTTCCGATGAATGTTACCCTGAATGCTCCGACGAATTGTCATCGTCAAGGAAGAGAAGTAGAAGATCGACAATGCGCGCGCCATTAAGGCGCGTCGCTATATTCGGGAAACGAGAAATCAGAGCGAAAGGTTCGGCAAGCAGAAGCCCGTTTTCCCATCCAATCTCACGAGATGCTTGACATTTTGTTCATCCCCGTGCACGCGCATAGAAATGGCACGGTTCCGCGAGCACCTCAGCTACCGCCATTCGAAAACTGTTTTGCCCGGATGGATGACATCCAACCAGGGAAATTTCCCTCCTGTGTTTTTTCCGCGATATTCACGGAGTTATTACCGTGTTATTTGTCTTTTTCCGCGCGCGCAGTAGTCGCGTTACGCAATAATTTGGTGGTCGAGCACAGAGCATCATCGTGGTGGAATGAGGAACGCGGTGGATGAGCCGAATGGAAAGGGGAAAGCGATGGCTGGGAGGGTGAGTACGGAGGTCGAGTTAAATCGACGCAGGTGGAAATCAATAGGAAGGTCGCCGTCGAACAATTCGCACGCTACTTCTATTGTCGCTACGTGCTCGGTGGCTCGGCCGTATAAAATTTCATTGCGTGCTTGAGGAAAGAGCGAACGAAGAAAACAGGGAGAGAAGGCAAGGGACAGTAGAGAAAGAAGAAGAAATAAAAGGAGAGAGCGAATAGAGAAAGAGAAAGAAAATGGAGAAAGGTACGAGATAATGAAACGGGCCGTATCGCTGTCCGTGCATCGGCGGATCGCGCGCAAAGTCTTTTGCAATTTTGCAAGAGCCTTGCCTTCTAATTGAATGCGACGTCTTCGAACTGAAAGAAGTCTATGTACGTTTCGACTTATCCCTCGAAGATTGCCTGTCCTTTATATGAAATCTCTTTTATGTAGCCGGCGAATAGAAAGGAGAAGCGCACGGACATATCGTATCGATGGGTGAAACATATAATACTATGCTACTTGCTCCACGAGATTGAAGCGGCATTGCCCATTAGAGAGCCACGTGTCTCGCGTACAGGAATCGTACATGTTGCACGAGACACGGGGAATTGCGATGAAGCGACGAAATAAGGACAAGCATTTAAACACTACAGGAATTTACATACATACGGTTCGATTTTCCAAGTTTCTTTGTCTCGCGATTCATTGTTCACGGGCAACTTCTTCAATGTAAATCGACATCCGTTATTTCCCTGAGTACGTGCGTATATATAGTAGCTTGACAAAGATAAACAAATCGTCTGGAGACTTAATAAAGCCGGGGCTATTTTAGTCTCGCATTCTTGTCTCTTTAATTAACAGATCGAGAATCGAACGAACGCTCGATTCGCACGAACGTGCTCGTTTCCTCTTATAAATTCTCACGTTAGGTCACTCGGAGAATCCCGCGATAGCATCGTTTCAATTAATTCGCCAATTCCAGTAACCTCGATTACCATGTTCCGTTTTTTCCCCTTTTATTATTAAGGCTCTCATCAACGCTAAGTAATACGCACGACCCCAAGGTCTTCCTCCTTTTTCTATTTCTCTTCCATCTTTTCCCCTCCGTTTCGCTATCGCATGTTTTCCATTCTTTCGAGTTGCCATTTCGCGCAGCCAGTATTATGGTAATGGGTATTTTGGTTAAACGGTAGCTTGATAATCCGCGTTCCACCGCATCACGTGACAACACTTGCCGGTCTTTGAAGCTTTTATCTCGATTGCGCCCGACGAAAGTTTCACATTTATGAATGCGTGTCGTTGCCGTCTCCGCCTCGCTTTTTGTTCTATCTTTTTCATATATATATATATATATATACCTATATAGGTATATATATAGCAATATATATATATATATATATATATATATAGTAAATATATATATATATATATCCATAGTTCGTTAGAAAGTAACGACAGGCTAACGTTCCGAAAAAAAGGGGTTAACTTCGGTTGGCCGACGGGAATAAAGTCGAGGGGCTAAAGCGGGTCGTGGCCGCCTTTTTACCCATAATTTACAGCAATATTTGGATTCCGTTCAAACGAGACGAAACCGAAACGCGATGTAAATCTAATTATATCGAATCGGTTGGATTGCTATTGGCCCTTTCGCTTCTGTCTGTCTGTCTATCTGTTTGTCTCTCTTTCTTTCTCTCTCTCTCTCTCTCTCTCTCTCTTTCCTATCTGTTTTCTCTTTCATGTTCAAATCTCGATGAAAATATCACGCGAAACCGTGACGATAGTGACCAGATATGTCTGGTTGGATCGCGAAATACGTTCCGCTATTCTATAAATGTTGGTTAAGAGAGCGAACGTGCTTCGACGAATTTATTTTAACGGCAAGTTACGTGAACACAGAACGGGAGGCAACGGAACGGAACGGCCAGGCGAACGTTGTTACAGACAATACGATAGTTTATTTGGTTCATGAATAATAATCTTGCCGTGGCACGATTTAAAGGCAAGAAAATAGCAATTACTCACGGACACTGTGCTCCGAGTTCCTTCGCGATCTGAATCTACGCGCGACTGGAAATTACGTGTACATTAAGGCGTTGTTCTCGTTGAACCCTGTGCCCGAATCGTATCCATCGCAAGAACTCTGTGCAACTTCCAACGAACGAAAATTCACATCGTGGAAACGGCATCGTTGGAACTCGGCCGAGGATCATTAATATGGATCGAATCAGAGGTTTTCCAGTGGGCAGATGGAAGAACGCGCACACAGTCGACTTGCGTTATAGCTTATTGGTAGCGACGGTTTCATACGGACAGTAGTTAAATAATTATAAAAGTGTACATGCGGGAAATATCATTACACTACGTACAGAAATGAAGTCAAAGCGACAACGATCAGTTTTGATCGAGTTTCTACGCTCTTTGATGTTCTAGTTCTTTATGTAACTGGTTCTATTCTTTAGCCCTTTATATTTCATGTTTCTACACCTTGCTGTAACCTTCCTTTATACTGTTTTATTTTCAAACCAGAGTCTACCATAAACCTTGTCGTTGTTGTTATCGGTGTTGGTGAACGTTCTCAGTCAACGAATCTCAGTCGTAAATAGGTACACGCGCGATTTGTTACGGCGAGTCAGTGAAAGCATCTTCCATGGTAAAGCGGGTCGAAAAGGGGAAGTTCGGAAGCCGAGTTTGCATTGTACAGGGGAATCTCTTTGGAAATCACTAACGATCTGTATCCTAGTAATTGGGTGGGCTCGCGATGCACGAGCTCGATGGGAGCGGAGAGAACGTGAAAGCGATGTAAGGCATTGCGCTGAGAGCCTGTGTCTGCATTCATGTCGGGGAATTGCTCAATAAGCGTGAACCGTTAGAAGGGTGTCTTGAGATCCGACAAACGTACAAGGACTGATTTTCAGATAGACGGCCAAAACTTCGCTACTGTGTTTCCGCTCTCGACCCCGGGAAACCAGCAACTCGCGCGAACGCCTGTCCGGAAGCTCTTTCCTGTCCATTTGCCCCGTACTAACTTTTTACTTTTATACGATCGTAATTTTCAACGGACCGTGTTTCGCTGGGGAAATTTAAGAGCCTAGGAATTGCAATATCGATAATAGAACATGCGATGCAAAGGGAAAAGAATATCACGAAAAATAAAAGACCTTCGAAGCCGGTTATTTCTGGAGCTTTGTTAGACCTCCTATTAAAATTCTCTCTTTCATCGTTTCGTCTCGCCTGGTCGCAATTAATATCGCCTGCAGGTGCCCACTGGACAAATTGCCACTGAACAATTTACATCTTTCGAGCGGTATCAGCATGTTGTTAGAGTTCTGAAAGCCGGTATTAATAACCAGGGGTACCTGTTTCGCAAAGGATAGCGAGCTAACATCCGGTTAGTCTCTAATGGTACCAACTGCATATCTGCATTCGGACTTCGAGTGTTTGAGTGTTTACAGCACGAAAGGGTTTCCGTGGTTGAGATCGTTCCTGCTTAAGGTGAGGAAGATATACACATTGACGAAGTTTCGTCGGGTCTATTCGAGAATCTCTCCGTGCACAAATTCCTCGACCTATGGAGTTTCATTCAAGACGGTAACACGCGTCCCGGCAGACGTATTCTGTTGCTTCGTTCGCGAGAACTGCAAATATGACACTGGCAAAGTGGATGGGAAACGTCTGGTTCGAAATTTCCTTGCGCAACAGGCATGCACCCCGTTAGTGGTTAAAGATGGGAAAGCGGAGACGGATAAAGCGAAAAGGAAAGTTATAGACGCACGCCACTGGACGGAGAATTTGAAATGATGGAAACACCTCAGAAATTTACTTTGGACGGACTGTGATTCATGTTCGGTCAAAGAGAATGTGCGGCAAGTGTAGTGAACGTGGTGAACGCGGTTCACGTATTGCTGGTAGGAGACACGAAGCTCCTTTCAAAATTCGCGTATGAATGCTTGGTTCGTGTGTTTCATTTCCGATTCATTAAATCCTAAAGAGTTGTTTCGTGACGGATTCTGGAGATAGCCGGGTGGTGCGCTCGCGGCTGTTCATGCATTATGCGCGCGCGGACTTTAATAATAATTTAAGCGGGATGTAAATCGAATGGAAGGCTGCAGGGGAGCGGCGCGCCGCTGCATAGAAATGCATGTGGCTTAATTAAAACGGTGCTTTTATGAAACAAATATTTATCGCGATGCACCGACGGAAACTAAATTAATCGTCCGCGTGATGAGACCCGCATTTTTACTCCCCTTTTTTTTTATAGTTCGCATTCCATACGCATTATATGGGCGTAAAAAAAGAAAAAAGAGAAAAATTGGAGGGAACGCAGAGAGAGGGACTCGCTCCTTGATGATCAATATTTGTGAACTTTTATTTATCAATATCTATTGTTCATTCGTAAATTGAACAGAAAGAGAAAAAAGGAACGCATGTTCCGATACAGTACCTAGTGGTCGAGTTTATTTGAAATGATACACCGGCCATGGTTTTCTCAACGAAATAAATTTTATTATTTCGCTTTTTTATGACAAGTAACGCTTTGAAGGGATAACATTGCACATCTATGTACCGTCAGTTTCACTTCCGATCAAGCTGTTTGTAATCTGTGGCGGCGGTGAACATGTCTTTTCTGATTCTCTCATTTTGTTTCGCGTTTCCACTTCGTCGTTCCTGCGAATTCGAGCCCCTGGTATGACAACCTAACGGGTGCTTGTAGGAATTCTCCACGAGTAGAACAGTCATTTAACCCGATCCTAAGTTACGCAAAGCAGGGGAGCACGGCTTCAGCTTTCGTTCAGTCCCGCGAAACGGATATCGCGGTTGGATTTCCAGGAATTTCACGATTTCGCTGCGGTGCATGTTTATACGTAACACATTCCACGATTCTCGAATCGTTTATAGATTTGTGTACCATTAATCAAGTGCGAAGTGTAATCGATTCGAGGCTGGGCGTGGTAACCTCTGAAAGGTTTAAAGGAAAACGTGAGTCGAATAGCGTATCATCGCGTCCTTTCATCTACTTGATTACGGACCGATTGAATTTCTTTACGATACTCATCGTATTATGGGAGCACGTTTTATCACGAATTTTGCTTCTCATTGTTCCTCTATTCTCAATTTTTTTTTTTTATTCCAAGAAATATTTCAACAGAGTAAGAACGATGAAAGTTCCGTCAGCAAATTTCGAGAGTACGTGAGAAACCGTGCTTGGAGACGCCGCTCTTTCTCATTCCGCTCTTTCACCGTGTTGGCTGTTTATCCATCGTTTCTTATTATTCTACGAGATGTAGCCAATACTTGTCATGATCTAGGTAATCGTTCCAGTCGTTTCTGTTGGCATACATTTCTGCTATTTAAATGCCACCTGAATCTCACGAGGTGGCGTCTTACGTAAAATCTTCGGGTCGGCGTGGGCGTATAGGCGAGAAGCTTACTGAAAGCGGCGAAGAAAAATTGCGTCGGAATTTAAAAGCGAAGCGGCATATATAAAGTATCGCGGCGGATGAAATATGAAGGTAAAATGTTAATGAGGGGTACGCGTTAAAGGACCAACGCGTGGCAAGTGGAGCAATTCTCGCGGAAAGCTTCGCGACACGTTGGGCTCAACGTCCGGGTTGGGGTCTTATCGTCCGAAGACAAATCTCTCTCCCTCTCCAATTCCACGCTCAATTTTTCTACCTCGAGTCGCGTAATCCTTCTCCACGCCGTGGCAGCCGAATCATTCCATTTAATCTCTCGCTGAGTGTTTGATATCGTTTCGAGAAGAGGCAGGAGTGCCTTGCGTTTTCTTGATACAAGTGCAGCTTGGCGAATTACTTGGGTTTCGTCTTCGTTTTTCCCTCTCTCTTTCTCGAAGGGCAAATTAAAAGATTAAAAGCTCGGAAAATGTAATTGACCGATTCTTGTAAAAGAAACGATGTATTAAAAGGAAGAAGGTTAACGGTATCTATCGCGTCGAGATTATATATTTCGCGTAGACAAACATCAAGAATTCAATTTTAGAATAAAAGCATTCGTGTCCCTCGTTACAAGGTATCTAAACTTTACGGTAGACATAAATACGTATAGGAGACGAGATCCTATCGTAGGGGACGGATCTATTTTCCTCTCTCTTCGCATTTCACGGCCAATTCCAACTACGAGAACGCCATCATCTCGTGGCAAGCTTCGAGGATTATCCTCGTTGATAGCACTTCTTGCAATAGGCTTGCGCGCTTTTAAATACAGGAAGGCTTGGCGTGAAACGCAGAAATAGTCACTGAATCGCCTCGGCGAGAATAAAAATCGCGGTACATTACACGGATCGCCTATTTACACCCCGATGGCCACGCGTAATATGAGTTTTATAAATTGTTCGCCGCGTCAATATTTCAAGGGGCGAATGTGCAGCGCGAAATGTAAAAAAAAAAAAAAACGTCACGTTTACGCGGTTAGCTTTTGTTTCAACTAGCCCGCATTGCGACAAGTTTTAATCTAACCTCTTGTTAAAGATAACGTTTTTTCATTCAAATTTTTTATCGAAATGTATGATATAACTCACGCGTCATGTGATAAAATTTGCTAACTTGGATATTGATATGGAAAAATTATGTCATTGCAAGTGTAAGTCATTCGGAAGTCATGAAAGGTCGTCCCAAATCAGATCATTGGCATTCAGGCTCATTTTTAAATCATGAGTAATCATTGATATCATGTCATTGACGTTTTAAGGTCATTCGAAGATCTTTAAAAACTTTGGAAATACATATCGCACATTAATTGATTAACAGGTGTTTTCTACTCCATTATAGCTCATTTACAAAAGCGACCTGATAATGCTAAGTGTTAAAGAATGAAAGGATATCGATTTTCCAGATAATACGGTACTTTTAAAGCGAGTGGGATGAAAGTAGCGATAATATCGGACGTGATCGAACCGAGTGATAATAGATAATTTATCGAATAAACGCGAATCACCTGTAGATAGAATTTCTCATAGTGCGTGTCACGCGGTATATCATGCCTCAATCAATTCTGGTCACGAGCTGTGCAATCATCCTGTGTCACAGTTCGAGAAATTATTCTGGCCGAGGGCATTTCTTGCTTACCCTCAGGTACACAGAATCTCAAGTGAGAACCCGCGTACGGCAATTACTGATCGTTATTGATGTAGTACATTTACTGGACTGTAATATGCGCACGATATTTACAGGGCAGTTACTAGTTTCCGAAAGTTACCAAACTACGATCGCAACTCGATAGTTCTATTTTCACGAACTTGCGAACCAAGCTAATGAATAGTCCGAAGCGTTTAACTCGTATGTATGTCGATATTCCTACGAAAGTTGCTTGATTGCGTGTTATGTATATATATAATATAAATATATATATTATAATGTTATATAAATATAAATATATATACTTATTATAATGTTATATAAATATATTGTCTCAATAGTTATATTTTTATATTATTGTTTTATATTATTATTTTATATTTTGTTTTTTATTATTTATAAAAAAATATTAAGCATCTATTATTTCCTTAGAAAACAAAAGGAACTTTTGGGACAATTTAATATATACAATATATATAATATATGCAAAATATATGTGTACACACACACGTTACATACGTTATATGTATATAACGTACCACCACGTCTTATATCGTAAGAACTTACCACATTTTTCCCCTTGCTTTTTCCTGTATCGAGGAACGTTTAAGTCCGACTCGACTCTAATCGTTTTGAAGCAGTCATTTTCTTCGACAAAGTTAAGAGGATCCAAGAAGAATCGATGGACAAGAGAAGAAGAAGAGTTAATGACCATGACAAAATGAATATCGGGGTACTGCCATAGATAGAAAATGCTGTGACTAATGGCAACGTTAGTACTCATAACGTCAGGACGATAGTTACTGACCGTAATAGACAGACAATGGCAGAGGCCGCGACCGGGGACCCCGATATTACATGGAAGTGAATAGTGAGCGTCGTGAACAGACACCGTGCTTATTTGTTCCTTCGGGCAATATCAAGCTGGCTTATTTCGAAGAAATCGTTTTCGCTACCACGATAGATCCGATAGTTACGAATTATTGTACACACAGAGAAGCACCGACGATTAATTAAAATCTGGATCCGTAACGGGGCACATTTGTCGATAGAGTGAAGTACATATAGAAGGAACTAAATTACTTCCCCTTCGTTTTTCATCGAGCGATTTTTATCGGAGGAAGAACATTTCCAATTTCGTGGGGAACAAATGATGAAAAATTCGATCTACGATAAAGGCAGGCCATGCATTCCGCTGGTAGTAACTTGAAATTTTTAGCTGTTTTCCACGTAAAGAGGCACAGAGGTGAATCCCTTGTCGTTAGATGGGATCTTTCTTTTTCGTTGTTCTCCGGTTTCATGACCAATTCTGGTTAGGGGCGAGTGATCATTCTTGTTAACGAGAGTTTTTGCTGGCTCTCCAGGTGTCGTGGATCAAGCGGAAGAACGTTCAGGAGTTACTGACCGTAGGACTGACAACGTACGCCAACGACGAGCGGTTCCAGGCAATTCATTTCCACCACAGCGAGGATTGGACTCTTCAAATAAAATACGTTCAACCGAGGGATGCTGGATTGTACCAGTGCCAAGTATCCACCCACCCACCCACTAGTATATTTCTGTTCCTCGAGGTTGTCGGTAAGCGTGATATTAAACACCGATATAAGCTATTTGCGTGTGGCCTGTGCCCGATTTTTGGTTATCGTGTATAACGGCTGCGATGGACGCCTGTCCGATTTTTCCAATCCTCTTTCTTTTTTCCCCGTTTACTTTTTTTTTGCTTTTTTTTATATGCTTTTCATTCTCTCGCGCAAATTTTTATCGTCAGTTCAAAATCTACTCTATCTCCCGATCCATTAAATACAATAAATTAAATTCTAGTTTATTTCGTCGAATAGTTAATGAAATTGGAATAAATGTTCCGAACAGAACCTTTTTTCATCATTTTTTCCGTATTCACTGTTCACAATCATATTCGACAACGGTGGATAAACATCGGAGAAATATCGGTTCGATTACTCGTATCGATCGTCTACCTCTTTTTTTTAACAACATGCATGACCGACTCGACGTATGATTTTTCTCTCTCTCTCTCTCTCTTTCACTTTTCCTTGTCTCTCTCCATTTATGTAACCTCCACACGTATGTCTTGTCCCATATACATACACAATTACGTATTTCAGTTCTTTCTCCGTTAATATCATTCTTTCCTTTAGTGTCGCGTTTCGCATTTCACTGTTGCCCGGTCGCAATTACGTCAGCTACAATAACGAATATAATATAATACAAGAACACAGTTAAATGCTGGAAATAAAATAGACCGAAACGCGTTTGTTGGACGGCTTTGCAGTGCGAGCTTGAAAAGTAGGAATGCTTTCCACCAAGGGGGGCACGTAAAGAGCATCGTCGCTACTTAGAGACAGTACACTCTCGTCCGGTTTCCTGATAAGACACCCAACACCAGAATATCTGTAGCAGAAACTCTTTCTCCTTATACGCTACCACCAGAAAAGGAAAACAGCAGTTTAAGAATTCCCTCTCTTTTATCAGATCACCTATTTCTACCTGTCACCTTTTTCTTTTTCTTCCTCTTAGTCTCTTCCTCGGCCATTCCCTATTTCAATGCTTCTCTGTTTTCTTTAGCTACGGTTTACAGTGTTTACATTTTCATTTCCATTTACGCAGGCTCCACGTGTCAACGCAATCGGGGTCCGAGAGCCTGTAGAAAAAGACTGGCAAGCACTTTTATCTGGATTTTATTAAGCAGATGGCCGATCAATAGCGGGAAAACGGTTTTTATCAGACCAAGGAGGCCGAAGTTTCGTGAATTACGACGTTTGGTCCCGGCGTCGCCGTTTTAAGCGACGTTCCTCTCCGTCTGTCTGTTTCTCTCTCTGTATCTCTCTCTCTCTCTCTCTCACCATTTCTCCCTCTCTTCCTTTCTCAGTCTCTGCGTGTTTCGCGTATTTGCATTTAGATTCTAGTTTTTGAAAGTACGTTCCCTCTATATCTATATCCATAGATCCATATATATACTCCTACATCTATATATGTATATTTTATATATAAGAATACATCTGTATTTGTGTGTGTGTATGCACGCCGGCGAACGCCAGTTACTATCTAATTTTGTCCTGGTTTCCGGGACCGTGTTTTTGTCGTGACATCTGACGGATACGTACTAGAGCCTTTCTCAGGTATTTTTAATATTTATACTCTCTCCTGCTCTCAACTCCACCCCCACCCAAATCCGGGACGTGCAATATTTGCGTTCCTTCTTGCACACTTGAAATTCATGGGCCGAGATTTTTCTGATCTGAGGATGATGTACAACGGGATCACGGTCGGGACGTTTCGATTATAGTGTTTTATATACTGCTAAATAGTTACGATGTTTTATTGCATGGGACAGATAGGAATGTTACGCTGAATAACTGAATGAAGTATTCTGTGGTGGATTTCGATGACCGATTCGTGCGCAATATCCCGCAAATTTGTGAACTCGATTCGTTAATTAACGCTGTGTCCCCTTGCTTCGGCACGAATTTAAAGACTTCCCATTGAAAACTACGTTCTTTTACAAATTACTGCCGCCCATTCATCCAATCTTCAACGAACCACTTCCTCCGTGAAAGATTTAAAAAGATGTCAACGATAAAACGTCATGGCCCTCGAAACTTATAAAAGAATTTTATCGTTTGCTTGGTTCGGATAGTGGGCTGGAAAATTTTTCAAACACTCGTCGAGATATCGTATCGCAGTATCAATAAGAGATACTTCCACTATAGAACACCCGTACTTTATGTTAGATTTCAATAAAACGACGATCTATACCATTACTGCTTTGGAAAAACGCGGAAAATCAATCGCCTGCGAGTGTCTGACTATACGTACGCCCATACCCCTCACACGTAATTCGTGCATACGGTGAATAGTTACAAAGGCGAGTTCCTGTGTTAATGCAATTAATCGATTAATTCGAGTCGATCGAATAAGCATTTTCAGGACATTTCCATCGTCTCTGATTATTAACGATTGCTCTCGTTGAAAGAACGGCGGAACGGATAAGGGCAAGAGGAAAAAAGAAATTGGATTACGTAGCTTGCTCACTAATTAAAACGCGATCGAGGAGAATAGATCGAGCCCTTTCTCGAATCAACAGTATGCGCGTTCCGTAGTAGCTTCGTGGCTGAAAATCAGATTGGATTACCAAAGAATAAGAAGTTGGTAAAGACGTATTTAACGAGGGCATTGGTTTGGAAGGAATTTACCTTCTCCGGAAACTTTTGAATCGATAACGATCCTATCAATTGTCACGAAGACAGTTCCAAAAGTTGGCCTTAATAACGTCTCGTTAAGGCCTAATTAGACGTATCGTATCATTAAACAAAAAGAGAAATGGAAGATTTTCAAAGTCTAGGGATAAATACACCTCCTAACGGTACGTCGACCTTTCCAAGTATGCTCACGATCGCACAAGCGCACCTTGTAGATCTAATTTTAATCATCCGATATTGCTACATCACCCTTAAAACTTTCAACATAGACCGGAGAAGGGATTAGATCACATCACATTTAATAAGCTCCTCAATTTCTACCTGGTATATAGACTCGCGTTATAATTTCTTTCTCATCGTGGAAATTAATTAAGAAACTAAATTACGAACTACACAGCCCGGATGATTCGATCGACGTAATTGAATGCTCGAAGAGCGAGAAAAGATTGGAACAAAAAAAAAAAAAAAAAGAGAGAGAGAGAAAAAAAGGAGGAAAGCGAAAGTGTTTCGAGCAAAACGAATAAAATAACGAAACGGCGAAAGCCGAAGCAGACGGATAGTTGAGAGAGCAAAAATTGGCCAATCTGACGAAGCGTATAAACAACAAAATGCAGTCGTTTTAACGGATCGGTTAAAATTCACGTATTGGTTCCGCGAGAAAATCGTACTGCACGATAGGAACGAAAAAGCGAACCATCGTTGGAATCCCGAGCGTTCTCGAATCGTGACGTTTTAATAAATTTCGGACGTGTCCGACTAGCTCGTGACGGATTTGTTTTTATTCGTGGTACACGTAGCGAGAACGCGCGTTCTTTTGCGTCTACTCTCGGGATTCAATGGTCCATCGCGATATAGAGAGAACCACTTGGAGCGTGGACGCTTCAAAAGAGCGTGCTTGTATCACGCAGAGAAGCGCTTAAAACTCGATCTACACTCCTGTTCACGTGCGTTCGTCCGTGACACGTCGTGAAACGGAAGCCCTGTCGCCGGGGGTTGAAGGCGGATGGGCAAAAGTGTATCCGACTAGGGATGGAGTAGGTTTTGCCCCATGTTTACAGTGTTCCATCACACCTGACCCTATAACGGGTTCTCAGGGCTGTCATGTCAGTCTGCGTCGGTGAGCGAACAGACGAGTACGATAGCTCGAGTAAACGAAAAGGTAGACGGGGCTGGGCTAGTTTAGCGGAGAGAGACATCGAATTCGTGGTACGAGTGAAGGGTAACTTAAAATTCTTGGGCTTGGGGTGTCAGTCTGCGGAAGAGATAGCACAAAGGTAGCCTGGTTCATGAGACGGTTGAAAGAACCAGAACGGGCGAGAGAGAGAGAGAGAGAGAGAGAGGGGGGGAGAAGGAGAGACAGACAGACAGACAGACAGACAGAGACAGAGACAGAGCGAGAGAGTGAGGAAGAGGGTGAAGCGAGTGGGATTTCGTACGCTATCCCCGTACAACCCTTAACCAGCCACGATGCATACCTCATCCTTCCTAGTGCTCATAACCGCCTTGGACCCTAGTAAACAATATGGGATAGAACGGTAAGCTACTCACGTCTGACACGTCACGTTCTACCATTTGCAGAGGCCAGAGCAGAGATAGCTGGTCCCTCGGAGAAGTTCGTGAGGCCAGGTAGCACCCTGCAGCTCCACTGCCTCGTAAAAAAGTCAACAGAAACGCCTTCCTACCTATTCTGGTATCATAACTTCCGGATGATCAACTACGACATCGATCAAGGGGTCAATGTCAGCACGGACTTGGTAGGGCGCGAAAGTTGGCTGGAGGTGCCTCGTGCGTCTGATCGTCATTCCGGAAATTACACCTGCGAGGCAAGTAACGCGCAACCAGCGCGGGTCCTGGTGCACGTGTTCAAAGGAGATAATCCAGCTGCGATGCAGCACAGCATCGCTTCGTCGCCATCTGTCATGGCTTGCAGTGCGCTATTGATGATGTTCACCACGCTGAAACTGGTGCTGCATTCCACCGTCACGAACTGATCTTTGTGCCCCACCACGTGTGCCATTCGAAATATAGAAAAATGAACGTTGTGATATTTTCGAAAGAGAAGGAGATAAAGCTGTGTAATTCGACGAGAGAAACAAGGATAAATGTCCAGGTTGCGCGCGTGAATTTTATGACGTTGCAGGTGCAGTTTGTTCCGGTAAAATTGTATCCACGACAGACTCCGGTTGGATCTGAAATCACCAGCCTTTGATCTTCGGAAGGTGAGCGACGTTATCGTGATACGCGTTACGTAATAGTTAAGGAATTGAATCGAATAGTTGATAGTGAAAGACGTGTACGTGTGCGTGCGTGTGTTATCCGTGTATACGGGGAAGTGAGACAAAAGTATGTAACGAGCTACGAGAATGATGTCTCTGTAAAATAACGGAACTGGTCTAGGGTGTATCGTTAAAACCATGGATGCTCGAATAGCTACTTCGAACGACGCTCACGTATTCGTTGTATCGCGAGAATACCGAAGCATCCTCCCTCAGACGTAAGATTCCTTCCTCTCGACCGTTCTAAGACGAACGCAAATTTCGACGTTTCTTCAACGTATACACCCGTGTTTGCTCAAAAGTTAATATTTCGCCCGTGACTAAACTTCCCACCTCTGTTAGCCGTTGTGATATGTGTAAATGTGTAAGCTGTGTGTAACTATCACGATCGTAAAAGTGTAATTGTGTAATCTGTCCTGCGACGAGTGGTACAATTAATGGCGATAATCCTGTCGCGATCTGGCGCATTTTGCCGGGTCAAACTTTCCAACGATGTTCCGCGGACAACTTTATTCGGTCACCGGCGTTAACTATTTCTCTCGTTCTCCGCTCGTGAAATTTGTTAGGTTAATAGCAACGATGAGAGATCGTCGCAATTTCAATGAATGTTTCAGCAACTTGACAGAAAACAAACAAGAAAACAAAACAAAAGACGAAAGAAACGAAAGACAGAGAGCCGAATCGCGTCACTTACGTCTTACGTTATACGTAAAAGTTGAATCGACGAGAATTCCATCGTTATCTAACGATTAATATCACATTAGAAAAAGGACAAAGATTGCCGAGATTAATGGAATATTGCATATTCGGCCTACACGTTCAGGTACGCGTAATTAATCGTGATAATCCCGACGTAATACAGCACAGCCTAACGACATTATCTTCTATTGCCTTGCTCTGCACAGACGACCTTGCTCATAATGTCTAAATTAGTTCTATCTGACGTCCACGAAATGGCCGTGCTCAGGTGTTATACATACTATAGAGGGAATCGGCGCTTAGCGGACTATGGAAAATTGTTGCAAACTATCGAATTTGTTGGCGAGCGTGTTTCACGTTTTTAGAAAATTCGAAGCTCGTAATCGACGAGTGAAGTTATCGTGTTTAGCGTATCGCGTTAGAACGAGTTTATCCTCCCCTGTTAAAAATCAAATTTGATTGTGCCAATCGCGTATCGATCTTTCGTTCTCGATGATTGTTCGCATCAAATTTTATTGTACATATATTTTCTATGTCGGTTGTTCGTCGATCTATAAATTATATAGTATAAATCCTTTATAGAAGACGGTTTTCGTTAATCCCTCGCGAAGAACGCAAGGTGATCTTCTTGGACCACGATGTTTCGCAGCGTTAGTATTGCCGCATGTTTCCAAGCTAATCCACTATTTCCTAGGTAGACAGCTGTTTCACGTATCCGTACACATTGTCAACGAGGATAATCCAGTTTCTGCAAATAATAAACCCAATGGTATTATCAAGCCGGTGTGCACGGATTTCGATGCGAGTAAACGAAATGCTCGTGTGGACTGCATCGAGGATACACACCGAGGAATCCCCCTTCTCCCCTGTCATGTGAAACGGATCGATCGTGATTACTCCGATTGATTATAAACGATAATATTTCTTTGAGCGTACACTATTCGACAAGATCGTTTCATTTATTGTAAGTTAAAGCGATGGATTAATTAATGTGATGTTCGATGATATAGTCGCTGTCTGTTGTATGTACATACGTATACATAACATATATATACACACACACACACACACACATATATATATATATATGTTACGAACGTCGCACAATGTTAATCTCATTTACGGTTGAATAAAGTTTTCATATAAATTCCACTTCGGAAATCACGGATAAGAAATCTTGGATTATTCATAACTTTCGTAATAATAACAGATCGCTCTTTCATCCTTCGTTTAAAAGCTTTTTCCCCTTTTATTAGCACTGCTATTTTAACACCGTCTCGACATCTTCCTGGTTTTATATAAATCGATATTCGCATAGCTCTGCCAAGTAAGAGACAGATGTAAGTAATGAATTATACCTCGGTACTGTTTCGTCACACAATAGACAGTATTTTCGTTCCTGTGTAATATAACCGGGCCTCTTTATTGAAGTAAAATACTAGCGGAATGCGATGGGTTCATGGTGCATAAGCATTTTCATTCATATCGCTTTCTCCATGTTTCTCCAGCTCTCTGGAGATAGAGAATAATTTCGTCGTGACACAATTCGAGCCTCAGTCCCCGATAATAGCTGCATGCTAATGGCATTGTTTGCCACATTAAAATTACCGCTTCGTCCAATCGGCACTAATTGATTATTACGCCGCATCGAAACTATTCAAGAATTATGATCCCATTAATTGACGTAGAGTGGATGTTCAAACGATCCGTTACCGCAGAGGAAAAACCTGTGGTCGTCGAAGGGATGTATTGTTCCCGTTATCCTATCGTCCCTTTAGCCAAGATTCTATCGACGAAATTAAACTGAACGAGAACCAAACGATTTGTTACGGACTATTGGTTTGCACGGCAGTTAGAAACGATCGAAACTAAATTTCAGAATCGCGAATCGAGTATATCTCTATTGAAGACGATTTTAATCGGCACTCGATTATGTTTACCATGCACACCATCAAACGCACTTGATTAAGAGATTCGATACCAAACTGGAATGCCATGTGAATTACCCAGCGCAACAGTGATTTCATCTTCCTGCTCGACTTGCCTAGAATATTACACCGCTGGGGAATAGAGAGGCTTCCGGCCGATGCATTCAAAGATCGAATTCCTAAATTAAAACATTTACATCATCCGGTATGCATTTCGATGAAATCTATTCGATCCATTTGGTAACGCAATGAATCCCGTGTAATCAGAGGTATCACGGATTCCGAATGCAATTATGAAAGCATCGTGGAAGTCGCTTAAAGAATTTTTCTTTAATCGTTTTATCATTTTACTTCTCCCTTCAAGGAACAATTTCCCGTTGACCCGATTTAAGGTGGCGCGAATCAAAGTTGCCTTCAGCCTGCAATCAGCAGCCAGCATTCGGGCGTGCTAAATTTGAATCGTTAATATCGTGTACCAACAGCCAGCAGATCTGGACGTCATTATTCCAGAAAGATGATTCTGATCTATTCCAGCAGTCTCGTCAACGAGGCAAGGCCGAGTCCACTGTTTCCGAATCTCTGATCTTTGATTGGTATTATTTCGTCCAAGACGCTATGATTTCGTTGACGTACACTTTAGTATATTCTCTAAATTACAAGCTGCCATCGAACATGGTATCCTTTCCCATGGCAACTTGTCGGTTCAAAATGTTAGTTTAGCCATCACAGATTAGGTTAGTGTGTAACGAGTTGCAAGCTGAGCACTATATAACATTCGGAAGTTTCAGCTTTGGAACAGGACTCGTGACTCGAAGCCGAATCACGTTACTACGACGGGCAGATATCGATGTTCACGAGCACAAAGGATGTACACTCCTAATTCCGGTTGGAGACATGTACGATCGGTTGTAGTCACGTTAGATCTCCGAAGACACTTTCCACCGATGCGAATCAATTATGCGTCTGTGTCACTCTCGTATTTCTCTTGTTCGACTCCACATACAGCATACGTCGGTAATTCGAAGCGCTGACCATGTCACTGGTCATTTTACAACCTCATCGATATGCAAGCAATCCTTTAGCCGGGGATGAAGCCCACGACTAGGTGAAATGATTCCGTAACGACAATCAATCAGAAAGCCGACCCACTGACCGGAAACCACCTTTCACGTATTCTCGTAATTTTTGTCGAAAACCTATCCAACTTTTTAGAGAAATTAAATACAAATTCCATTAAAGTCTTGTATATTCTTTAGTTTCGTGGTTGATTATCGTATATCGTATGTTTCAATTGGTAATACGAAACGATGTCTCATTTGCATGCTGATTTTCTCGCTCTTCCCTGAATTTTGTACAGAGAGGCAACGAGACAAGAGCGAAAACGAGGATGAAGATTGATGCGCGAAGCTAACGAATTAGAAGTTCACAGCATCAAGACCTAGAAAGTGTAAGGAGACATTCCATCGTAATCACACTTGGTAACTACTTCAAGTTTTAATGTACTTATTTTTAGATGGCAATTCTGATAAAAGCTATTCAAACTTTATCTTCGGTTGAATCGACATTCGTTTCACATCCGTTTATTCGTCTCTCTAAATATACTCGTCCTGTTCTTTCGGTTCGATAGGAAATGAGAAACAGTTCGCGGCGAAACCGACGAAGGAACGTTTTGTCTACACTCGAAGCTCGCAATTAGCTGAATATAATTTATTTTCGTTGCGTTGTCAACTTTCCAAGAAATTAACAAATTAATTGGCAGCCTTTGAAGCATTAGATAAACTACATGCTTCTTATGGCGCTCGATTAAAGCAGTTTAGCAATAACGATATTTTGATTATGTAGCTATTACCTAGCAATGCTGTAGCAGCTCTTCGCCGACGCCACGAGGATCGATAAGAATGCTTATCGCAACCGACGCTCGATTCAATCGGTTATTACAAAAGAACTAAAAGAACAGTAGAGGAATTAAAGGTTAAAAACGCGATTGAAATTGGTTCCTCTGTGCCCCAGTCATGCTTCCCTTTCATAGATAAAAACAGAAAGAACAGTAACCTAAGCGTCGATAATCGAAGAAGATTATCAGAAAGGGTAGAACAAACCTAGTAAATTATGTATACAATATCGTGAAGTGTTTTACAAGAATTAAAATTTTCAATTATTCTTTAATCCTATCCATCTTATGTGTAAGAACAACCACAGATTAATAACAACAATCTTTTTCCACTCGAGAAATAAATAAAAAAAATTGCTCGCCTTATCGTGATGGTTTAGCATAAAAAATATTCGATCCGGAAGATTCTCATAGGTCTAAGTGCGCGAAGTTTTAATCAGGCTCGTTAGAAATCGGGCCAGTTGAGCTCGGTATATTATCCGGCGCGACACGTGGAACGTGTTTCTCGTCCATCTTAGGTGAATTTCCGGAAGAAATTTCGAGCCCCTAATGCGGCCACTAAGCCCAGCCCGCTCGTCAACGAGGATAATTCTACGAGGTACCTGGCTGGTGTCGGCAAATGACTCTGGTCGCTAGCTCGATGACCTTATCGACCGGGCTGGGATTGACCCACGCCTCGTCAGCCTTTTACTGACGAACCGTGATAAGCCCTGATTGTTATATACGGCGAACGAGGTGGTTCATGCCACCACGAGCTAGAACAAATTCGTTTTGGATGCCCCTTGGGCCGCGTCATCCACTTAAGGTGGCCGTCCGACATCGATCGACGTTTCACAAAAATTTGCGCACCTGATCTGGCTTAAGAAAATGGATAAAGACATACGATGGTTAGTATATTAGACATACTTGTGTATATATATACGTTATATCTACATATCTGTATGTGTGTATGTATAATGAACGTGGATGGCATGAAAATAGCTCGATGTTCGTCTCAACCGAACCGTGCATTTTTCAAAATCAGCGGCCTTTCATTATTACCGATATATGCAAAAAAGGAGATGAAGTAGCGGAGGAACAGAATGATAGAGGGGGAAAAAAGGGTAAAAAAAGCAATCAAAAAATGTGACTGCGACTACTATATCAGGAGCGTGTATGAAAAATGTAAATTTACACTGGCGTGTTATAACGGCCGATTCGTTGGACGACGGAAGGGAAAATTTTAGTGCAAACGTATCTAATTGCACACAACCGTGCGCGAACGTGGCTAACGTAATTGCGGTAAAACATGCATTTAAAAGCCTTTAAATATTGAACGTTCTCCTGATGAATATTTGAAGGTACGAAGGGCCTGATACACACAGCCGATCGTATGTGAAGTTTGTCGTCCGCCATTCTACAGGAAAGATAAAAACTCGTGCACGTTTGGATGATTTATTCTGTGAAATACACGAAGATTGCATGCTCGCTTTTCCACGTGATAACAGCGTCACGTGGAGTTGGCTACGATTGACGAACATTACTCGTGGTTCCTTCAACGTCGAACGCCAGAATATCTTTACCTGGCTGAAGCAGATATGTTTCCGGAGCTAGATTAGATTTCCTCGTCGGATTCAGGTGTAAAATGGTTTTTGACGCGTCTACCTTATGACAAGTTCGCGGTGCTATGCATACAATGTCAATCTCGTCTCCGTTGAAAGATTATACGCTGCCTAGCACGGATATAACGACTTTGACGAAACAACGAGATGATCCACTGCAAGATAGGTGTACACGTATACATATACATATATATCCTATCCTCTCGAGACCTCGAGTACGTAAAATGCATTTTAAAGAAATATTTATGCGGTTGGCCACGTACGTTGTTTGACGTCGCTGTACGAGCTTGATCTTCAAGAAGAAAAACGTCCTATTTGAAACACGATGTATCGTTAAAGCTACGGAACAGATACAAAAAAAAAGTGCTCGATAATATTACATTTC
This sequence comes from Bombus huntii, assembly GCF_024542735.1. Lineage (NCBI taxonomy): Eukaryota > Metazoa > Arthropoda > Insecta > Hymenoptera > Apidae > Bombus > Bombus huntii. The sequence continues at coordinate 6,139,902 of NC_066250.1, forward strand.
GCTCGTTTATATTATTCATTCGTTTATCGAATAGCATAGTTACGATTTCCACAGAAATCCAGAGATTACGAGTTAATACGACACGAATTCTTTGTGCGAAACAAAAAGATACCATCGAACTTGAGAAACGAACGGTCGATATCTTCCGTTACATACTTGCAAGTACCTGGAGCGACCTTTTTCAATCGCCAACCGATGCATCTATCTGCCGCGAAACGTACATTCTTTATGAAACGCTGGCAAACCGAGCGGCGGCAGAAATAAAAATGGAACAACCGGGATCGATATCGAGCTTGTTAATGCTTATATCTGGTCTTATACAAAAATAATTCCCGCTGAAACAAAGGCAATACGCGTGGGGCGTGGACGGCGATTGGTGGGTTGAAGCGGGGCTGGATAAATTGGATTTTCAACGTTGCAAAAATGTAAAGAGGGACGAGAAAAATTCGATTTGAAGCGCGACTAGGTGGTCGCCGTTGCATCGACGTCGCGGTATCGGCAATCATTATCGCCACTTTACTCGGTCGTACGATGTCGGATCGCGAGAAAAAATTTAAGAGGAAAGTTTGCTTTTACCGTAGACTTTATCGGGTAGCATCTACTTTATCCCGGTTTCAACCGAACCGGATACGAAAATGCGAACTAATCTCACTGGAAGCAGATACCTTTAAATAAATGTCTTCCTGTAAATGTATCTGAAAAATTATACGCGGCTGTGATCCCATCAACGTTCGCTTCGAGCGATGAATGCTTTCTGGAATGGAAGCTTTTTTAATAAAGACTTAGCCCCGGTGTCGAACGATGGAAATTCCTTTTTCCATCCACTCCACAACGTTCGTGAAGCTACACAAAAGGTGCACACGAGCTGACGTTGGATCGGATCGTGAACGGTATCTTGAACCGCAGACGATCGTAGAAACGCAGCTCGTTCTGATAACACAGTGGCGTACAACCACGAAGAGGCCGACTCTTTCATGAAAGAGGGGAAACAAACCGTGGTTTGCAAGGTAATTCGTTCCCGATCCGATCGATTACGAGATTCGTCGAGTTCAGGTGTATATCGGGTAACCAAGATCTCCCACGTTGTAACCTCGCGTAACGATCTATCCGTTCAAACGTTGACAAGAGAAAAAGAGAGAGAATCGTTCCGCAATTTCTGCTTACTTCTGCACCGAATGCAGTCACCTCGTTTGTGGGGTTACGCTATCATCTCGTTGCCATCGAAGTCTGTGTGTTTCGAAACGAAGTCTGTCTGTCATCGATTTTATCCTTTATCGTAAATTACATCGTCAAAAGGATACCCGAATCACGAGCTGGAGATTTCAAAGTGGAAGTTCATTCCGCGAGCACGTTAGGGGGAGGAGAATGGAAAATGGGATAAGTTGGATCAATGCGAAAGGAATATCTGACGAATATCGCGCGCCACGTGAAAACTACTGTGAAAAGGTAAGTTGCTTAAGAAGAAAGATGCTCAGATGCTTCCCGTAGTTCGACCTACGAGTTCTCGATTCCTTTGCTTGATTACATAAGGCTGAACTTAAGGCAGAGCCAACGAAATTCCAAGTATAAGGGAGTAAAGGGAGTGTCGACGCTTTAAGACCGCGGGAAGAAGAATTTTTCGTCGCCTCCGTATATATACCTGTACGTGGAAACTTTCGGAAGACCGAATTTAAAGTTGGAGAACTACGTCGATCGTTGAGTCTGTGTTCGATCTTTAAACGATACGGCCGGCGCGGTGTTAAAGTTGCTTTTCTTCTTACGTAAATGAACATCGCCGCGAGAAGTTTATCGAATTCGTGTTTTTCTCCTTTATTTTTCTTCTCGGTTTTTTTCCTTCCATTTTCTTCATTGGCTCGTGTGACCATCGAGGATAAACTCACGACTCGGTAAAGATCATCGAAAGAGAAAGAGTCACGATCGTTTGTATAACTACGCGTTCTTCTTCTTACGGTTTTCCCCGATCGGATCTTTTTTCCTCGTGTATCGCTATCGTTGCGTTTTCGTTGTGTCGTTATCAGAGCGTTCCGGGAATCCCAACCTACGCTCTCCGAGATATTACTTGTTGATATTGTGGATATAACGATTCCACGAAGAGGAAATCGCTGGTTTGACGTAGAGACCAACTCGCTACAATACGTAACTGTTCCTCCTCTCTTTTTTCCCTCTGCTTTCATCGAACCGTCGTAAATGATTTACAATTGTATTTCGAGAAGGATTCGTTGAACGAAAGCTACCAATAATTTATTCGTTGAAATATGGATGATTTTATCGTAATTTGCGAACCGTTTAGCCGGACAAATTTGAACGAACGTGACTGACAAATTGGTGGCGTGGTCGGGAGTCCGGTGAGAAGAAGGGCCAGCGCGCGTATGGATTCCTATGAATTTGAACGAACAAAACGAATATCCGGTATAACAAAGTCACGCTGGACACCCTCTACACGTACCATTCTACAAAAGAATTACACCCTGGCTCGAATGATTTATATATCCTATTTCCTGTAGTTAAATCAATTTCTCTGCCGTTAGAGCGGAAAGAGAGCCGAAATATTCGTCCTGCGCAAACAGAGAACGAAATCACGAATGAAAATAACCAACGGTTCCTCCATATACTAGTAAAACGAAACAGCAGATAAATGCGTTCCCAAGTCCGTCCGAACGGCTCGTGTTTAATGAGTTTAAAATCTGGCGTTGACCCAAAATCATCCTCTTCTTCCTCCATGGCCGCGTTTCATATTAATGGCACGCACGTTTCACGAGATACGTTTCACGCGATAACGCGTTTCTGTCAGTATTATACAAACAATCGCTACAAAATTTACCTTACACAATGGGCAATTAAAAATTATACTTATCTCACGGAAATCATACTTTACAAGTATCATCGCTTTACTGTTCAACGTGTTCCATGTCGTGTTAACCATTCTGATTTATTCAAACACAAAATCCATGTACGAAGCAACGTTCTACCAATAAAACGATACAGAGCGAGACGAAACTCCTCGACATCTCGTCCATCTATCAACTTCATCGGCTAAAAATTTCACGAAGGGGTTCAAAGCGAGTCGATATTCCCTTTCTAGTTGGCGGTATGCATCGACCTTTTCCTTCGATTGGCGTAACTTCCATTAGCAGCGACGTAGGCAGACCAAAATGAAACACGACCGTTTCACTTGACGGGCGACGCTATCATGTCGGTGGACATCCGACAACTTGCGTTCCCGCGGACATAATTCAATGGCGCGCACAATCGCAGCCAGCGGCACTACCCGCGTAATCTTGCGTGTACGCGTCGCGCGATATCAGCTTGAAATAGAGTCGTCGTCGTTGCCGAACATCGAGGTTCCCTTTTTCAACCAACGATTTCACAATGGACTGTGTATACGGTCGTGCCGTTTTCACCGAACGAATGGGCGCACGCTTTCGTTCGCAGCTTTTGATTTACATTAATTGATTCGCAGGCTCGATACCTGTGGCCTCGTGGATGAATGATAACCACGACGAGATTCGATCCGAGCATGCATATGTATAATTCCAGTCTGAATCCAGTAGAAGCACGATCGAGAGGAGAATATCGGTCAGAGGGAAAAGGGACGATTTACGAGGAAAAAATGAAACTACCAGCGGTCGCGGGTAATATCGCATCGCTTTTCGCATAGAATAAAAGCGCGTTTATTAACCCTGGTCATGACATATGCTAATTAAGAGGATAATGAATATATTGTCGAGCGCGAAAGTTAAAAGACCGCCGATTCGATATTATCCGCTCGTTGTTCCCGGTATGCTTAATTAACAATGTCATTGTACTCGTTTGCAAAACGGTGTTACCCGGAATGTAATTGCCAGTTTGCTTCTTTCTTCCTTCCATCCCTCTGTATTCCTGCCTCTGTCCGCCACTCTATTCGTGGCATAGTTCCTTCTTGTTTTAATTAAATCCCTCCCGTTCAGCTACTCTTCGGGAATTTAAATATTTCATCGAGGATTACACGATCCTGCCGCCGGTGAAACGAATATCCTAAAATACAGTCCTCGGGTTATCTATATCCAAAACCGCACTTATTGGAGGGAACGTCTAGCCAAAACCGATGAGAAATTTGCTATCGTTAATTCCCATTTTGCTCGTACTAGGATTAACAGTGTCCGTTGCTTGGTCAATTTTGCGGCCAGCCATCGAACAAGACAGAACAAGAAAGAAAAAAAAGAAAGATTGAAATAGAGGGAGAGGAAGAAATCGAACTCGAACCCCATAGAATTTTCAAATCGTTATTATTGTACGTGAGCAAGGTCTTGCTATGGTTGGTTCGGTAGAGAAAGGAGACACAACACGCAGTTACATTCAATCGAGCGTAACTGGCGTGGAATTTCGCGGTAGAGAACTCCATGCAGCGGTGTCGTACGTGCGAGGTAACTTTGTTTCGACCGCCACTTCGTTGTCGGATACGGATTATAAAAGTTCCCGGTCGATTTTCGTTGACCGCGAACCTACGTGCATATACGCGTCAGATGGTGATCTACGGGGTAATCAAACTTTCCGGTAGCAAGTTTGCTCGTCTAAAAAATGAACGAAATTATTCCATGTTTTGGTTGCTTTTTTTCACTCTTCCCTATTTTAGACACTTTTAAAGAAAGTTTCAAAGTTTTTGAACACGATGGAGTATCTTGCTTTATGATTTCTTTTTTTCATTTTATAGCTACACGTGGTGGAGTTTGATATTCTCTTTTGCGATATTACGACAGAGGAAACTATGAAAACGCTATACGAAGATTAAAGTGGAATTTTATTACTAGACCGATTCGCATTTATTACGTTTTAATCGACCGATTCTCTGTTATAGAGTTATAATGTGTCGATATAATTAACGATTAAAGAGAAGTTCGGAAAGCGATTAGTCTAGCTTACGCAATAAACGTGGAAGCAAAGCAACGGTGTACCATTAATCTCGGTCAATCTTCGGCGGAACGTCGTTTTGGTACTATATCTCTTAAACGTAATCTCGCGCTCTTCCTCGATACTGTGCGCTAAGAGGGATTAGGAAAGTCGCAGTTTGAAGCATCGACACGCAATTAAAGATCACTCTGTATTCGACCCTAACCGTATCCGCCCTGTGCAACGTTATCAGCACCTACGTTACAATTTTCCATTCCAATGCCGAGCTGCGATCGTCGAATCGACGATGTGCAGGCTGCGTGCAACTAAACAATGCATCCTGCTGCCAACCCTGGATGGCCGTAAATGCATCAGCATAAATCGACCATTCGATGGATCCATCGAGTGGCCCCCAAAAAAAAAAAGGAAGCACTAAATTGGAGGCAGGAACAAAGGCACGGGTGAATATCATCTATTTTTTCTTTTTGTTCTGGTTTTTTCTTTTTAGGAAGTGGATGGTAGCAGGAGAGAAACTGTGAATTAAGGCAAGGCAAGAGGAGAATCCGTGCGTGCAGTAATAATGAAGAAACGTGTGTGGCAATGGCAACTGCGCTCCCACAGACGACCATTCAAATTTGCACGTAAAAAGCGCGTCGAATTGCCTTCGTTTTTTCTTTTTTTCCACCGTTTTTGCTTTAACTCCATTTTCCAGTGGAAACGATTCCGGTCCGCGAGATCGTCATGAGACACCGCAGCGTCCCTCTTTTTCGTCGTTAATTCGTGATTAATTCGCCAAAGCTCGGCGTTTCGGTGGTCAAGCGTTTAAAATAGGTTTCGCTGAACTTTTTCCACAGTTCCTCCATGGACTCGTTATCCCTTTTCATTTCCCTTCCTTCTCTCTATTCGTTGCCCACCCCCTTCGTTTTTTAATTTTTTAGGCTTCGGTTCATGTAATCCTAAGCACGGGTCGATACGGATGAAAGATCACGAAGAAAGACACGTTGAAAATGAGCGACCAGCTGGTCTTAATATGAAAAATTCAAACGTCTGCACGAATTTAACGCACGCCCTGTGAATATTTAATGCGTTATAAGTTGACGGCGAGATGTGAATTATTCATACAATAGATGAACTCCAGTTAACGGAGTTTAAGCTACATGCGTACACGTATATACATACCTTACAGTTGCTTGAATATTGTTAATATTTATAGTAAACTTACACGGGCTAAAGTATCTGGACCGTGGCGCTGTTTTCACACAGGATTTTAAAAGCTTTATTTCATTTTCCGCCGGTACAAACGTACGATATGTAATTCTAATTAAATTTTTACATATTTTAAAATACATCGCGTGACTACAGCTGCGTTGCATTCGTCTCGTTGTGTTCTCGAAAAAATACAGTCTTGCGTTGTTTTTTAAATCGCCATTTTACCAAACAAAAAACATCGTTCGAAAAATCTGCGTCGTTTATTTAGCGTGTAACGAATTAATAAAGAGGCGAGGTCGAATAATTTCACGGTTTAACGAACTAATTCGAATCAATCGACGGGCGCAAACAATAACGATAACGAACTGTAGCGATTAATAATTCCATCAAATCCGTATACTTTCGTATTTATTCAGCTCTTTAATTCTTTTCGATATGTTTTATTTTGCAGTACTTTTTGTTAGTTTAAAACAATCCGAGAGCTCCGAGCAAATGTACAATTGCGATAATCAGTATGATGATTTAATCCAACACCGTGACCAATTAACACGGGAACACGAACGATGGCACGTCGCAAAAAATCAAGAAAATAGTATGGATTTTTTGTTTCTTTTTTGCAGAGAGCATGAAACGCGAAAAGGGAAATTACTTGGTGTAAAGCGTTCAAATATTTCACGTCACGTTGAGCCACGCTAGAATACAAATGTTTTCTAACGAATGATATCGGGAACGTAACGAGTTTCAATTTAAATAATTTTCAAGAAAGGTTTTCGCTAAGTATTCGAAACAACGATTCTCGAACGAATCTAAATGGACGATGATTAATAAAAAAGGATCCGAAGCTTTCCAACGATACTCCACGTGGAGATTAGATCGCATCGATTGCCAGAAGACAAACGTTTCGTATTAAATTAACGTTCCTCGGATCACATTTATCAAACGAAATCTCCTTTTCTTTTTTAATTTTTATCTGCCCCCCCCCCTCCCCCGCCCCGCCTTTCCCGATGAAATAGAAAGATAAAACTAGTCAATGATGACAATAGGGAAGAGTCGCAAATCTCCTAATTAATGCGTTCACGTTTGGCTCGGGCAAACGTCGTTCGCGTATTTGCTCAAACACGAATATGCATCTGCATGTTTGCAGCGTATATACGGGAAACATGCATCCCCGAGGAAGCGTCGTCTGCGTCTTCCAATATGGCAATCAGGTGCCACGCGCGAATAAATATTCGTTACAGACGAGAATTTCGTTAGACGTTTCTCGCGATCGGTAACGACGAGCCAACTAAATATACAGACACGTGCATATATCGCGTCGACGGAACCAACGTTTTTTTAAATGATTTCTGAAACGGCAGTTTTATCGAGTTTATCGTGTGCCAACGTACGCGTTAATTACGACTCTGGGATTATACGTTCGAAGAGAATATTACGCATAAATACAATATTACATTTAAATGACATTTATACGTGTCAATTGAATTTTTTTAATCGTGTAGCAGTATTTGGAAACTATATATTTACGTCAACCAGGAAAAGAAGCGAAACAAAAAAAAAAAAAAAAAAAATGTAAAACACAAGTTCAGACTCGCTATTGAATAAGTTTGGCTTCATTTATCAAATATAAATAACGAAGATTATTTTCTTGAAATAATTAAAACAAAGACGAACAAGGACTATAGTATTTCACTACGATATTCCAGGATTTATCGAATTGCCTTTATCGTCGATTGACAGATAACAGTCAGCAGCATATGGTTCAATGAATAATCCACTTTGCGTCAATGCAAGAAGAACGATTTTGATATGATTCAATGGAAGAATTATCATGCAACGCCAATCGTCTTGTTCGTGAAATAGAAATGCGTTTGAGCTGTAACTGCTTTTGAATCGCCGTATAAACGGCGATTGAACCGCACCGTGATGATGCATACGTTGGAAATATCGCAGCGTAATGACTTTATATAATTGAACTTTGATTACACGATGGGATCGCGTCATTCGTTAACGCAATACCTATTTTCCAACGAACGTTGTGTAATTTCCCCATATCGCTTAAGAATCGAATTATGTTTACTCGTCGATCACGTTCGCCTAACTAAAGGAAAATAAAAAAATACATTCGCATTTTTTCTTTCGATTCAAAACCTTCTACCATTTGGATCGGTGTTTTTTCAGATACTTATAAGTTTTTAAAAAAAAACATGATAAAGATAATAAGACAATAAAATCTCTCAACGTTTACTTTAAGTCTTAGAAATGAAGCAACACCAATCTACAATAGACGTGTCGATAATCTAATCAATCAATTTATCAATATTAACACCTCGAATTCTATTGATTTCTTTATCTAAATAGTTTTACGAACTGTTGGAAAAGAGTCGGAAGGGCTTTCCTTGCCGAAAGCACAACGATCATAATACTAACGATTATACAGATCAACCTTGCGTCCACTTTTGACGAAATATTCATCGTTCTGAATTTCCAATAGCCTAAACATTGTGATGCCATACCGATCGCGAAACACGATAAACCTAAGAAGTTGTGGCCAAACTTAATCGTTATCGGTCTTATTACTTTTCGGAGTTTCGTGGCGACAAAAACAGGATAGCCGGTCACAGTTAAAAAGATCATTATGATTAGAGATGTGATGCCTAGGATCGCGTGATTGGACTTGAAGTGTACTTTTTTCACTCGGTACATTAGCACGACACCGGCAATGATGCAGATCAGGCCAAGTAGCTGCAGAATCCAGTGCAGGTGTTTCTTTGTGCGGTGCGTAAAATATCTCGTCAAGATGTTGTCACCAGCGAGCACGACAATAGCCTCCGACATCAGCAGGACGTACTGAAAAGGGTAAGATCGAGTCGTCAGCGATCACGGAAGCTGCAATCGTTGGACAAAGTCGTTAGAACTTCTTTAGCCACTTTGGTTAGCCACGGTATCTCTCCCCTCGGGGAACAGAACTAGTTTGGAATAGGCGAACTCGGTCCCGTAGCTGAATTTGGATTTCGTTGTTATCGTGCGAGATGCGAGATGTGTGTAAGTGGAAAATAAATGGCGTAATCTGAATCGAGTGTAATCGTCACGGAGAACATTCTTGGGCAAGGTTGCCCACGAAACTTCTGTTCTGTGGTTCTTTCTATTTTTTGCCCTCTGTTTATGCGTTTCTTTTGCCTCGTGGCCAACCAAAACAGCTTTTCCTTCTTTTGAACGATTAAACCGCGAAAGTCCAAAGTTCTTTCCTTCGTTCAATTTCATGGTTTACGTAGACCTGGTCTACGGTTGTTTTGAAATTTCTGTTCGCTCGTTCCACGCTCCTTTGCGGGAAAAAGACGTCGAAATACGAAGGGAATGAATGTAATCCGAAAGAGGGGTAATCTCGGATTAACTGGAGGATGTTTTGGATCGACGAACAGAGGAGGGTGAAGATAAAAAAGAAAATAATTCGAAAAATATTTGAATATTCGTCGAGATACATACCCCGACAGTGCAGAGGGTCGTATGATTGAAGACACTGTGAGCCACCGAGTAATACAGGGTGAACGCTGTCAGACAAACGATGAGTATATGGTTAACGAGGTCAACTATGGTAACGCACGTGCTCCATGCGCTTCGTTTCGTGTCAGAGGTTTCGAAATTCGAGGAACTATCCGGAAATTCCGAGGACGACGAGACATCGACTTTTGTTTGGCCCAACTGGAACGACGTTGCGTTTATTCCTTCTTCTTCCATGCTTTCAAAATATCTGCAAGTTTACAACAATTACGAAGTTCTCTCTCTCTCTATATATATATATATATATATATATATATATATGAGGAAGAATTTTATAGCACGGCACTCCACGTAATGACTTGTTTGAATCGAATACATTCCATTCTACAACTAAGTAACTGTTCATTTGATTAAATTAATGTCAGGTTATTATACCGTTTTAATCATCTGTCTTAATAACTCTGTTTAATATTCCAAGTGTCTTACTATTTGAATTGCAATTTTTCTTTCCTTTCTGATATTTCCTATCGTACTAAATCGATGTCGTATTGTGTCAGATAGGGGAGGAATCTCTTCGGCTAATTTCTTGACGGTGCACATAATCAGAGAAATCCCTTTGCCATATTCCTTGCCGGTGCGAAGTTCTTTACCACATGGCTCGAAAATATTTAGCAAATGGTGAAGGAGTTGGTCGAGCAACAATAGTAATTACTAGGTTAAGTAATTGCTATATAAGGGGAATTACAAAGGGGACTGGCTTGTATTTGTGTTTGAAGTGATTACATCTGGGAGCACGATGGTACTGACCCCTTTAAAATCGGGCCACTGATCGAAAGAAACGGAAATGAGTTCGTTGATCCCGACGTTCCGTAGGAAACGAAAATGTAAAAGGCCATATGACGTGGAGAATAGAAATTCAGCATATAATTGATTTAGCGATGCAATCGGATCGATGGGATGGCTTTATTGCGATCGGACTCGAATATATATTTGCCGTGAGCAGCTGGGATGTTCAGGGAGAAGAGAATAGACATAGACGATCGTTCTGTTCTCACGGAAACAAAGACAGAAAAGAAAAGTTCGCTTCGTTCCAACGTGATTTTCTTTTTTCATCCAAGCTGCCATAATCTCTTCGAAGCGAAGTGAATAAAACAAACAAGTTTCTTTTTCCACCGAAAGACAAGAGTATACGGTTCCCGACTATACAATATCAACGGCCGCGTTGCGTTTTTATTTTCCACTTATTTTATCCACAATGTAGTTCGTTAGGGCGAGCTCCGTTCGCCTCGACTTTTCGTTCGTCTAGAAAACGCTGGCTGTCCGCGACGACTCGGCTTCTTTTTTCTTACACGAGCGAACCTTACGTACTGCGAACCTTGGAAAATTGTTTTGTTTGTTGGTTTATTAGACTGAGAATCGCGTCTTGCCGGATAATCAAGAGTCCTGGATGACGAACAACCGAAGATTTACCGAATACGATCGTTTAATCGAATCGTGCGAAATTCTCTCTCGAGTTGGCGGCCGAGGGCGACGATTACTCCGTCTCCATGTCCATAGTAGAGACAGGGGAAACACGAGACCAGAGGATGCGGGGGTGGTTGGAAAAAAATTTCAACGTAGCAGTCGGTGCAGGGAAGCCGGATCCAGTAGCGAAAAAACGAGATTTTGTAGAATTTTAAACGACTCGTTAACTCACCAAACAACCCCGTTCTCCTTCGCCCGAAATTACGTGAATTCTTCTTAAATTATAGCCGCACTGATTGCCGCGCACACCCTTCGCACACTTTCAACCGCTCAGATACGCGTTTCTATTTCGCGGAGCGTAAACATCGATGACGATCCAAGTGCGACCGCTTTCATACTAATTGCGAACATCCTTTAATCGAGCGGAATATTCTGTTGCTGTGATATTGAACATTTCTTTCTTTCGTTCGTTCTTTCGTTTCTCTTTCTCACTCACTCGCAATGATGTGTATCGTAATGATGATCACGTGGCCGCGATTCTCAATAATTGAAAGCATCGTACTGCTACGTGACGCTGATAATCGGATGTCACTCGTACGTGGCAGTTGGCTGCTGAAGTTTTACTTTTTATCTCCTTCTTTCTCCTTCTCTTCGTGGCCAACGATCTCCGGCTTTGCTCCCTTCACATTGTCCTCGAAAAGTTTATTCTCACGCGTCAGGTGCGACCGAAAGGCGCGCATCGGAATTTTCCAATGCAAATCGGGCGCAATTTCGTCGAATCAGATTATCGAATTTAGATTCAATTGAAACGGGAAATAGAATTACGCGAAAAGTTCCGATCGATCGGCCGGCCAGCCTTTAATTGAGATTAATCCGGGTTCTTCCGCGCGCAATTTTCGAAGTGGTCAGCCCACTGTAGTTGCCATAGTCAAAAATACAGTTCCGTATATATACGTTGTAACAATTTTATTTCCAACCAATCAATCGATCGGTAGTTATATTCGCTCGCGGTCCGCGCGGTACATGTGCAGTTCGCTCGACGACTTGGGGAAAACCTGGTGATAATTTACTTTGATAATAATTACACTGATTACGCGGAGATGAATTATTTGAACAGTGGTCCGGTAAAAATGAAAACAACGACTCAACGGTGGAAAACGTGTAACGAGCGAATTAATTCACGTGGATCGCGTGCTAGCGTGTTATTTGCCTCTATTCACGAACCGTCCGTGTTATCTCAAAAACATCTGTCTATTGTTTGAAAATGTACGGAGCTTCGATTCATGCTGGGTGCTTTCGTTTCGAGGAGACATTTCCTGCGTAATATCGCCGCCATGATTCGCGAATTCCTGAAAACGATAGAGTGAGAAATGAGGGGAATTGGATTCTTCCTACTTTTTTCCACTGGTTCTCCGCCAGAACAAATAAAAGCTAGGCAAAAATATACTTGCGTTATCTGGCTACTACACATTACACGCTTGTCACGGTAATGAGCAATTTTGGAAAAGCAGACGGGTTGCTCAACGCAGATGTCTGTATTTAAATATAAATTATATTCTATTATTATATCCAAGCGTCACGATTTTATCTGTTACGTTAATCAAGAGACCATTAAATATAGATACTTTTTTAAAATTGTGATATTTCAAGAGCGTTTGATCCAATGCAAACAACCTCTGATATTTCCACTAATAATGCTGTTTTCCCGATAATAAAATCTCCTGTTTATATCTGTCTTCTTTTTATCTTAATTCGTATAACGAACATTTCGTATAGTAGTAACCTAATTAGAGGTCAGATTACGTAATAATTGGTCGACCTCTATCCTCTTCCTCTCTTACATCTTTATGCAAGAACGTAAAGGAAGCGTAGTTAATCCGATAGCGTGTACGCATTGATTGCTTTGTTGACATCGCTCCAGAACATGTAATTGCACATGACTCCTCTCACGTAGAGATAATTCTTTTGATTCTTGGGTGTGATCAAATACGTAGCTCAACTTTATCGTTAATAGATCCGATGTCGATAAAACGTTATCGATCTACGTCCCTTTTTCGACGTCGCTTTGTTCAGCCCGGAAGATCATGAAATCAGAGATGTTTCTTCTTTCTCTTCGTTGTTTTTTCTGTCCCTTTTTTATTCTTTTTAATTATCCCTTTGCGCGGTACCTTCTTCGAAACGGAGAAGCAAAGGCAAACGGGGAAAACGAAAAGGAGAAAAGAAGGTATCAAAAAAGTGTGGAAGACACAGAAAGAGAAAGGATTGCAGGTGGAATTAATTAGCAAAGTCGTTGTGATAGAAGTTTATCAATTTTAATTACCCCTGGCTTAACGAACTCTTAATTAGAAACGGAGGCACATAATTAACATCAACGTGGAGTAATTTATTTTTATCGCCAGATAACAGCGGCGAGCATGAGAAGTGCTATGATACGAGATTTACGAACACATCCAACAACAAGTCGAGCTTTCTAAATAGTACGACGATAGCGAAGCACGTTGACTTCGAAGAAGCTTCTCTCCTCCTACGTCGTTACTCTCTCTCTCTCTCTCTCTCTCTCTCTCTCTCTCTCTCTTCCTTGCTAATATCTCGCAGCTGCATTAGCATTTTGAGTGGGCAACCGACATAAATTTATTCTTAGGTTTCCATTAAGTCTGGCGGACAGTTATCCCAAACAGTTTCCTCGGCCCTTCCGCTTTTACGTTTATATCGCGTCCATTTCGTTCCGAAATGAAGGCATTCCGACGGTACCTGTGAATACTTCGTAACAGTTTCCACTTTGATATACGATCGACTTAAACCATGACTGTGAATTTCGCGAATATTTCACGGCTAAAAAAATGGGACGAGAAGCATCGGATCCTATTTACGAAACAGCGTATAAATAATTTCGTCTTTACCGTCTACTGTTTTTCGCGGTTCGCATCGATTGCCCGAAGAATTTCCTTGACCCGTCCCGATTTCTTTAAATACTCGAAGAAAAAAATTCTCATGGTTCAAACAAAATACGATCAAAATACGGTTTCATTCTTATCAGAGCAAGATAATTTTTCTCCGGTCACCGATGATAGATGTTTTCTTCAAATATTTTTACCGATACCTACGGCTGATTAGAGGCTTTCGGGTTACCTGAAGGTTAACGAGTCACGTTAAAAATAGAAATGTCGAAAAGGTAGGATATTACTACGTTACCGATCGTTACTAACGCTAGGGGTTGGTATACTCACAAAGGGCGTGTTGCCTGTATTATCGGCCGAATCCCACCCTTACTTCCCTGGATAGAGCGAGGCAACATATCCTGTTGTGCTTCCAGATGTCAGCATCTTCTCGATCAGGAAACGCAGTAGAAAAGGCCCGAAAGAAGTTGGCCCTTTGAAGGAGCAGAAAGAATTCTTCGACATATTCTCTCTCATTAATCAGTTAGCATCGATTCTTTATGTTTTTGCACTATATTTTCCCAACATTTTTATGTTTACAGATGCAGTGACAATTATGTCACAAAGGTATTTATAAAAGGCGTTATAAAAGGTTGCGAGTCATTATGTTAGCTCGTCGTAACGCCATGGATTTCTTTGACAACGTTTCGTTGAAATGTCTGACAAAGGAGAGCCAAACACAGGTAACCTCGAATGTAATCGCCTTAGCCGATATTACCGGATGTCGTGCCAGGCTCTATAGTACATATTTGCCACACGTAATGATAATCCCATAATGCAAGGATCTGTTGGAAACGGCTGAAATACCACAAATGTCGAATATCTTCCGCTTGACATGGTCCAAAATCACATTCCTCATTTGCTTCATCGTCGATCTTACATATATTGCATGTCTTTGGCGTAAGGACGAGTGTGTATCGAAGCGAACAAAAATTTATACGTGTCCCTGAGATTCGACGAGGATCGATAATGGTTTTGTACCTCTGCTTAGTGGAGCGGATCGAACAAGACGTTCAAGAATTCTCCTGCGCTCTTCGATAAAACCAGGGCGCTCTATTGACCAAAATTTAATGAGTTTCGAAAATTTCTCGTGACGTTCGCTCGGTGTATAAAAATAAATTTTATAAACGACGATACGTGATTAGAGTACACTCTTTTCAGACATCTCCAGCGACGAATTAACCACTCCAAGTGCAACCTACAGAGAAGTACGAGAACTGAAGACCCAGTCATCAAACGACCACAAAAGGGACACAGGAGACAGGTGACACTCGAGGCAAAAATTAATCGCAAGTCTGCGCGCGTGTCACAATAAACAAATGGTAATACAATGAAACCGTTTTGCAAGAGAGAAAATCGTCAAAGATATTTACATATTTACAAAGAAATAGAAGGAGTAGCGGTAAGGGTAAACAAACCGGATAGTAAAGTAGAATAAGATAGAGAGAGAGAGAGAGAGAGAGAGAAGTACCGAGTGGAAGAGGGAACAGTTTCAATTTGCATGATGGCCGTGTGGCTTCGTCAGGATAACTGTAATCTCTCTCGACGTCACGAGAGAAGAGCAAATTTTATCGCAGCCATCCAGAATCGCAGTCAGACGGAAAGACAACCAGGGACCGGAGGTCCTGGAAGGCTTTTGCCAAAGGGGCAAAAGCTCAACCTTTCATATCCATGTTTGCACTGGGCGAAAGCAGCAGCCAGGAGGTACGGAAGCCAGAGTCCGCAAGGACGGAAGTAAGTATACATTCGGCCTTTACCTCTCTGTATCAACCTACAGACCTGCCGACCTGTCTGCCTACCAACCTTTTCAAGGCGTAATTAAATGGCGGCGTGCCGCTACGCGACCTTTTCGCGAGTGTGCCTCGGTTGTCTGCGTGTAAACGTGCAATGGAAACGGTAGCACACCGACGGGGCTGAGAAAAGTGCGTTTAATTCCATTTGAATCACACGACCGTGCCGAGAGGAAGAGAGAGGACGAGTGGTGTCGGACCGTGTGGTTTCCCGTTCACTGGAGAATCGACGGACATGTAAGATCTCGTTCAGCCTCTTTCATTCGTTTCCACAGAGATCCGGTGACAAACCGATGTCAAACTCGTTGAGACGGAGCGTCGCTCGAGATTAAACCGGCGCAGCGATGCCATCGTCACACCTGTTTGCTACGAGATCCTTCGTTGCTTCGCACGGCTCTGAAGGCCCGTACGAGATATCGTGCCATCCTTCGCGATAATACGTCAGTTACAGAACGATCAAAGAACAATCTCGCTTCACTTAAGATCAAGCTGGTCTACGAGACATTGAGATGAACGATCGATCGAATCGATGCTCGTTGCAAGGTTTCTCAAGCTTCGTCACTTTTACATTTGACGTCTAATTAATGATTAATCGCAATTAATTGCGTGTAATTTCTATTTGTATATGGCAAGAAAACGTTCGTCAGCAAGAAACTGTTTATTATCTTCAAAGGAACGAATCTAATATCCATTCGCGTTATATTTCTCTTGAAACGATGAAAATGGATCAGAATGGTGACGAATCCTTCGTTCCTTTCGACAGAGAATTCGATGAAAAGGAAGACGAAAAGAGAGAAAGAGAGAGAGGGAAAAAAGAAAAAGAACTCTCTTTTCATTTTTCCGTGTGCCCCTCCTGTCTTCACCTCTGGAAGCAAAACCGATACGGATCCCCACGAGGAGAACTCGAAACATTAAAGAAAGCGCGCGGTTGTTAATGCAAAAATGCAAAGGTATACAATATGACGGGGTCATTATTTGAAAAGTACAGTTGAGCTTCGGCTGGGCCGGGGAGTTGTTTGAGTAATAAAGAGCGAAAGGTTCGCAGGGGCTGTGAGGACCTCGACATCGCAGCCATGCCTTTGATCAACTTACCGGCGTTTCCCCCGACTAAACGCGCGCTGATTTCCCATGAATATGGAGAATCCGTCAGCCGAGATTACACCGACTGTCGACTACGTCATCTAATTGTCGTCTTTTAAGCCTCAGGTGCGATATCGTCGTCGTGCTGCCACCAAATTTCTCGGGCAACGTCATCCGATGCAATCAAATTCGCCCGTAACGATCGATCAATCCCGATCTAGCCGAATTTCGCTTTATCTCCTCTTGCTTCGATTCGCAACAGAATTCAACCGATTTTACGAGTTACGGTGTACGAATTTTTCGAAAAATAGATCAAAGAGCCCAGTTAGTGCTCAAATTTCAGTTAGATAACGGAGCTTTATCTCACAGTCGTTGTACATTGTATTCATCGTTCGAGCAAAGGATGCAATTTTGGTCCAGTGACTCGAATACCGAGAGAATTCTCTCCCTAACGAGACAATGAATTCGTTTGATAAACAGGAACCGAAAAAAAGAACGCAACGGCTCGTCACATCCGTACGGTTCCTCTGTACATTTGTGTGTGTCGTATGAAGGGGGGGGGGATGGAACGAGGGGGTGAGCGAAAACGAAAAAACAATCGCACAGGCGTCATTCCTTTACCAACGATGACTACGAGCACCAGAGTATGCACGGTTAAGAGCACCTTCGACTCTTTGAAGCGTTCTCCAAGTGGATAAAATAACTGTGGGGCGTGCGTGCGCGGGGGTGGTAGTTCTGGAGGCCGGCATAGATCAAAGCTAAGCTGCGGGGGTGACCGACGACCTACCGAGAGAATACCGACTCGCGACTCCCTTTCTCTCTCCCACACTCTCCTCTCTCTCTCTCTTTTTCTCTGTCCTTCCCACTTCTGTAGCTTTATTTCGTCGGGTCTCGTCCTTATTCGTCCCGTGCATTCGCTTGCACTCCAGCTCGTTCAAGTGGCATCGGCTCTCGAGAATCGAGAAAGGAATAAAGAACGGTCGCGGCCTCATGCGTAAAACGATGCTACTGCAAACAATCCCCCTCCGATTTGTTTAGGTATAACAATCTGTCTCACCCCATCAGGAAGACCCTCTTCTTCTTCCACCTCCTTCTCTTGCTCCTCATCCTCGTTTCGTTTCCTTTTCAATCTACATGCACTTCCAGAGCTTCAGCCAGTCGACCGACTGACCAAACGACTTTGAACTTCTATTTCGACGGAGCCTCGTTTCTTTCTCGCCAGAACTTAATTATCCTTTTTTGTCTTCTTATCAAGCAAGGTTGGTAGCACGTAGAATTTTCTGCCAGAATTTCAGACCGGATAAGATTGAGTATGGGACAGAGATGAAAATACCCTCGTTCCCCTTCTTCCAGAACGTCTACGATTCACGCTGTGATCGAATCTCATGACACGTTGGATACCCAGGACTGATTAGCTGTTATCGTAATAATAGGTGACGTGACGTGTATGCGGAGATCTCCGCTCGGAGGGTTGAAGTCCATTGTCTTTCGATTGGGTGTCCTTTTCCATCGTCGCTTTGGCCTGCCAATTCTTCCCGGTACACCGAGGCGTGCTCGATCGGGTCTCCATAGAAAATCGAAAAAAGCCTTGAGTACATTTCTGCGTGCGGGCTTCCCTATTCGTTGCCAATCGACCAACGATTTTACTCGCGAAAGGAAGGAGAAACGCGGAAAAAGAAGAAAAAAGGAAGGAAGCGAGGGAAAAACACAAACGCTCTCTCTGTACTCGTGTCAACTGTTGTCGTCGTTCCTATATAACGGAAACGCTTCAAAGGGAACTCGATTGTCCCTCTTGGCTGACAATTTATCTAATTGCTATCGTTTTCTATGCGCTGCCAGTTACTTTTGTTTCCGTGGTCCGCGGCGTGGATCTTTCATCTCTCTTATGTTCGCGAAGGGTGTTACCAAGTGGAGAATCTCTTGCTTCGGGGTTGAAGTGTCAGGATCGGTAAAACAATAAACCGCCGCTATTACTTTGCTGGATAATCAGCCAATCACGGAATCGGCGTCGTTCGTGATCCTCTTAAGGGCGGCTTTTCGAGAGCGAACGAAGCTCGTTATCGCGTCTTAATCCGGGCAAATCCTTTCAACTTTCAGCCGTGTCTACGCTTTTCCAACCTAACTCGAGGATTCCTCTGTAAGCAAGCTGTCTTTCTTCGTCTCTTCCAATTTCTCTTCCATCGCTCTCGTTTCTTCCGCGAGAGAATCTCGTCCGGTGTCTGCGTTTTCTTGCTCCACCCTGGATCCTCCCTTCGACTTCTCTCCTCCGTTCTTTATCTTCCCTGGGCAACTTAGCCGTGCGATTATTCCGTTTCGTCCGCGTCGAGCAACATGGCCGGGTTGCATCAACCAGTGTCATGGAAATTAGTGGACCAATGTAAACGCCGAGGTTAAAACGTTTCGCGTCAAAGAATCGTCGACGAGGAAACGGATAACGTTGAAAACACGATAAACACGTCGACTTAATGAAAGAGAAGACAATTAAAATTGGTCACTTAGCGCGGCTTTAAAATTCAGTTTCCGAAGATTTATGAAATGGAGAAACTAATATTCCGACTAGCTGTTGCGAAAGAAAAGCACAAGCGTAACTTTCCTGGAAAGCGAGCTTTCAAGTTTTGTTTATTTTCTCGTCTTTCTTTTTTTTTCGTTGCTTTTTGCTTTTTTCGCGGACGAAAACCATCGCTCAGCCAACAGAGGTTAAAATGGAGGCTGCGATGCGAACAAACCTTAGGCGTGGAAGAGGGTTCGCAGCAGCAGAGGCAACACCAGTGCCAGAGGCCGGTTCAGGGGTTGGGTGTGAAGAAGGAACGCCAAGGGATAGGAACGGATGGAGAATGGATATGGGGGGATGAAACACGGGGTTGGCTAGATAGATGGGCTGCTGGATGGTTGGCTGCTTAGCCAGTAGGTTCCTCATTACCGAGAACGCTCTATTCACACCTTCTCTCGAGTTCTAGGGATGTCTACGAACAACGTTCGATCTCGCGCTCTCAATGTTTCTCACTTTCCTCCTCTTTCTTCTTGATTCTCTAGTTTTTTACGCGTTTACATATCAATTGCGTACATATGTCGACATATCATTAAGGATGGAAATATCATCGATCTCATTAAGATTCAGATACAACTTTTTTTACAATACTCTATCCCTCTCAGCTGCATTCTGCGTTCTAAAAAAAATTCAAGAAATGTTTTTACATTGTATCCTTTTGTTCGATTCTTCGATAGTTCTTCAACTTAAATGATTTGAATGAAAAGAATCGAATCGAATTTTTATAACGCTTAGTTCGTCCGAGTCTCGAGTTCATAGATTTACTCGCCATTAACGTTTCTTTGGCTTAAGCTTCAGACATTTCCAACTCCGAATCGCACCCATTGCTAACAAGAAAGTTCAGCCTCTCCATCTAATTCGGTTGAATGTACCATTTCACACAATACCTCTTTCTCTTTCACTCTCTTGCTCTTTCTGGTCTGATGAACTGACGAACCGTGCTGTTCCGCCGTGCTTCATATACCACTCGATAGTGTTATAATGCACGGACAAGAGAAAACCGGGAACTTAAGACGAATGTCAAGTGCAAATAGCTTTCAAGCTGAACGATATGTACCGCGTAAGTTCTCGTCTCGTTAGCAAGTAGTTAAGTCAAAGATTACACAGAACGCAAGAACGAAACTTGGACGTTTTCATCGTTTCATCGCGAGTTCATCGTTCTGCTAGAGACTATGATCATCTAATTTCCAATTGAATTTGAAGTGGTATGTAAATCGGCGTTCTCTCCATACCCCATTTCTCTCGCGCCTGCCAGGGTGAAACGGGAAGGGTGGAAACGCGGTCGCCGATCTACGGTCATCTGAACGAAAAGAAGGGTCCGACAGGGCGAAGTAACCAGATGAGCGTAAAACCGTGTGTGCCGAAGGGCAAACATTGACATATGTCCGCGTTAAACCTAACCACAAAACTCGAATCCAACTTCTCCCACGCAAACAACTTTTCCCCTTTAAATCACCTTAGCCTTTTTTATCGAAAATCCTCTTCTGTAGTTTGCGTCGGATTCGTGTCGACATTCTTGATTCTTCTTCTTCGATATCGTCTACTTTTTCAATTCAGACAGCATATAATATAGTCTTTACTTTCTCATGCATATTTAAGAATACGTTTTTGTCCAGATTAATATCTGAGTCATAATTAACATAAGTTAGATTACTTAATTTTGGGCTATTTAAAATGCGTATTCTATATTTTAGACGATACATACTATCGATGACCTCTATCATGTGAAATATTGAATATAAATTAAGATCAAGTATCTACTCTAAAATCAAGTAACAGGGATCAAACTTTTGTGAGACATCCGCGATTCGACGATATCCTTTGATGGTTAAGTTTATTGGAAATAAAAATTAATGGATCATAGTGTAACGTTAACTTTATAGTAAAGTAATCGTTTTCTTTTCTAAAAATCCACAGATCAAGTAGGATGGTACACGCAGCTGAAACGCATAGAATTTAGGCAAACGGTATTTATGTCGTGGTCGCACAAAAGTTTCGAAAAACGTAAACGGGGTCAGGAGGATCGCCTTTATGCTCTAATGCCACAACGCTTATATACCAGAGCGTCATGGAAATGGGGTCGTTCGACGTAAGTGTATTTGCTCTTAATACCCAGCCAAAGCCAAAGTATTAGTAGCATTAGGCAGATAATCTGCGTATCCTTTCAGTATCGTCAAATCTGCTTGTTGTTGTTGTCGCTGTTGTGTCGACGCTTCAGTATCGGAAATGGAGACTGCAAAAGAGTTGCGATACTGGAACGAGCGAAATTGTTCAACGAGCACAGTCGCATTAGATGTCGAAATCGATGAAGCGCGTGGGCCAAGAAACCCTTTCGAGAATTTTAAGAATCTTTTCGTCGAACGAGCTACCGCAACCGTATATTCAACTGTAGTAACCAACGAGAGTTACAATCTCAAAGAAGTTCCCCCCTCCTAAAAAAAAACCCACAATAATCCTTCAATAATCAGCCCTTAAAAAAAAAAAAAAAAACTCATCGCGTCTATTTTATTAATTCCTCTCGTATGAACTTTCGAGAGTATTAATCCTTAATAATAGTATCCTTTGATATTAAATCTCTCGAAAGAACTCCCTTTGTACACGTGCAAGAGTGTTCCATCTACGAAGTTAATAACCGAATATCTCGACGCATTACAACAGATTAGAGTTTTAGAACCAATAAAAACCTTTTCTAATTTTACATTAATAACGCCAAACTCGACACCCAGTATTATCGTCTGTCCCAGAATTTGCACCTAGAGGCGTGCCATTTTATCCGATTAATTGCATCGATCTCGCGATGAAATCGGGTATCGTCACGTATCCTCAGAACGAGGAAGCATGAAACCGAAGCAGACGTTTACAACTGCGTGTTTAGAAAGGCTGTCGGCCCTTGTCATCGTCATTGAAGATCCGTAGGGATTTCCCCTAGGTAGCTACGGGCATCACGGGAGCGCAAGATCGGTGAGGCTTCATACATGGAGATTTCACGAGCTTCGGCCCTGTTCCAGTCGGATACACGTGTATCGTACGCGTGTGTACGCACGTATCAGAGGAACAGCAGTACGAATCATCGGCCTATAACCTTCACCTATCTCCCGTGGCGGGTTTCGTAAGGCCGGCTTAACTATTTATAGACCGTTTTTACGCCCCATTGGCGTGCAACCACCAATTTTTCCGGCGATATTTTCAATGTTACGTTTCGGGATCCCTTAACGCGCTAGATCTTGAATAAAAGCGACCGCATTTCGCATATTTTTTAGACAACCGAGACAGAATGAAATGGGATTGTTAGGATTGAAACAATGTTGTAAAGTAAGTGAAAAGCTCCGTTATAAAATTTATCAAGTTTGTCACGTAGTCTGAAACACGCGACGAATGTTTTTTCTCTTTGGAAACGCAGTAGGAAAATTGTATTGTTCCGTGCAGTAATTTTCGGTGAATTCTTTTTGACTCGCGACTCGCCGGTATCGAGTGTTTTCATCGAGATGGAGAATTTATTTTCCAAATTCCTGTGATCGCAGAAGAGTCTGTGACAAAGACCAATTGCCGCGGCGGCAGTACGCATGAAACGATGGTGGGTACCTGTCACGCCAGGAGATCGCGTTCTATTTATTTTCATAGAGCCCCTGTCTCCATCTCTCTCTCTCTCTTCCACTTTCCCACTCCCACTCTCGATTTTTTTTTTCAAATTTCAAGCGCTCGTGTCACTCAACCGCAGTTTTCCGCACTCTTTAACAGCGAACAATCGTCCTGTCACGGCAATACCACCGCTCCGGAATTAATCGAGATTGAAAAAGTTTGATCTCGCTTTGACGTATAGCGATTCGTTCTTCGACCAACGTGATATCGATTTCTAATGGCGAAGAAGTGGGTCATCCTCCTTCGCCGAAAATCGTCTATCTATAAAATAAGAAAGAAGTAGCCAGATTGCAAATCTTATTTTCTCTCTGAGAAAGAAATTATATTTCTTTAATATCAAAAAGCTATGCATGCAACGTGTATAATATAAATAAAAAATGATCGGAAAGCGATCTCGTACTGCGAATCGTTAACAAAAGACCGAGGGTCTTTTCATGGTTCCCATTAGATTAGCCATTTCAAACCCCGCGATAATATAGATACAAAATCTTCGGCGCAAACTCAAGAGGCCGTGCACTTGTGCATCTCCGGGACATTATAATACCCGCATTGTGTGTTATTTTATAGGCTAGATACATATGGATGGATACACGAAGGAACATACTTAAAAGCGGGTCTGATTGAAGGGTGAGGATGAAACAGCATTTGGTACACAGAGGAGCACGCTTTTTGTGCCAACAGCTTGCCACTTTGCTTCTAAATCGGGACTATCTCATTGTCCATCCAGTTTGTAGATCGTCAATGGCCGCCCTATAGCTAAATCTCTTCTGTCCCATCGTTATTTCTCTCTAAAAAAGATACAACGAAACGGCCAGATCATATCAAACGAGAAACACGACTCTTTCTTTATTTCGTAAATCGGTCGATCGAAACTTAACTGCGAAACCCAATAGTTAGAAGAAAGTTTTCGAGAAAACGAAGATGTGACATCAGCCTGAAACAGAAAGAAAGAATCAAGGGTGAAAATCGTGTAGCCATGTAAAGATGGGAATATCGCGGGGTGAAAACGGTGTCCCCTCACGCATTTCCACGCGCAGACACACACACAGGCACAGAGACAGGGGTGTGGCGAGGCATCCCTCTAGAATTGGCGAGATTTCAGTGTCTGCTCGAAATCCACCCCTTCTATTCCCTCGTGTTCCTCTTGCTGGTTTCTGCTCTTCCTGCTCCTCCTCCTCCTCCTCCTGCGCTGCTCTGCCTCCTCTCTTTACCCCACGAAATCCCCGTCGGGCGTGTCATGCACGTTGTATTGTTGTATTGTCGGGTGCAATCTCGCTAAGCGTTTCACAGGGACACAGGAATCCCTGGTGCGCGTTAACCTGTCCACCCACGTCACGCACATCCCGCACAACACCGCAGAAGCGTGTACACGTATCGCGACACGCGCTTAGACTGCTTGATTTCAAGAATCTGGTCCACCCTTCGAGCAGAAAGGCCTTTTTGTTCTTTTGCGTGCACCCGCAATCGGCGCGAACCGTGACGTCGCTTACATTTCTTTTTTTCTCCCTCCTTTCATCCCTTTTTTTACGGTCGATTGTTTCCCTGCTTCGTCGATGATCGTGCTGGCTGATGCTCCTCTCTATCCATATCCTTCTACTTCGTTCTTCTTTATTCTGCTTCTTTCTCATCTTTCTTTTTATCTTCTGGTTCGTATCTCTGTCTTCTTTGGCAGACTTTATCTCTTTTTTTAGAAGGTTCTTTTAATGTTCTTTTAAATGAAACAGGTGACGCGTCATCGTTCGTCGTCGCTGGACAGCAGATTTGTATTTTTATATAATTTACAAAAATATATAAAATATCCGAAACACAGTGCTTTTATAATATTAGATTGTCCGAAAAGTGTCTTTCTTTTACAGACCCGTCTTTTACAACGATGTATCTTTATACAAACATGAAACCTAATCTTTCGAACGTCGTGATATTTATTTTGATAGAACAAAATGGATCATACGTAATTCGATAAAATAATATAAAACCTAAAATGTTGTGCGTCCATTATTTCCTTATACAACGAAAGAAACTTTTCCAACGACCTAATATAAATTTGCATAAATATCTGCGTCGTAGTTATCAAGAAATGTCAAGAAACAATATCGTTAAAAGTATTCTGGATTCTTTCGGCGGGAGTATGAAACAAGAGGTAAAACACGATCGACGGGTCATTGGATTATCCAAAACGCGATGGGGAAGCCGGTTTAACTCTTACGTGTCAATCGCAGGAGGCATTAAATACCGATCGACGGTCTTTGCTCGTTTCAGCCCCCGGTTAATCCCGCTCTGGCTCCCCCGGATTCACCCCCGTCGCTGTTATTAAATTAAATTGGACCCTAAAATTGCCGCGCTCTTCCGCGTGACAAAGAGACCGTGGCCGCTCTTCACTCATTTTTCGTATCATTGATTTATACCAGCAAATAAGCACCTGTTATTTTGATTGGACAACAACCATCGATAAGCCTGTATACCCTCTATTCCTCTTCCACCATAGTCGACGATACGTTCGATTAATTGAAATAGTACCGTCGCTCGTTCGAGTCGTCAGCTTTTTCTGCTTTTTACCCCTTTTTCGTCCATCAAATTCGCGGACACAAATTTCACCGATCTCCACGTTATGACAGACAATTATAATGATACTAATAGAAAAAAAAAAAGAAAAGAAAAAAAACGTAAAAAGAACATTTTTTCTCGCGCGCTACGTTTTTCCGGCTTTTTCATCGTAATCCAGTTCAATGAACGAAGTATCGGGGGACCATGTTCATTCAAAATTTTGAATGAACCCATCTTCGAAGGAAGGTAGACCGTAGAAACGTAAACGAGCCGCACTAAACAGATAATCGTTAATCCATTAGATTATTATGGGAATTAGTGAAATGAACCGTGACTCAATTTATTGGTCATAATCTCGACTACGCCTGCCATTGTCGTTGGTGCGCGTTGTTGTTGCGGATTGCCGTCGACAGTCGGGGTCCTTTAATCTGGCTTGGTCACTAGCGAAGTCTACGCCGAAGGATGTCGGTTTCCTTTAGCGTCAAGACGAGCCTTGTAGATGCTGGTGGCGATCGTATCCCAGCTTTGCCGCTTTTGCACATGTATACAAGCACAGGATCTCGCCATTGATACCCACGCTAACATCAGGAACGCCTGGTTTCTTTAATTGACGTTGAAACCTCGAGTATTTCCAAACGACAATACGAGGCTTTACTCCTTTCCCTTCGCTGTAAACCGTTTCCGATTTAAAAGAGTTTCCTATCTACGCAGCTCTTCGACGAAATGGCTACGAGCCTGTATGGTTTCTCCGCAATTACGATTTTCCTACGTTTTACGTAACCTAGCTTGGTAAAACTTACATAATCTCAAAATCTTGGAAACGTTATTGGAGTACGTAAGTCATCACACTGAGGCATTTTATTATAGTCGAACGCTTCGGCGTATTCCGCGAAATAGTTAATCCATGTACTATTAAAATAAGTATGTCGGAGATGAAAGAGCAGCGGGATTTCCCCTCCGAAATGTTGGAAAAACCCCAATACCCTAGTCCAGACTTTTACTATAGCCGCCTTTAAGTAATAAAAATAAGAAATAGTCTTAATGTTCCAATCTGACTTTATGACGATGGGTTTGGGCTCGAAGTGACATAGAGGGTCACTAGACGTAGCCACGGTCACGGGAGGGACATGTACCTGACAGAGGTACGAAATGATTATATGGCTCTCCTTAAAAACAAATATTGGCCCGAGAAGTGGGGACAGGAGTATATAAGAGCAACTCCTTTTGGATTAAGGGAGAGTTAGTTTGTTAGTTAGTCGTTGGACGAACCGCCGATTGAGTTATCCGAATCGAGTAGTACGTTGATACTTGTCCTCCCGTGGACCGTGGATTCGTTATCGAACCTGAATTCGTTGTCACCGTCATCTCGACCATCCTATTGCCATTACTCATAGCCTCTTGTAGTGTCCACATTCGTACTGATAAATATTGGTTACATTCGCGACGGTAAAGTAAGTAAAGGTTCATCGAACGCCCCAAAATGACAACCTGACTCCGACAAGTATATTTTCCTTTATCATATGACTGGAGAACGATACGTTCTAATAGCATGAAAACTACTATAAAGAAAGATACGCAACAGATTAACCAATTCCCGCTTTTTCCAAAATTCCACTTTTCCCGAATGATTAAAAAAATACACTGTTCGAAACGATTAAAAGATCGCTACTATGAATAATACGCCAATCGAACAGATATTGTAAGAGTGAAGAAATCTTGGAGATATTTGATAAAGTAACTTTGAATAAATTAACTTTAAAACAATTATTTAAAAAATTTCTGCAAAAGTGGATATGAAGATTTATAGATGATTAAATATAAAAATCCAGGAGAAGGTGAATATAAGATCGTAAAAATACCATAAAGACGATCGTTACGGTTGCACGATTTTACCGTAGCAGGAAGGGAAAAACTGAGGGAAAGAAAAAACAGACAAACGGGAGTCAAACAGAACACGTTCGTTCAGCTTCAGAGTTCCGCTTCCTGAATCGGTGTCCGGTCCATTGAAGATTTTCAGGATGTTCGTTCGGGCTGGAAGCAGGTATGAAGCCGCCGCAGACACAATGGTGGCTGTTACTATGCTCTCCTGGCGTCTCAATGGGTCCTTATTATCGCCACTGTCGAAACAAGTTTCAGGAACACATTCGTTCGTCATTCATTCGTGTGTCGGTTTGGAACTCGCCGCCTCCGCCGACTAAAAACGAAAAGAACGGGAAGGATGAAACAAGCGTTCCTTTTAAATACGTAATCTCTGTGTGGCGGTGCAATAATTGAATCGTACACTGGCCAATTCTGGCTGGGACTCCAGGAAATAAAAGAGGACAATAGTCTGTCTCGCTACGGTGTTGATTTTTTTATGCACAAAAATGTTCCGAAACACATCTTGAAGCGTTTTACAAAAATATGGAAACGTGGAAATATCGATAAATATTAGAATTAATATCGCATAGGAGAAAGTCTCACAAGACACGCAATTTACAGTGATTTTTTAAATGATTTTTACACGATGCGATACGGAAAAGATTTCAGCCAGTTTGTCAATTGTTATTGCACCTAACACAATAATTAAAAACTATTGACTATGATAAACTGAAATATAAATAAGCTGAATAAGTTAAATAGCTACAATAACAAAAATATATGACATCAAAAAATATATCACATTTTAGTAATAGAAGAGTAAAAGTTCGGTCATTCTGAATTTCCTTTAATCGTTTTACATTTTGTAAGAGCTGTACACTATTTGCAATATAGTATAGTATTTGTCTATGGTATTTGTTCTCTTTCACTTTCTTTATAATCAATCAATATATTCCAGACTACAACCTAATTTCCATTAAGTGGAAAAATCAAGAGTCACCGATTGGCAAAGAAACACGAAAGAAGGCAAACCCCCGTGAAATCAACGCACGATCGCAACGCATTACCGATTAATTACCGCGTCCTCGCTTCATCCTCTCGCCTTGACGGCGCGCGACGTTCCTCTTCTCCAGCCGATGTCGGCTGGTTTGCCCGGCTATTTCCGGTTCGATGACCTTACCGCTGCGTCGTCGGCGGTTGGTCCGCGGCTCGGCTCGCAAAGGGGTAGCTGGTTAATTATCCAACGAAAGTGGACTAAAGAGAGAGGGATGGCGGGTCGCATTCAGCAGCGATCAGAAGAGCGCAGCAAAAGCGAGAGCAGGGAAAAATGGAGAGGCGTGGAAGAGAAGAGGGTGGGAGACAGAGCGATGCAGGAGAGAAAGAAGGAGAAAAAGGCGAGACGGAGAAAGAGAAAAAGATTCGCCTCATAAACACTTGGAGTGTGACACGATGGTGTCGAGTGCACACATCAAAGCGTTGGTGCAAGGGGCGTAATCTCGCGCCAGCTCGTTGCAACGCTGGCTGCTCTCGATGCTAGGCCGCAGGAGAAAAGGAAATAGACAGAGGACCAGTGACAGACAGGACGAAGACGGCCAGATTGTTTGTCGCTTTGTTTGATTTTACATTCACGGAGATAGCTTTCACTTACGCAGCGCGGACCGAGATTAAACAGATTCGAAAATGTCCCCGGCACCCTCGGCGACGACCTCCCGGTGCAACCCTCTTACCCTAAGACGACCTTCCCAACCCTTTCACGTTGGATATGCGTGACACGCTGCGTGGATCGTAGAACGCGATTATACTTTTCTTCTCGCTCGGTCTAATTTGACCTATATTCGTTTAATTAAATCGTAACCGGTCGCATGACCCGTGACGATTAAACTTCAGCCGAAGTGTGAAACGGTTTTTCTCCAGAGGAAAATTGTACGGTTTATTTCCATCTTTCACGACATTTCGTTTATTCGTTCTTACCGTTGGTTTTCGAATAATTTATGGGAAGGCTTGATAGTTTAAACTTTATAGCCGATGGTGATTGTTGTAATCGCTGTCAGATAATTAACCCAAAAAACAGTGACAGAAAATTGCATACTACTTATAGTATTCGGTATCGCAAATTAAAGAAGAAGTCTATTTAAAACTGTAACCAACGTCAAAATTTTCTGCCTACGGCGAAGATCGTTTCTCGAACCCCCCACGCTGTTCCTGTTTGATTTCGCGACAAGAGGGGCAAACCGAAGATAGACGTGTAATGAGGAAGATAGCTGTTGGAGGAGACGAACGTTGGAGGCAACGACGCAAGGTGGAGGTGGAGGGTAGAGAAGTAGCAGTAGCAGAAGGGCGGAGGAGGTGGTTGGACGAATCGATGGCACTTCGCTTGAGCAAGAATCGAGAACGAAGGTGTCGTGGTAGCGAGAAATGGAACCCTTCACACTTGCTGCCGTGGCTCGAAGCGGATCGTCATTATAATACCAAACGTTCCTTTTTCTTTATTTTTTCTCTCTTCGACGATTCCCCGCTCGTTAAGTCGGAGCGCACGCAAGAATTCGCACACTCGACCACTTCCTTCGCCATTTCCAATCTATATACACCGTTATATAGATATAGGTATCTGTATGTATACATATCTTTCGACGTTCCTTCGTGCACCTCGACACTTCTGTCTGTCTAACTGTATACAATCTGCAATCCAATTTGCTTCCCAACTTCGCGTTATGACACAATAAACTTTGATTATCATGATATCCGGATCGTTTCTGGAAACTCCAGCCAACAGGCAGGAGCACGTCATTATAACGCGCTCGGTTCCTCGTTAGCTCACCAGACGAACCTTTTTCACGACGATGATCTACCACGATTACTCTGGATGGAATTTTTCCATTAGCCGGAATACGGGGCGCGTAATCCGTCAGCCTGAAGAACAGAGGCAAAACGAGAAATTGAAACGAATTTCGCGTTCGCGAGTGGCGAATGTGTTTTTTTCCTTGTGCGCCCTCTACGTAGCCCTCTTCAATCAAAATCATAGAGAGGGTAAATTAATTAAAATAACCGAGATGGCTGTTCGGTGCAAATTTCGCATCGATTCTTTACTTTTCTTCCTCCTGCTTCTCCTTTCTATTTTCTCCCTTTTTCGAGTTTCATTAAACACGTCGATAAAATGAACACGCAACAGTGAGATCGTGCTTTGTTATCAGGTGAAAGGGTCTCGAAGCAGCGTGTCACATGATAACAAAAGGAAACGGTGCCACCTTTCATCACCTTCTTTTCCCAATCCACCCTCGACCATCCGAAGATCGCTACGTATTCCGTTTAGTCGAGCGATTCGAGTCGAGCGATTCGGGATGAATCGAGCGACTAGCTTCGTACGCGTCCCCCTTCGCGCTTTACGTAGGCGTCGAACCGTGTATAACGATCGACCGGAACACAATGATCGAGGAAAGGGAGAAGCCTGGATTCCCCGTCGTTGACACCTGATACCACGTAATTAGATGGGCTATCCATAGCTTTAGGGGCTGGAAAGTTCAACGATCAAAATGTAACTACGGAATCGAAAAATATGGTTCCTCTGGTTACCACAATTTTCACGCTTTTCTTAATATATATATAAAACCGATCGCTTATTTCTACATTTTTTCTCTACTCAAAATTGTACGTATTTTTCCTCTCCTAAATTTCTACCTCAAATTTCGTCCAAGCGTTGTTTAAATCCGACAATATATCACGAGAATCTACAAAACGCTTCCATGGAGATCAGCCATTTTTTTTCTCCTCTCTCCTCTTCTCAAACACGATAGTCGGACGAACGAAAATTCTGCTACCCGATGCGGTATTTCGAAGCGTGTAAATTCAGTCGACTGAATTCTTTCATGAACCCCGTAACGAGCCAGGCGTGTACCGGCGATCCGTACCACAATGACATCGCGGCCGGGGACGGTGTAATACTACTGTACACACCGATACAGGACAATCTATCGAGGGATGAAGAGGGTAATGAAGAGGTGTTGAACCGTATCCCATAAACCCCCATCGTCGCGAGAACCAAGGGTCTCTTTGCATAATAACTTACAGTTTGCTCATCAGTTACGGGTTTTAACCAATTACGAGGATATTAATAGGGGAAGTTCGGCGGGGGTAGCTGGATACGATCGTGTGTCCCAAAACACAGGACACACGGGGGATGAGACGCATTTTACGTAGCTCTATGCTATATCGCTCGCATCAAGGGATTTACGTGTGTCCCGCTGTGTCGCATTTTGCCCTGATCGGAAATATTTGCTTGCCTGTGTTGATATTCGCCTGATATTCTGTCTCGTGACGCCATTCAACACCTTATACTATATTTTATATGTGGAGGATTAGTCGTTATTAGGTTGAGCGAAATAACGAGCGCGAAATATTGCTGTCGCAGTTCGTCAAATATATTTTTGAATAAATAAATAAATAAATTATTTACAGACGAATTGTGAACCGTTGGTACAAATATAAGTTGCGGAATAAATACTCGATAAATACTCGGAGAAACTCTGTAGATCACTTCGGTACTCGTTTACACACGTTGATGCTCTTCGATACTGTTCGATTACTCTCCCGCTCGCGATCGCGTCCGTTTATTTATACTGGCCGGGGGAGAACCGGAAAATTTGAATTCGTCTACGTTTGACGGTTGTATGTAGCGACATTGTTTTGTCCGCAGTTTATTTGTTTTTACATTACTCGTAACCTAGTGGTCTTGATACTCCGAGACAAAACAACAACAGGCTCTGAATTGTCCTGACTCGTGTGCCGCTACATATGCTATATTATAATCTATGTATTTAATATCCAATAATCTTGCAAATTTTATTAAATAAAAGTACTATTTAAATAAAAGTGCTATTTTTTCAGTTTGAAAGTGATGAAAATTATAAAACGTCGAAGATTCTTTTGGACGGAAACAGGAAACGCGAAATCTTTCGTGAATACCGATTAATCTGACGCGAGGAATGCAGGTAGCGAATTCTCAAACGATTTCACGGTTCTACGGATTTAATACGGCGCGCTTTCCTTTTTTGAAGGGCCAAGCCGAAAAACCGGAATCGCGGTAGAACGAGTCAGCCGTAGAAGGGAAGGGCAGAGGCGGTTAGTTTTGTGGTCCCCAATGATCGTCGACGGGGAAGTTTTTCATCTAACTCTCGGTAGCAACGACTCCTGGAACAGCGTGAAGCCAACTCCAGGTGTTAATAATCCTTCTCTAATTGTCATACCTCCGGCCCCGGATAATTCCCATTAAACGCCGCTAAATACTTGTTTGTATACAACCCCCGCTGACCGACGAGACTCTTTTACACCTTTCTTGAAAGGTAACGACGGACTTCCCGTCGCTTTTAGGATGCACCGTTTGTAATCGACATAGAATGATGGTAAATGTTATACAACTTGTCGTCCCATTTGAAAAATGTTCATATTGTCCACATTTTTCTCTACTAAAGGAAGTCAACTATTTTATTTAGTTAAAAAGTATTCAGACTCTAAAACTAATTAATCATTATACAATTTTCGTTTCTCGTTTGCAAAAATTTAATAACATCCAAATTTTTCTCTTCGCTAAGATGGTCAGCTAATTCTCTGTTCTGTTTAATTAAAAATAAACAAATTCCAGTTCTAAAGCTAATCAAATAGAATAAAATTGTCGTTTGCGAAAATTTAACATTACCTAAATTTTTGTATCATTCTTTCATCAAAATGTCAAGTAATTCTATATCGTGTTTAATTAAAAAAAGAGAAGTTTAATTCGATATATAAATCTAATCAAATTATCGAAACGTTGCATGTTCCTGGAACTAGTATGAATGCAATTTTACAAGTCAACCCTGAAACACGAAATTCCTTGTTGATACGTACACGTCGAACGAGGCATACTACAAGGGTGGCACCGTAACGACCGGTGGTGTTTGATAAGGGACGGCAGACTCTGCTGCGATGGCGGTCGGATGAGTCTCGATTTAATGGATAGAGGACAGATTCTACAGATACATCAGAAGGCCGGCGCGATATCTCGCGCGCAAATCAGAACAGAAGCACGTCATCCTCTCTTTCTGTCTCTCTGATAGGAATATCCTCCAACCCCTCGATGTTTCGACCACCCTCTATATATCGATTCGTCTCTTTTCTCACCTCTGACTAACTTTTGTTCCCTTTCTCGCTCTCGTGCACCGATACTCGTTTCCTATACGAGGTCTCGCCTCTTTCTAAACTAAACGCGACAGATTGCATCGTGTCTAATGGCGGATGATGCTCCCGTGCGGTCCTCTTCCCTCTTTCACAACACTCCTCTTTTTTCCTACCAGATGATATGGTTGCTTCTCTTTTCCTCTTACAGACGACGAGAGATCGGATCAATGTAGACTATGTGCTTAAGGGTCGGTTCTTTTTACGGTAGCCAGCAGATTAGAGATCGAACGAAAGATGCGGCCGAGAGATTAGAACGCTCTTCTACCCTCGTTTCGTACATTACACCAGGGTTAAGCCTTCTTTTCTCGCTTCTGTAGGCCAATCGATGCTCTTAACTGCATTACGACGGCGTTGCAAATTTTGTTGCACCTCTATAAGTCTCTATAAAACGATATTATACGTATGAACTCTTTTTTGAATGATTGTGAAGGATTGAAGGACATGTAGATACGTTAAATGTAAGGTAATGATGTGTGCGAAGAAGGTGTGAAATGAGACGACCGACGATTCATTGGTATCGATGATTTTATTGCATTGGATCGATTCATATTTACAATAGGGGACACATACATATGCATTTTCATCTACTCTACCGATTATCTACATATATAACGTTTCATTATTTTCACCGTTAATCATGCTTAATTAATTCGCCTCGTCGTTAATGGCTGCTTATCTAGTTCGTACGGTAGAAACATGAAATACGAATCGATTAAGTTCTCCCTGGAGGAATCTGTTTCAATTGCGTTCGAATATATTAAACTCCGTTCCAAAAAATAAAAAGGAACAATAGTAATTGAAGAAATTAAGATAAACTAGTGGAGAATGCGTTTAATTCCCGATAAAATCTTCTGCAAACTAAAAGAGGAAGAGAAACTGAAATAGTACGATTTTAAAAATCATAAGAGGTAAATAAAAATGCATAATGAAAATGAAATACACGCACGAAAACAGAGAACAGCGAGCGACTGTTCCCTTCGTTTTCTCTATTGCAAAAGCTCTTAAAAACGACCGCGTGTAACTCGATGGCCAACAATCGATCGCGAACGTACCTAAGCGTTATTTTACAACGGATATTAATTAATGGCCAACGTTTTCTGCACGTTCTCGCTACGCGTCACTTAAAAGCTACTATCACACCGATTTATACATTTCGCCTAAGTATAGATAAAGATAATGCGTCCAACGTGTCTGTACGTTGCTCTACGCTTATTTCCGCAGGAAAGCTCCTATGCGAGCTTTCGCGCGAGAGAAGAGAAATGAAAAGACGCGCCTCGATTCGGGCGAAATTTTCTCCTTCTCATCTTCTCGTTTCGATCGAATCGTCACGACGATACACACAGCCGTTACACGACTTTTCCATATCGCTCGTTTTTTTTTCTCTCTCTTTCTATCGTCGATAATAATCCCTGCGCACCGACATTAATGGCGCTGTAACGAAATCACTCTCTGTCACAGGTACAAATATTTACAAATATTTACATAAATAAGTAATCATCTCTCACAGGATACCACCGATTGAGCTTTCATGCGACGATTAATCCGATGTCATGGGGGACCCGCTATCCAATATAACGTTCGTGCCAATACACGTTTATATATCCCTGATTCCTCTGTCTATCTGTTGATTTACCTCCCAGTGTAGTTTATTTCGCTCTATACGACCGATTATTTGCGTTCTCCAACATATTCAATCCGTGTTTTGCAGCTGGCAACTGCTCGTTCGGTTAAAATATCATTGTCCTGGCAGAATTGTCCGCGACGAATCGTCTAATTCGATTATTCGTACTGTTTGCCCTGCATTTTTACACTCGCCGTCGCGTTGTCCGATTCCGATTTTCCAAGTTAAGAATATTCCTATCTACCTATATTTCCGTACCGGGGAAATTTGTCTAAATGAACGCACCTATATCGTTGTTTGCCAGCTTCTTTTCCCAAAAGACTTTTATCTATGCTTACTTAACTTAGAACAATTTTAAAACGATTTTTCTATCTATTACGGTTTTGTGAATCGTTCTCAATCGCTTGATAATTCGCTTGGCAATGGTGATCGAGAGAATTTTCGATACAGATGTATTTATTTCGGTGCTGAAGTTCTGTCTGGTTAAAAAACAGTTTCTAAACAAGGTATCCGAAAGAAATTGTTGGAAATGATTTCGTTTCCTGACGAAAAAGACCTGAGACTAGCCTTAAGATAAAACAGAAATAATATCCTACAATTTGGATGCTGTAGATGAGGTAGTTGGTTGTCTCGAAAGGATGCAGTAACACGTACGTACACGTTCCCCATTTGTCGAAGTCTCTGCCGCGTCTTTGGTATCTCTTCTTAGCCTCCGTATTGGAAATAACTTACTTTCATCGTGAGTACCTGACGATTTGTATTCGTCTATTTCCAGTTTCACCCTCTATATGCGTGTTTTCATCATCGACATCTTCCTCATGGAGGTCTCTTCATTTCGAGGGTTGCGTCAACTGGCCGATGTCCCCCGTGTAACAGGGTGCTCCGAGGATCAAAGGACACTGTGTCTTCCTCGGGTAATTAATACCGTCGCCTTGTCACAACATTTTGCTGAGATAACTCGTCGTACCAGGCGGTGGTAGCAAGAAAGGATTGACGAACGAATGGCCACCGGCTCCGTGCTGTACCGACGCGTAACCAGACTGTTGATTGTGACTTTGCGATGAAGTACCTAGGCTATTTAATACAGGTGATCCGGTATCGTGTAATTTTCTCATGTGTTTTTTCAAATCGAAATTCCTACAGAATCCTTTGCCGCAGATCTTGCAAGAAAACGGCTTCTTGTCGTTGTGAGTATGCATGTGAAAGGTCAGATTGTAGATCTGATGGAACGCCTTGTTGCAGATGTTGCACTTATAGGCCTTTTCGCCACTGTGCGTCAACTTGTGATTCTTGTAGTTCCCCTTTTGATGGAACCCCTTGCCGCAGTACTCGCAGACGAACGGCTTGTAATTGGCGTGGATGCGTCTGTGGGTGTTCAGTGTCGAGCTTCGGTTAAAAGCTTTGCCGCATGTCGGACATTTGTGCGGCTTCTCCGCTGTGTGGATGATCTTGTGCCTGCACAGGGTGCTCGCCTGGCGAAAGCCCTTGCCACAGATCTTGCAGACGAACGGTCGAGCTCCCGTGTGAACTGGCATGTGTCTGGTCAGATTATAATGTGCGTTGAACACCTTCCCACATTCGGGACAGGTGAACGTTTTCTGTTTGTTCGTCGTGTTGAGTTCGTTGTTCCGTGGTCCGGGACTCTTCTTCTCGCGTTGGCTCTCGGCTGAAATCGCTGTTAAGCTCATTTTCGAGAAAGCTTTTTGAATGGTGGTTGGTGGTGGTGAATTCTGTGGAACGGTGGGTGTAGTGGGCGGTGGTGCTGGAAAGGCACTCAACAACGAATTCGGATGATAATAGAGAAGAGAATAGGGTTGCAAGAGATTCTGATGCCTCAACGTTGGCACGTATTTCTTGAAGGCCGATTCCAAATGCGCGGAATAAGTTAACGAAGGAATGCTAGGCGGTGGAGGTTGCGGCGGTGTCGTTTGTTGATTATTGCTCTGCTCGGTAAGACGTTTGTCCGGTTCCATGATTTTAGCGATGGAGAAGGTCAAGTTCTTGCAGGGCGCGGGTGAAGTAACCCTCTCTGGCGGAAGACTGGTCGGTGTTTCGGTCGCCATTGTACTGCCGGTTGAGAACGGTTGCATGATAGAGACCTGAAATGAAGACGTGCCGGGATCAGTTAATTTTTCCGTGGACAGGTATTGGATTTGTTTTTACGGTTGATAACAGTGACGAACCCGCCCCTATATCTAAAGATCCATTTACAAGTCGATAACGCAAATTTGTGGCGTTTGTGGTACAGATAAATCTAAATCCTCAAATTTTTGTTTCAACAAGCATCCGGGTTTTCAACATTGTGCATCGTTACGCAAAGCAAACAGGTTCTTTGGGACGATTATATTTTTTCTCTAATTTAAAAATCATCGATAATTTTTTATAACGAGGATACGACAAA
Source organism: Bombus huntii (assembly GCF_024542735.1). Lineage (NCBI taxonomy): Eukaryota > Metazoa > Arthropoda > Insecta > Hymenoptera > Apidae > Bombus > Bombus huntii. The sequence continues at coordinate 6,177,565 of NC_066250.1, forward strand.
TTCAACGACTTATAATTTTACAACTTTAAGAATCCGAGTGGGTGATCAGAAGTAGGAATGGAAGGAGGAAGAAAGAACGATGTTTAAAAATTCATCGTAACCGAATCGACTGATGCAATTGCCGGGATGAGACGTAGTGTACACGAGGCTTTAGCAGTCGTATAATGGGGGAGTAGCCAAATCATGGCGATCAATTTGATGACTCCGAGGACTGTCGTTACGTGGTCGCTACGATCCTCCCTTCGCAGAAGTCTGTTAGTGTTTTAGTGCACGTACACGGAGAGAACTAGCGGAACGGAACCCACATGTCGGCGAATTCGAATGAAACATGTGGTACCGTTATTATATCCACTCAATTGGCCCTCGTGTTGACATAAAAAAAGTACGTTCCGCATTGAACGATGAGGGCTGACAAACGTCGAACGGCGACAAGGGAATGCTGTGTTTCGCACTTCGTCTCCGAGTTAAACGCTGCTAAACGTCGTTTAGTTTCATTCTTCTTTTTCATTGCTTCGAATGGATTTCCAAACAGCATCAAAAGGAAGCCTGGTTATTAAAAAAAATGATAAATCGTTAACTGTATGGGCAACGCTATCGTTCGATATAATCACATATGCATACGCAATTTGAATGTTGATTCGCGCACAAAACAGCATGAATATACAGGTAGCCATTAAGCATGTGCAACATGGATACGGGGAATGAATGGCAGGGCTGAATGAGTCGCGAAATGGTCAGCACAGTTGAAGAGCAAGCTTCCCCGAGGTATCACGGAAGGTTTGCACGTCGAAAAGTAGAAATGTTTGCTCCGTAGAATAGCGTTATGTTTGGACTTGGAATGACGGTTAGAATTGGATAGGACTACTGGCTGGTGGCTTCGTAATACACTCGCTTCTGTCTCATCGAACTTTACGATTCTCTTCAAAAAAGGAGGGAAACCCCAAAAAACCAATGAATCTTACGCGACAAAAAATTAATTCGAAAAATGTAAAGTTAATAAGTGTGGTAGAACGAGAAAATTTCAGAGAGTACGGTAAAATGTTCGATATCAGAGAGAAAGCAAACGTGATGTTTAACCACGATGAAAAATGCATGCTTCCAGAAACGGTGGAAATACCGAACTCCCGTCGATAGGGTGGAATATGACGCAGTGGTCCTGCCCAAAAGCTCCGCCCATTAGCTGGTACCTTTCGATTGTCCCACAGCGAAAGGCAGCCCTAATAACCGGGGAACAAGGAGTGGAAAAGCAAGACCGGTGTGAGAAGCGAGACTCGAGAAGGGAAACGATCTCCTCGCGCACCCCCGAAACGCCCCTATGACCTATAGAAAACCGTAGACGTCGACTTCATCGCCATGGAGCCGAGCAACTGTCGACTTAAATGACAAAGGATATGATTATGTGCCTTCGAGCGCTTCCAAATGCAAGTTACGACTCGTACCCTCCTTCTTCCATGCTAACTTCGATTTCCACCCCCTGTTCTCTCTCCTTCCTATATAGTTTCTTTCGAACGTTTTTCTCACAGTCTCTAACTTTTTCCGTCTTAATGAACAAGTTACTATGCCGTCTATTCTTTGCATTTTTTCTTCTCTGCCTTTACTTCGCTTGTCTTTTTCATTCCCCTTCTCACCCTTACCCTTTGCGTTACTTTCTTTCTTGCTCTCATCTTCTACGCCTTCTTCTCCTTTTGCGTCTTCTTTACACCATGTCCTCGCTTTTACCATTCAAATGTACGCTCTCTCTTTCTCTTCTACACTGAACGTGTCACACTGACTCCTTCCTTGTCCGCGGTGCTCTAGAGAGGCAGAGACAACCATTCGGTGTATTCTCCTTCTCATTCTGGCTTATCGTCACTTGCCGTTTTATAATCCGTCGCAGTCGAGCCGGGGTGAGAAGAAGACGTAAAATGCAGGGTAAACGGTGGGGATGGAGGCGACAGGATTGGCCAACGGATCTATCACCCTCGGAAAAGTGACACGAGAGGGGAGAGTCGTATGGGATGTGGTGGGGGTTAGTATTGTTACAGTACTTAACGAGCGGCCGAGGTAATCAGTGTTGCTCCTTGCGGCAGCCGACAATTCTACCAATTTACTTCAATATCGACTGAAGCATGGCCGACCCTACTCTGGGACCATTTTGCTTCCTTCTTGCTCCATTGGAATCGATCTGCGTGAAATTTGTTAATTTTTCATTCATTCGTGTGCATCCAATATTCATCAATGTTGTACACCAATATATCGCGTAAATCGTTTTCCTTTTTGTTCTCTATCATCTGAACTCCTCCTAAATGTTTTTACAATGACGTGAGATCGATGGGAATTTTTCGAGGGTCGTTTATACGCTTGTCGAAGTTGCGAGTACCAGCGAATATTCGGAACGCGCGAAGGACGTTCGCGTGGTCGATAGAAGGGCTGAAACGATACCCGGCTTTCGTGAGCCACTCGATGAACACGGGAGCACCCCGTCAGGTGAGGTTGGCGTTAAATGTACAAAGTTTACCGATGCGATTACAAATCGTCCGAAGAATTCAATCACCTACAGTAAACTATCAAACGACGACGAGCGAATCGCTGGAACTCGAAGAAAGTTGAAGGAGCTCGAAGAAACTTGAAATGGCTTTGCAAATTTACCCGCCCCGTTGTCGACCCATTAATTATCTCCTCTCCTACGCTCCGACGATCAACCTTTCATTTTCTTATTCCACTTGCTTCTTCGTTGTCTCCGCCACGACGATAATCACTTCAGTTCGTAACCAACTACCCTTTGATACAACGTTCAACGCAAGAAACATCAATAAAATGTGTAAAATCGTAATGTGACATCGTGAAAGTAGATCGACACGTTTATCAAGATAAAATCAGTTAACCCCAAAACGGTAAGCAGGGATGATTCGAAACAGCGAGACTCCCCAATATGAACATTCCAAATCGGAAGGGGTGAAAGTGGGCGGATGGGAGTTTTGCGTGTACAGAGTGCATCAATCAGCAAGTCCTTCTGCGAATAATACCCGCTCATGAGGTCACACGCCTATCGCTCTTTTCCCTTAAGTGGCGATAAGGAAATGAACTGAACGAATTTTGTCGCTTAACTTTATTACAATCGTTGCTTAACCATGGATGATAGCGTAAAAATATGTCGCACACTATCATCTGTCACTTTGACAGAGAAAAAAGGAAACACAGGATGTGACAAGAATAAGCCGATTAAAAACACGTTTTCTTCCAAATTAAAAGTTGGTTCTTTACATCAGATGTGAATGAAACGACGCAGTTTTCGCGCGCAAAGCTGCCAGACATTGTGTAATTTTTATTAGAACGTCTCAAGGTCCGGGAGGCGTCTTTGGTGTGGAAGAGGACCATTAGCTCGAGCCACCCTTATTGTTCCATCCGTGACACCCGGTCTTTCATGATATGGCGCGTGAACAGTTGACATATAATTAGCATTTGGGGTAACGAAAGCTCGACTGAGGATGACAGGAGGCACAATACACACCCACTTGCTTATCCTCCCATAACTCGGCCACAAACCCGCCCTTTCTGTCCCGTACATCCAGCGTATGTCGCGTAAGCCGATTCCAAAATTAGTCGGCTTAGAAACTTTGTAAGGGGGTCGAATTTCTCGACAAAAAATGTATTACTTTTTTCCTTTTTCTCTATTTAAAAATATTTAATATGAAAGAGAAAAGTATCTTGGATTCACGACTAGATACATAATAGAAAAGAGAGCAGACGATAAAAGACGAAACAAAATTTTGTGTTCGGTCGCGAGGGTGGTAAACCGGCCGGAATTTGAATTGCAGTTGTAAGTAGAAACGAGGGTGAAATGAAAACGATCTCGTGCGTTCTTTTTCCCGGGGAATTTAAACGCACCATGACTCCTGATTTCGAAGTTTCGCGTTATGAGGAGAGGATTCGCGGAGAGGGTGATTCAAAGTTAATTGGAGAGTGGTGGTGGCAGAGGCGAAGAGAGGCAAAGAGGAATAAATTGCGAGTCGCCTCGCACGAATCGGAAAGCGGTGGGTACCCCGGTGTTATATTCCGCCGGTATATTCTGAATTAAGTCGCTCAGTTGTGCGCCGTTTACTTTGCTCCTCGACTGCTCTCGAATCGTGTACGGGGGAATGGCTTAATTTTAAGAAACTTTACGGCCGTTCCACCAAGTTTAATTCTATCCGTCGAACAACGTTGCACCGTGTGTTTCCCAACGACATATCCCGATAATGCCTGAAAATTACCTTCCGTGCAACACGACTATCTGATCGTTCTAAATTCGCGAGTCAAACTTCAAGTACAATTTTGGCAACATGCGTGAAGATTAATGGAAATATTGAGATACTATGAATTTCTCAGATTCAGAGGAACATCGTCGTTTACAGAAAAAGAGCTTGGCAGAGACAAAATTTCAGTAGGAAAACTGAGAGCTCAACAAAAGGCGCATTGTTTAAAACGAAAACGAAGTGATTCCAGAGAGCCCTGCGTATGAGCAAGCGTGCAAGGGTCGAAAAAAAATTGGCGCCCACGTGCGTGGCGTGTATGAATACGAGCGGCTTTCCAAAATGGCAACGAATCCCACTGGGCTCGATGCATCTCGAATTCACATAGTTCGACGTATCGTCGAGTCGAGCATGGTTGGCGGGGGGTTCACAGCTGCGCAGTCTACGGGGGTTTATTACCCCTCGACTCGTGGCGTTTCAACTCCCGGTTGGAACACCTCGTTATCACCGATTCGTCCTTCTCGTTTCTGCCCTTGAGTTCAGTCCTAGTATCCTCGTTGGCTGTCAACGGTTTTTAGACTTTTTCTTTAAACTAAAGGAAATATATTTCTGTATAAATTTTGCCATTTATTGACTTTAGCAATATTCTTTGTCAAAAACAGAGATTCACTATCGTCGAAATTACGTTTACGAGAATTACGAGAATTGGAAAGAATGAAATTAATGTATTAACATAATTGTTCGATCTTAATAGTTTCTAGGCTATTGATTTATAGAAAAACAAGCACGCAGGAGGCCGTCCATTAAGTATAAAAGTGCACACGTGCCGTTTGGCTACGTGAGTTCACGATCGCCACAGCGGGCGCCTCGATTCACCGTCTGTGCGCGTTCATTTTGCATTTTCGGCGTCGTAGCTGCACCCCGCTGACAATGGCAGCGTAACTTGAGATTGTCGGCCTTCGTCAAACATAATGACGATCGCCAACGACGATCATAATAGTCTCACGGAATAATAAGTGGGATAAAAGTCAGGAAAACAATTGGTACCGCCATTGTCACTTCGCGGCCTATTCAGTCACCCCACAGACGGCCTGTTTGCGTTGCGCTCGTTTTGTCGAGAAACTCCACGGCTGCGATGGGAATCGTTCATTCTCGCAATGGGAGAAATCAAATTATTATCGACTCGCTTGAGTCTATGATCGTTCGGCTTTCTGCGGGCTGTAAACGTACAGTGACTTTTCAGGAATCTTTTCAAGCAAAACATACGTAGGATCAAATCTTTCATGTGATGTAAAAATACAAAATTATGGCTTATCGTGCCATAAAGAATTTTTTTGACGTCTTGAAAAATTTGCTCTTGAATAATACTTTAAATAATTACACTTTAATAATTTCACGATGTCTAAAATAAAATATATAAAATAAGCTACCTATGTACACAAAAAGTATTTTCATTCTTTATCAGATCTTCATCGTACCAAATTTTTGTAGTTATGTAGAAGTACCTATTATTAAAAATTATATAAAATTTCATATATTTGGATCTCAATAATTAATATATAGTAGAGGCCTCGAAAAACGAATCAATTCCTTATCGCAGTCGAGTTTACGAGTCTTATAGAGCTCTGTTTCTCCATTCATATTCCCAACCGTCTCCTCCCACTTCCCTAGACAATGTACATTACAAAAGAGGTTTTTCGTAAGGCACGCTGCGTACACACAAACGGTGGCGTACGTCTGCGAGCGCCCTTCCGCCGCTTCCGCTCACGCTATTGAATCACGATCACGATTTTCGAAGGAAGAATGGACCAAATTCGACACCAGCGGGGGGGTACTGCAAGGATGGATAGGGGTGGCACCGGAAGTCTTGCGTGCCATTTGCCTCGTACGATATACTTATCCACGTCTTCAAGAATCATCGGATGGTGAATGAGGGAGTATCCTTGAGTGGCGCGTGCCCTGCCGGATGACGAGTCTATAGTTCACCTTTAAAATGATCAGCCTCGGCGGTATCGTATTTTCCTTTGAAAGAAACGGAATGCCAGATGACAGAACACGCCTCCTTACCAAACGTCAAACGCTTCGACTAAGCTTTTCAAATCTCTTCTAACTTTTCTTAACCCTTCTTTCTTTTATTTTAGCGTGGCTAATGACTATGGTTTCGAAATTTATTTGCCATCACCATTAGAAAACGCTTTAGACACCATTAGACATTTTGAAATGTCTGTCCTTCGATTATTTGTAAATCTTCTTAACATGAAACTACTGATGAAATATTTGCACAATGAATCACGGTAAAGGCGAAGGTTATTTGAAATAATTTAGCAAAGGACCGACTGAAATATTTGGTTATCGAAGAGTAAATTCGCAATGTGCCATTTTCACAACGCTAGGAATTGCTCGAGGACGTCGTCGTTCCAGGGCCATCGACAAAACCGTGAATTTAATACGAGGATAGAGTCGAGACGAAACACCGTGGCACGTCTCTCCTACTTTTCCAGGATAGCGTACGATCGAGTCGAAGTTTACCGTCCTATGCCGTGTTTCTCGAAATCGCGAAATAAATTTCCTACAGCACGAACGAGCAAACAAGTCGAGCGAAGGGAGCTAAGGCATGAATAGTCACACGCAAATCCCGTCACGGCTATTGGTTCCTTATCAGATATCAGTTATGTGGTCGATTTGGGGTGCGTGCAGCCTATTACATCTGTGATCCATTGATAAGCACGTCAAATCCGCCAACAACACACTCCTGGCTGGGCGAACCGCCATTCGAAGCCCCTCGAAACCGCACTTCCTCGCTACTCGAATCGATTACTGAGACCTTCCACGATTGGAGTAGCTTCGATTCAACCTGTCTTACGGCGTGTCTCAATCACTCGTCCCTCCATTCTATCATCGTCCTTCTCCGTCCACGAAATTATGAACTTCTCCCATCATTTTCAAGTTGATCGAGTGCTCTCGCGGATTATGTACAACTTTAATTTATCAGAAATTCATCGATATTATTATTATACCATAGTGTTCAAAATTGAAGTTCAGATAAAAGGACTATACAACCCTTTGAGTATGGCTACATTTTTGTAAACATTTCCCTTTAAACGTTACAAAATGATAAATCTAATTTCATCATCTATTCGGGATAGCTATATTTAAAGCGTTAAGGTTTCAAGCCTTGTTCAATGGGTAAATTTTTCCAATCTTTTACTAGCACTTTAACTATTTAAAAATATACGAAGCCCTATATATCAAGCATGAACTCATTAAATTCGATAACAAATTTTAGACATCGAGAGAAAGATGTGTGAAAGACATCCTGTTACGATCGTTGATCGCACGTATCCCCTTCTAGGGGTTAAGTGTCTACCGATTCTGACGGGTTAAAGTGTTGGAAAGAACTAGTCCGACGGCTGCCATCTGCCACCCCCAACCCCCGGGGGTTTTTAGCGGAGAACGCAGGAGCAGAGAGTTCGGAGTTCTCGCGAGTGGCTTGGACGGCTCAATGCCTTTAACCGTCTCCTGGCCACCCTCGAGAAATCACCCTCTTCCTCTCTTCCTGTCTGTCTGTCTGTCTCTCTCCCTCTCCCGTCTTTATCCTACCGCGAACCATAACGCGAAGCTTTTCATACAAGATTATATGGAATATTACGTATTAAATGTCGCAATTCGCTTTCTGACCTCACCCGCCTCTTTCACGTTCTCTCTCAGCTTTCTCCTTTCGTTCTCCCAACGTTCAAACACCAAGGAAAACGATAAGGGAGAGACCCTTGCGGAAATGGTTTACTCAGAAAAATTGGAAAAGACACACAGCATTGAACGGTCTGTTATATTTACTCGCGAAACGATCCTTGGCTTTTCTTCGCTTCTCAAGGATCTGGGAAGGAGAAGACAGGTCTCGTTTCAACGTCGAAATGAAAAGTGCTTGCCATGCGTGGTCGAAAAGCAATCGAGACTCTGTCTGAGTTGATTCGTTTGGACTTCTTTCTTATAAGTAAAGCACAGAGGTTTATGCATTTACGGAGAATCTAAAAGTATGAAAATACACAGAATGCACGTAAGAAACGTATGAAATATCTAAATTACAGTAGCTACTCGTTATTTTTAATCTGTGCGTAGAAATTATTTCTTTATTTAAGTTCGTGAAAATCTTACTTTGCATAAACTTCAAGAAACTTTTCTTACATCTTCTAATTTCGGATGAAATAATTTACCATTGAAAGGGTAAAAATCCTGATACCCTTTAACGATAAATCTACTCTGTATATACAACGAGCGACGAAGGATGAAAACGGGATGAACGAAGACGGAGATACAGCCATACGACACACAAAAAGTGTCGTTCGTACGACCCACTCCCCCAATTTTGATCGAGCTCGAAGCAGCTGGCTCGGCTCGTGAATTCCATTTGAATAATTCCATGGCTCTGGCGCGTGCCGACGCTTCGTCTGGACCTTCGGCTCGATCGGTCACGAGATTCGTCTCTTTCCTCCGTGTCTCGAATCTCATTGGTCCATCGTAGTAAAGACACGTGGCCGGATGTCGGTCTATTACCTTCCAAGGGTTTCCGCCTGCTGATGAATAATACCGTCTCGCCTCGTACCGAAACGCTCGTCTTTCGATCGATCCTTTGTTCGTCTTTACGCTCCGTCTTGACTACGCCTGGCCGCAAAGGTGTGCACACAGAATTCGAAATCGCTCTAATTTCATCTCTCGTAGGAACTACCTTTGTCAGATTAATTTTGCAGCCTCGCTTTTCGAAATCGGCTTTCCAACTCGATGGCTCGAGATTTGTTGATTAGAGAGAGGATTCATCAACTGAACAGGATAAGAGGTTCATCAATTGGGGAGATCAGCCATGTTTAAGTCATAGGTTCATTTTTGAAGTGTAGGTAATATCAAAGAAATGAGTAAAAAAGGACCATAGCTAAGACATTTTGTAATTTAGAAAAATCGTATGTTAATTCTGAATCGTTTTAGACGAAAGAGTTTTCGATTGTAGTGATTTCTAAGATTTGTAACAATTAAGCCAAAGATCAAATCAACGACGTCGGTTGTGAGAAATCAGGCAAAGCCCTCGAGAACCGAGCGGTCTTTGCTCTGTAATCGAATTCAATCCGAAATTTGTAAGGACGAGGAAGAGGAAGCGAATAAAGAAAAAGACGGGGTTGGTGAGCCCATAATCAAAGTGACCACTCGACGATTTATGTGATAAACGGGTGGTAGGGCCGCGGAAGGGGGATGTGGTCTACGTCGATGGAGGTGAGAAGTTTATTTAAGACCAAATCATCCTTCGTCGATTAAGGTAAGAGAGGGTGCGTGCAACGGGGCGACGGGGATGACGTTGTAAGAAGAGAAGGGAGAGGGCGGTACGTGTTATTGCTTGTATTGTGGCGCAGCCCCTCGAATCGTCAGTAGGGGTTGGTTTTAGTCGGCAAACTCTCCCCGGAGACTTCCAAGTTCTCGTTGCCGTTAAACGGGACGCTAACATGGGGACTCGAGTGAAAGCTACTTGTTGGCCAATACCAAGAAAACACCATGAAATATCTCATAGATAAAGAATATTTACCGTGTTTCTATCTTTCGCCAGTTTCTTCGTACCATTTATCCGTAACGTGAACTTGATATCTGCTTTATCGAAAAATTAATCATTCTCACAAATGGCAAGACCGTTTCTAGAAGGTCGACGAAATAAATTCCATTGCTTAAACACCGGGAAATCTCCAGTTTACCTTGATTCACGCTTATGGCTCACGAAATAAGCGTTAAAAAGTCCGGGAACCCTCGAAACAACAAGGGTCTCGAATAAAACTCGTTTAACAGATGCACATGCCGCCTTTACTCTCTCAGATAGACAATCACGAAACCGAACTGACAGGCAGCAACAACGCGAAAGGATATTTTTCTGCAGCAACCGTCTGGCCAGATCGATATCGTCTCCTTAACATGCCCGTAGCAACTTGTCCGCGAATAATTTCCTTATCTCGAGGGCGAGCATTATGAGCCCGTGCCTGGCCCCGTAAATATTTTCTGTACAGGTTTCTTTCTCTTTCTATTCCTCCTTCTTCTTGCTTTTTTTTTCTCCTTTACATAGAAGCATTCCACTTCTCACCTTCGCAGCGGGTGCCTCGTCGAACCGAAATTTCCCCGACTCGACCTCGTTTGCATTAATTATCCTTCGCTGTATTCCGTCTTGCGCGTAATTGCGGATGCACACGCACGCTTCAACACACTGACTCACCCACGCGCATACACATATACCCACACACGGCAAACGTCGTCCAACCGTACGCGTTTATCGCTGGCATAGCAGATATATATCGGGTTATATCAATCTTGCTAAGTGAGCAATGCATATGCTTATGGCGACGGAAGGTTTTCGACAGGCGGCAGAGAGGAACAGAAAGACGGAGAACGAGCGAGAGCGTGGGCGTAGAATGCCCACTGGGCATCCTTCTTTTTATGCATATGTATGCATATGTATGCACACGCATGCAACACCGGCCGGATATAAACACCTGCCCATCATGCTCACCTATGCGTCCCGGTCTTCGTCCACGTGTGAAAGGCCCTTTAAATTCTAACGGGGGAGGTCGGAATATTTATTGCCAAAGGTGCTACCGCGAGCGTTTATGATGCACGGTGAATTAACGATACCAATTAGCCGCAGACAAAATCGACATTGTCGCGTTATCTCGCACCTGATGAGAATTATAACAAGCTTCGCTTGCATGCGTTCTTCATCGATTGGTATTTATGTAAATCCCCTTTCATAACTTTATCGAACATGATTTTGATATCCTGATAATATACGAGGATGCGAATGAACGCGGATGCCGAGATCGTTTAGTAAAAAAAATTATCAGTTGCCGTTTTAACGAGAGTGGATTCATCCTGGTCCGTCGAAGCTGATAGTCCACGAGGACACGAAAAAGAAAACCTCATCCACGTTTTGAAAAGCACTCAGTTCCTGAGCAGCGAATCTTATCTGATGCCGAGAGCTGATTGATATCGCGATATAGCCCTCGAGAGGGAGGTTTGAGTCTCATCCACCATAAACCACCCCCATCGTCAGCTTTATGAACTGGCTGCGGAGGCGGGGACCAGTGGTGAACATTTAGTGCCTTCGAGGTAGGTACACATTTAATCATAATCTAATATTTAAAAGGTAATTTCACGGCCTGTTTACTTCGTACGATCCACCCTCTATATCCCGTTGTCAGTTTCTCCTCCCTTCTTGCGTGCACATACCTTCGACCACCATGAATCGTGAGAATTACGATATTTTCGACAAATTGATTCGATTCTATCGTTTTTGTGCTTTTCAGTTAGAGTTACTGTTACTCAAAAAGTGTCTAATACAACGTGTTGTTCGTAGTTGTTCTTTTTCGTTTTGCCTGGCTAACTTAAATGGAAGTGGTAGATTAGTATTCGCAGAATAGACACAGAAAAACGAAAAAGCGAAAGGCGATTGTTTGTACCAGGAGAAGTCAGGTATCGCGAGCAAATTGTAGACACGATAGACACGGCCACGTCCACGTGGCGGTATAATGAAAAAGCTAATATATTCGTTTACCGCTCGTAAACAAGCCGGGCATTGTTATTATCACGGGCAAGCCATTGCGATTAATCGTCTGCCGTTGATTCATTCGGCTTAATTTATACGTAAATTATACCCGGTCGCCCTTTCGGTGCTCAGTGAATAAGCATGAACTTCCGGCGTCCATAAACTTCTGTTACATTCTAGCCGTCCTCTGTTACTTCTACTCGAGCACAAATTTCTTCTTTGCAACGGTGAAATAATTTTAAGTGAGAAAAAACCCGAAAAATGACTTTCTATGGTTAAACAAGTCTTCAGTGAAATCAAACTGGAAGAAATAAAAAAGGTAGGGGCGCAGACAAAAAAGAGCCGTCTCACGACTTCCGGAATTCGGTGTTTCCCATTATATACCGGATCATTTGCTCACAGATACTGTAGCGCGAGTAATCTTAACGATATTTTATATTCATTTCTACCATAGCTATATATAGTCTCGATATGTGCAGTTTCGTGATAGATGATTTAAAAGAAAATGTCGAAGGGACGCATTGCATTGTAACGAAGGTTTCCTGTAACGCAAAAGATCGCAAAATACTTACACGATAATGCACTTTAATCAGCGTGCGAGATATATCGCGTGAACGAGGTCGTCGGCTAATGGAGGAGCGCATAAAAATTAAAATAGCAAATTGGTGACATGGAGGCCTCTTGCATATGCATAGGTCGCGCGAACCTTCGTGTGAAGTTCATTCAAAACGGTTGGTTAATTAAAGTAATCGAGATAATCCGAATAGCCGAGTAATTAGCTACTAATGGTATTTATCGACCACCAAGTTCTTCTTAAACTGTAAAGCAAGGGCTTCCAGTTTAAAACCTAAACTTAATTGCGAAATAAAGTTTCAAGATTTTCAAGAGTAATTGAGCAGAGTTTAAAGAGTAATAAAAGGACACGACAAAAAGATAACGAAGATGAAGATGAAAAGAATTAAAAGGAAAGCAAGGTTAAGTTCGATCGAAAAACATAGCGGCTTAAACAGTCGTTAATACGATGCGTGTTAAATTGCATTACATCTGCTTATTAGTCACGGCACGGGCAAGCCGCATGCGACGTTGAAAAGGCAATCGTGTAATACGTCATAATTTCCATAGCGTGACTGGACACTCCTCCGGTGCCCTCCATGCAACATCACGTTAACACCTATACATGGGAATTTATTATTTTCCCGTGTCTTGTGAAAACATACCTCCTTGCTTCGCGTCTTATCTGCTCTATAATTAAGTGACAAGAAAAAAGCAGTTTTCCTTAAACATCAGTTAATTCCTAAATTCCTCCCCAAACTTCTCCACGTCTTTTAATTTTTTAAGCTATAATATAATGCGTATGGAATAAAGTATCGAGCAAGAAATACAAACAAAGTTTCTTCTATGTACATATATAATTATTTTCAACGACGGAACTCATAACTCTTAGCCTCCATTCTAACTCTATAGAACGTGTCAGATACATCTTTTCTAACGCGATAATCATGCGATAGCGGAGCTTCTTTCCTGGCCAAGTGGCATCTTTTTTATGGCTCGCATTTATTCCCTAATTAAAATGAAGACCGTGCGGGTAAAGTATTTTTTACACCACTGCTTACCTTCACGCGAAGTCGAATGAAGGAACTTTTCTTGCCACACCGATAAATAGTCCAGATACACATTTCGACGCGGCGAATCTCTTTCCTCTACACGCTGGAACGCGTTTATGGAAATGTTCGGCCACATTGTGGCGTTCCGGCCAACGGGTTTCCATTTGTGGATGGCAACGATTTTCTCTTTCTGTCGATCTGAAACTAGCCGACGTGAAGTTCAAAATATTCTTCACGACTACCGTCTTTTTTTTCTTTTTTTTTTGCTTTCGAAACGCTTTTTACAGAAATGGTAAGAAAATACCGCCTGCGAGGAAGTCGAAACGAGGTTTTACCTAAAGTAAACGACCCGTGATGATCCGCCAGAGTTGCATCACCTGCCCACGGCTCGTATATATTTACTATAAAGTCCGAACTCGTCGCAAGTGAGTCAAATTAATGTCTTCGTTCGTTTCGAGATAGGACAGCGGGGGTTGGGCTGAAAATCGATATCTTTGATCTGGTGTTAAAGACTGGATACGTCGCACCTTTCGTTGCCAGCGAATGTTCGCGCTGATAATGGAACAGGCCGCGAAATATCGTCGTTCAATTAAAATCGTTTCGAGGAGTAGCTGATAGAATTGCTCGATCGGTGTCACGAGCGTTGTTCTGGTGAAATTCGACGCTGCAGACTCTGCTAAACGGGTAAATGGAGCGGTTGATTAATTTTACATAGATTAGCGAACGAACGGGCCGCGTGGCCGATCCTCGTTTTTCGAAGGCACGCTGAATACACACGATCCTGCCACGCGGAGAACCGAATTAAATTGATCTCGGTGAATTTTTTGTTTTTCAGAATTCTCCGATTGGATACGATTCCATTCGAAATCGCAGAGGAACGACACACGCGTTGCTTCCGCGATTCGTTACTTTTTCCGGTTAGCGTTTAGTGGTCTGCATAGGAATTTAAAAAAATAGAAAAAAAACATTCAACAAATTACGAGATCGATCTTGATTTGGCGAATAGAATACGACGAAACGAATCGATTGAAAATATCGTTGGAGAAATCGAGAGGATTTGCCTTTAAAGGAGTTCCACTGAAAGCTCAGACTGGGATCATCGAATAAGCAAAGGGCACACTGGTACGATGAAATTCGAGGTTACGCCGAGAGAGGAAGTGGTGCATTAATTTCGAGTTACCCCTTGAATATTCTCCAACCCCCGTACATGTGACCACTACATGACGAGCATAGGACTTGCGAGTAGCAGTTACCCCGAGGTGTTCGGGACGGCTGGTAATTTGTAGGTAGATATACGATAGACAATAACACCGGTGAGGGGCGGCAGCGCCGACTAATTTGTTTATCATAACTTTATCTTGATTTATTGCACCCACGGTGCGCGCCCGTCTCGTAGTGCCAATTGTGCACGTTCATACGCACCCTTTGACGTATTTACACGTGCATGAATTAAAAAACGATGGCCGGAAAAATGCTCGAGCGATCTTATTCTTGAACGATTTCTTCGCTCTTCGACGACTCCTTCGTTCAAATTAAATGCATATTTTACAAAAATCATAAAAATTCCGTTCTTTCCTTAAATTCAAAGGCAAAAATTTAAAAAGCTCAATGATCCATCGAGCCGGTTAACAAATTCCTCTGGATTCGTTATCGACGTTGTATCCCACAAACTTTGGTCTCTGCAACTTAATCTTTCAAACTGAACAAAACAACTCGCGTTCCGAACGAGAGATTACACGATCAACGATTCCCCGGGAGCAATTATAGATTCCCCGATTGTTTCATCGCGCGTAAATTATCAGTGAAAAAATGCAGTCACGCTACCTGACCGGCCAGCAACAAGAAAGCAACGCGACAAGATAAAAATCCGCGAGCGCGGCCGGCGCTCGCATCGAAAAGCTAATTTTTTAAAGAGCACAGCGAGAAGGGGGTGCGAACAGGCGGAGCAACCCTTAGCCACGCTCTATCCCTTCCTTTCCACCCTCTGTCTATCTTCCTTCGTTGCAGCTCGATCGGTGTGCACGCAAGGCCTCTGCAAGAGCTTCGTGGCCAGCTCGTATTTCTCACCCTCCAACAAGATACCAACCACCTTTAGCCCCATCCTCGACCTCGCGGCCACACGTACTGTCGCACACATCTAACGCACGCATATACCCACACAAAATTCGAGAGGGTAGATAACGTCTTGCATGTATGTACGTGTGTTTCGGTACGCGTAACAGTGCGAGTGTACCGTGCGAGTGACTAACCTGTGGTACACCTACACGTATACGTCTAGAGACAGATATCGTCGTACGTGTTCACGCACGGTGTCCAATACAGAGGCAACATACTAAGACACGAAAGGGTGTACAGGTATAACCGACATCCACCCGCCACGATGTAAGCCCTGCAACGCTGCGAGTGCTATCTAGCTAACTATCGCTGATTCTCGGCGCGAGACGGGTTCACGGGGAGAGGAGGAAGGAAAACAGGCGGAAAGGGTGGTCTTCGGCTCGTGGATCGTTTAAAACAGAGCCTGCCACGAGAACGCTCTGGCGCATCCGTGAAATATTCCGCCAAGAAGGTTCGTTCTTCGATTGGTAAAGGAAGATTGTTTATTGCCTTCAGCATCATATGATATCGTATCAAGGAAATTCATTTTTTTAACGCATTTTTGTTGGTGAAAATTATTAATGGCTGTTTGAATTTGTCGAGAGTACAAGGATAATAATCGTTTTGCGCGAAAGGAGATGTCAACGAGCAGAAATTTAAACAAAAGATGGAAAGTGCTTTGGCAAGTGACAGGAAATTTGGAAGTCTCTTCGCGCACGGTTCAACCCCTGTTTGGATACTTGAAATACTTAGTTCTGCTCGCGTGATCTCCCTCAAGTTTTAATGTTCCGCCGGTGTCTCTTGGAAGGTACTTTAACAAGCGCGCAACGAATTTTAAAATTCCAAAGCGAAGTTTCTTGGCTGTCGCGCGTCGACTATTTGTCAGCAAATTTTTGAAATGAAATCGAAACAAGGTGGAGAAAAGAGAACGTGAAAAGATATCGAGAGAGCGTTGATATTTACACAAGATGATGTTCGACAAATTTGTAACGTCGAGTAGAAGGCAAAGAATGTGGAAGAGTACAACAGAAACTAGAGCTTAACGTCCGGTAAGACCCAAGACTACACGGGGCCTCCTCAAATATTAGCGGAGGACTGCGGGGTCCCCTTTGAACTCGAATCCCCCAAAATTTCTATGGTGAATAATCGGAGACAGCTGGCACGATGCGAAATCAAGTAGCGTAATAATGCCCCGAAACTTCAGCATCCAGAGCGGGAAAGAAATAAAACGAAAAAGAGGAGGAAAATGCACGGGCTCCCTCGGATTCGAGTATCTCCCCCGTCTTACCTCCATTGCTCCTTATTTCAAATATTTACAGAACGAAAATATCGGTTGAAGTTGATTCCTCGCTTCCTCTCCATATGAATTTTCATTCGTTAAAAATTAGTCGAGAAAGAAACTGCTTGAAAAGCAGTCAATTAGAAGAGCAATAATCTCTGATTAATTTACGACCGATATTTTGTTGTTTATAATCCCCATCAAACTCGAATGCCTTTCCCTTATCTAATCTTTCATTACTTGTTAATTAACAGCAGCACACATCGTCGGAGTAACGAGAAATTTTCGGTGGCAGGATCGTTTATCTCTGTCAATAAAACAGCGAACGCGGAACACCATAAGGGCAAGAGCATAAACGGGACCAGGATCGACTAATAAAGCGATATCTCTGTATTCGGAGGGATACATGGCCACATCTCAGCGGTCTGATCTGCAATTACCATCTCTATATAGCAACGTTTCAGCCGTGGCCTCTCGCGAATAAATGACATACACCGCACGCGTGATAGGTATGCTAATCGTGTGGCCCGCTGTAAAATTTGCTCGTCAGCTGCGCCAGTTACGATCACCGACAAATTCGATGCAACGAAATGAAATTGTGCCTTTCTTCCTTCCTGCAATTTCGTCGTGGAACTGCGATCAATTCGAATACAAGTCCGATCTCTTTCTGTAAGATCTTCAAGCATATTAATCAGCAAAAGGACAAACGCATTTCTATAACATCAAATTGACCCGACTATATGATAATTGAGTTACTCGGATGTCAAACTTATCAAAATTTCTTAATTTTATTATTGGAACAATTATTATTTTATTCATTATCAGAATTTATTATTTTATCCTTTAAAAACCAATCGATAAAATTCGATGCAGTCGATCAGCGATCAGCCTTTAAGTATCTCGATTCTAGGTACAACAGATCTCCGTTTATACGAACTTGCTGATGGACAAATAGTTTATATAATTAATTCATATAACAGGAGTTCATCCTCGAATGAATAGATTGAATCAGCAAGAGTTCGTTTAATCAGGCACTAGATAAAATTTCTTTCAAATAAATGGAATTTACATAAACGTAGTTTTGCTGTACCAGAAAAAGTAATCAATTCACGCACATGTGACGCGCGAAAAAGGCACCGTCTAGCATGCCTCGGATAAAAGAAAAGCCTGAGGAAACTGACGAAGGAAAAAAGAAAGTGACGGAACCGCCCTGGTATCGGGCAGTTTATCCCGCGGGAGGAGCTACGATACAATGAATAAAGAACGAAGCAGCTTGGTCGAGTGAGCCCTATGAACGAGGCCTTATTGGGATATTAATCGTCGTACCAGGCGAACGCCCTGTCCCCGAGTGTTTGCACGAGGTTTGAAGAGGCTGCAACACCAAAGCTGCCTTGCAGCGAAACCCTCTCCGTAAAACCCCCTCCTTTTAAGCGCAACGAAACACTACAAGACCCCTTCTCCGAGCCCCTCCAACGTGTTCCTCTTTTCGAGCCCCGTGATACTCGAAAAGCCTAAGTACTACCACGCTCGAATACTGCTCGAATACTTCGGACACGCTCGAACCCCGAGCCACTTAGGTAAAGCTTGCGTACACGTTAGAGGTAGGTAGGTACGTAAGTTGGTAGGCTTGATAGCCGCGTTGCACGAATGCTTCGAAATAATGGGCCGTCGATCGGCCGCGCTTGTTTAGAAAACATAAACCGGGCGAGCTAATTGTTCGCTAATTTCCAGTGCCACTTGTACGGCCACTCGTCGATTAATGCGTCACGGTACGTATACAGGGTGGTTTCTTTCTTGGAGAGGATCTCGTCAACGAAAAAAAACTTTTGCATGTGTGATTTTCCCTCGACGATACATGTTACCGGGCGCGTTGAAAGCATTTCGAAAATGGTCTTTGATCTCCACCGTGCTTCGTCGATCCGACGCTTATCCTGGATGGGAATCGCTCCAATGGGAACAACGTTGATACGGTTTTGTGTCTTGGATTTTTATGGATTTGTTAGGTTCTAGGCTTTGATTGATTTCAATGGGTACCGATAAGACGTGCCTTTGTAAATCATCGTAGATTTTTTTCAACCGATGTTCTATTACAATTTATTGAAATTTATTGGCGTGACAATTTGCGTGTCCTTGATGGAAATATATTCTGCGATGGAATGTGTACTTGTATCGCGTTAACTCGACAAGATATTCGAGCGCGACGGGCGTTTTAATCCATTTAGATAGCAGCCTGAAGGGAACAAGTTCCTCCGTTTCATCCACTTATAAAATCTGGCTAATTGTGCTATGTCATTCGTATCGTAATCCTCCCCAAATTATTTGATTTTGTACGTACAATCTGACGAAATCTGAATGCGCGATCTACGTATCACTAATTCCCTTTCAAAGATCATAATGTCTCACAACCAGTATCGAGATCTCTACGTAATTAAATTTCTTCGGGGGCAATTTTTGAAGAATAGCGATTTATATTACAAGTGAATCAATATCAAACTCTCTGCTTAACAAAATTTATCGGGGGATAATTTTTAAAGCAGCTATTTATATCATACTTAGTTATTTATATTATAAGCGAAAATAAATCAAGTACTTACAGAATACGTGAAAATTTAGTAGTAGCCCGATCGAATCGAGTTCCGTGATCTGAACACGTTCCGGTCCTCCGATAATCCTGAACACTTTCACCCAGACAGGACTCCCAGAGCAGAGTTCAAACTTCCCGATGAAGTTGCAGCATCAGCGTCTTTTCTACTTGATCTTGCAGTTCGTTCGTCTAACGCGACATTGCAAAACGAGAAACTTCTTCTGGGTCACCAGTTCAAAGAAGCATCGGAACTCATGATGATACGCGACGACCTTCGACAGGTCGGCATCTACTAGAACAAAGTCTCTCAAATTAGCCATCGACATTATCGAAAGCTCACGATCAATTTTTTCGCTTCGATTTTCGACTGTGCGCCATTGTCGCAGGGACGCTTGACACTGAACCTCTCAGCAAATTAATATTTCCTGTTGCTCTGTTCGATTCACGTTCATCACATCGACGGATTGAACGCCTTCGAACCTTTGGTAGTCTTTGATACGACCCAGACGTATTACTTAGAGGTGCGATTTGAACTTTTTCACTCCGAATAACGAAATTCTCCGATGGGAAAGTTCCAAAGTTTAGATTTCAGAGTAGCCAAGCACCCAAATGTCAGCCATTCCGGTCAATCGTCGCAACCACTCGGCTTCTCCGTTAGGAACGTCCGTTCCTAGAATCCATCGCTATCTTCTATGCCGTCTGCATCCTCCTTAAGCTTCCTTTTTAGCGAAACAACACTGTTGATTGGGCACAGACGATAGGCTCGCGTGTACAGCGGCCGGATGTCGCCTCACCATTTGTCCCGTAATCTCATAGCGAACCAAGCACACGACGGATCACTTCGGACTTTCCTCGGTTCTTTAACAAAAATTTTTCCTCGCGATGCCGTGGAAATGGTTGATCGCTGATCCCTGGCAGATGATCGACGGAGATCACGAACGATCCGTTTGCCGTTGGAGGCGCCGAGTTTGCCGCTGCTGACGTGTGTGCGGTGGCTGCTGGCGAAACCCAACGGAGGTTTCAACTGCAGACAGAAGGGTGAAGGGAGGTCACGAGTCGAAGGTAACAGCAACCACCAATGGGGCGGTACTAGGGGCGGAGCAAAGAGCAACCTAAAAACACGCCCATCTCGTTGCATGATCATAAGCTGCAACACCCCAAGGAATGCTCCATCCCTGTTCCACTCTGTCTCCTACTATCGTTCGTCTTTTCCTCTACGGCTACAGCCGGGCCACCTTTTCTCCCCATTTTTTCCCTCTTTTTTCTCATTCAATTGGGACGAAGGCGACACGAAGCGCGGCGACGTTAAAAGTGCAGGCGAACGACGACCAAGTTTCCTTGCTCGCGTTCGACGCTCTTCATCGATCCCTTTTTCTCCTTTGATCAGCCTCGCTGAGATTACGCTCTGCGATTCCATCGCTTTGCCTTCTCGAGAGACGAACACGAAACTGTATTCCAAAATGGGATTTCTTCGTGCTAATAGTCTCACCAAGTATCTGTCTTCGTGTCACTGATTAAGAACGGTCTTGAGATGCGTTTAAATCTCACTCGTCGACTATACAAACTCAGTTTTTTTTTTTTTTTTTTTAATTCAAGGCATTCCATCTCGATACTTCCAGAAGAATGTAATTTTGTATGCTCTTACGTAGAAACATACGGAAAAACTTCCAAAGAGGCGTATTAACGAACCGAGTGGTAGGTGTGCTTATTAAAAAAATATTTGCTTAGAAATATCCGGCGAAAGGTGAAAGCTGGCGGTGAAATGCATTGAAAAGATTCCCGTGACGGTATACGAAGGGTGAGTTGCATCGAGCCTCGACACCGGCGGGGGTTAGAAGCGAAAGGAGAGATAGAGAGGAAGAGAGAAGGTTCGGTTCGAGGGTCGACGAATGAGCCAGCGAATGAATACCGAGTATGGATTCGTGAGGAGCCAATAGGGGTGCACGATGTCCTCCCTCGTTTGAGAAAGCCACGCCAATCGTGGGCGTCCGTCACCCTCCGGGCTTTTCCTGAGGGGTGGCGATGGTAGAGACGCATAGCTGGCTTCAAGGGCTCTACCTGGCTGGCTGATAAAGACAGACAAACCTCTGTCTTCTGTGGCGGATCATGCCAGCTTTGCCAGGCAGACGACCTCGTAGCAACCACACCTCCACCTTTGCATCCACTTTCATTCACTTACAACCACTTTCTACTGACGCCAATGCTCCGACGCCTTTTCTTAGATTACGCGCCCGTTTTCTACCCTCTTCCGCGTCTACTGTGATTAACGGATTATGGAACTCCGCCGATGGAACCGAGAGAGGGCTGAAAAACGGTATGGCTCGGATGGAAAACGCGAGTACATTTGACCATGTGTGTTCTTTTCCACATAGAATTGAAAACAGGCATTTCAGGTGGGTGGTAAAAAGATACGAGAAGTTGATTATTCGTTAATTTGGTTAAACGTCGAAATGTTTGCTTTAACCATCGAGACTTCTCTCGGAACGTTAAAAGAATTGTTTGTAGCATTAAAGGGTAGGAAGGTATTAGGGATTTGATCGGATGCGGCCACGCGTTATTTACAAATCTTATATCGAACAAGCTTTTATCCGAGGTTCAAGTACGAGGGATATAAAGCTGAATTCATTGTTTGTTTCGCGACGAGTTTGGCACTGGCACACGTGGCGCGTCATGCGACGAACGTGTCCGGTGCAGTGTCATACGCAACCACTCGAAAGACAAAGGAAAATTTATATTCCCGATATCGACAGCGCAGTTTTTCCATTGTCGTTGATAGCGTTCGTCGCTGATGATATTCGTATGCGTACAAAAATCTGGCGTAAAGGGATCGAAGTTCCAGGGAAACGTAACAACCTGTCACGCTTCCTGGAGCAATCAATTTCAATTTCTCGTCCGCATTGTATACTTTTATTGTTTGCCAGCCACGTTCATGCACGTTCCACGTATATTTGCGTCTCGGTCGAACGAAGCAGTAGCCAGGAGTGTCGGCTAGTAATCTCGTTTCCGCTTGGTCCACGAAGTTAAACTCCGTGCATTGGACCCGACTAGCAGCATTCTCGTGTCCACATCTCGTTTCGTTTCCCTTCGCCGTCCTCTTTCCAGGGAATCGTCCGCGGTAACTTCGAGGGGGAGTTAGCCCGGACAATATATCAGTTTACAATGATAAAAAGCAAACACGGGAAATAACGTGAGGAATTACTGAACCAAACAATATGTCCCTCGTCTCTGGAGAGACTGCGTATATTTCGACCGAGCAGCACGGCAGCAGCCGACGGAGGGTGTGTGCCAACACATTTTCCTTACAATGCGTCACGATTTCGTTTTATTCGCGACGGGGCGATACGACCGTAGGGACATCGAGAATGGACTCATTATCACCCGCCAAAGGGGATGATCGGTTAAGTTGGCTCAATTATATCGGTCTGTTTTTTTTTCTTTTTGCCAGAGATAGATTCTTCGAGAAGTATCGACTTTCGATTAGATTAGTCGCGTTCCAAACGAACGAAATGTTGGACTTTGACGGTAAAAAGTATTCGTCGTACTGACAACGCAAGAGGCCATAGCGTCACGTCACCTCGAGGGATAGAGAGACGAAAAAGATGACTAAAAATTGGTACCCTCTTGCTCGCGGGTGCCTCTTGGTGGGTAGTACTCATGTAAGCAGTGACTAGTGAGGTAAACTCAAGTGTCTGAGGGGAAAAGGGAATACGGAGGACTCAGGGGTGAGGAGTGGTCGTCGCTAGTGGGTGTAAGGAATGAAGGGATAGTAGTGAACCGAGCTATGTTGCCTACAGGGGATGGAAGAGGGATGGTTTTTCCTCAGTCTGAGCATTCCGTAGACGATATGTTTGCAGCTAGGCTCACTTCGTCTCGGTTCGCATGCGGCTTGTATTCCTACTCTACACACGTACGATCTCTCTCTCTCTCTCTCTCTCCCTCTCTCTCTTCCTATCTCTCATCGGTCTCTTTTACTCCAGTTCAGGGAACTACCCTCTCTCTACTTTCTAGCTTCCTTTTTTTCCCGTTCGTCTTCTTTCTTCCTTTTCTCTCTATCTGCGCGGCGGCGTACACGCGGGCCACCGGCAAGAAGTAGACAATTCACAATTAGCAAACACAAACAGAAGTACGAGTGGCTTCAAGTTGCTTGGGACGCGGTGGCAACGGGCTTAGCCGGAAGCAAACGGTGGGGTAGGGACTTCTGGGATGCGAAGCGACTAGCTTGGCAGTCCCTGAGCGTCAGCCTCCGCTCCAGAATACTCTTCTCAACTCCCGGCCCAACAGAGACCGGCGAAGGCGCATGTATGTTCTGGAAATAACGGGTGTACTCTCTGACGTATCTTGATTGCTCAAATTCCAAACGAATCTATCTGATTCAACCTTAAGACCATTTAGCGAGTCCGCATACTACTAGATACACTGTGTTCGTATTTTCCATTTGTATCAAACTATCGATTCTTCAACTTCTTTCACTATTTCCTCAATCATTGATCGAATCGGATAAAATTATGTGTACGAGAATTCTTTTGCTGATATGTATATATATATATACATATCGTATGTAGTTTGGTGATACGATTTACATTGTCCATAATGTTAGAAAATATTTCAACCAGATCTCAGAATACTGTACCTTCCGATCGAACGATCGTACAATTTTATGATTACATCTGGACGTACACCCGGTATATACGCGCATCGGACTCTCGCCGTTGCGTTGGAACACTTGAAGCCCCAACCAGTTACGGCAACAATAGGCTTTGTCTTCGCGCCGTCGGCGCTCGCAAATTGGTAGAAATCTTGATTAAAGGTGCAATTCCGCTGCTGCCTACGGACAAATATGAATTGCACCCCCAATGCCCCCACCCTCTCCCACCCCGCCCCCTTTTTACCGTTTCGACAAATGAAAATGGAAAAAACGTGTTGTGCTATACTTCTTACGGCGCGACAAGTCTGCGGCTTTCCACGGATCAAGATTGAACTACCACTTTCAAATCAAACATTGCCGCATGAAGGATATTGTCGTTGGTTAAGAGGAACGGTGATGATCTGTACGAAACGATTTTCTTTCTGTACCGTCGATCCCTCATCTATTTCCTTGTTATCTCGTTTCACCTATATTAAGAAACATGTATTTATCGAGCCAGTGTGTTCGTCGACACACAACGATTCGGTTTCGTTCATGGTTCCACGAGATAATCCGATTGCGAGATTACACGGCGATTCGGATCGATAGAGCATGATCCTGGCAATAGGAAAGGGAGAAACAGCGAGACACGTATAGAAATGGAATAATAACGCGTTGTATATGACAGATGCGACAGGACCACTTGCGATAATCCGCCTTGGGCTTATCCTTTTCGAGTAAACCCTAAAATAGGTTATGTCGTATGCGCGACCCGTCCGAAATTACTCATTAACATTTACACGCGTTGATCCATCTATTAACCATCTATTATTGTTTATGGTAGACATATCTTTTTCAGAATTTATTGCTTAAGTAAATTAATTCGGGCACGATATTTTCGTTTCTTCGTCGAAAGTCAAAAATCGAGGGATCTTAACTTTACTCAATTGGTATCCCCTGCACACGCATCAGTAGACCCTGAAGGCTCCGACGTGTTCATGCTCATCCTATGCAGAACACACAGCACAAAACTGAGTCAATTTACATAACGATAATTGAAACGTACATGAAAGGCTGTTCCAGAGTCACGGCAATACCATCTGCAAACGGGCTTTGAATTTCGAAAAGCGTATCGATATTCCCTGGAATCATGTATCGATCTGAAATGAAACTTACGAAACAAATTTGTTTGAAAAATCGTATCGCCTAACATTCCTCTGTATGTATTAAATGTATACGCAACGTAGGCTGTTGAGTGCTCGGGAAATTTTTGTAAAATAAAAACTTGATGAAAATCAGTGGGCAGAAAGTTGGAATAGTTGCAGTTTTCATTTATTTAGAACGTTGTTTGTGTGTGTGAATATATTTTAAGAAAAATTCGTAGCAAAAAGGGAGTGAAGTGGCGCGATCTAAGCTAAATCCTAGCAGATATTACAATCATCGATTTACTTTTACCAATCGATGATACATGATGTCTTTATTTATTATATATAGTAAATTGAAAATATTGTTTACGTAAAAAAGTACCATATATCACGAAAGAAATATCACTAATTATGCGAGTATCTCTCATTCAATAGATATAAAACAATATAGATGAAATGTAGAATAGACTTGTTATTCAACTTCTCCGAGAGAAATCCATTATAATTTTAATATCATTCTCGACTTTACCGATTTAGTACGGAAAAGAAACACAACACTACTAGTGGTTAGAATCAAAACTAAATTTTACTATGAAATCACGCGATCGTAGCCAGTTGCTTATATTATTTACCATATAATTAATAAGTTATAGTTGTACAGTTAATTGCTAATCTGCATAGTGATAGAATTAGTATTTATATATCAAATAATACTGATTACCCGAGTCTCACCGGTAGGGGGTGCTATGAATGGAGGCTCACCGTATGCACGACCTGCTCACCCACTTTTTATGCAAAAAAGTCTAAAATTAATTCATCTTCAGACTACTTTTCCTTTTAATTGCTGCGTAAGATCAACAAAAGAGCTTTGAAAAAAATTGACGCGAGAAACTGAAAATCTTGATCAGAAATCCTGAAGATCTAAAACTTAAAAATTAAATAAGATTTTAATCTAATTACAATTCTATATGGGACCCTGCTTTATTAATTTTTTAAGTATATCAACAATTTTTATTTTATAATTATATATTTTTATATTTTACATCTCCTAGATTTTACTTTAACATAAGAATACAATTTTCAAACTTCCTACTTCTAATCAAATCTTTCTTCTTAATTAATAATTGTCAAGGCAAACTATGGAGAATACAATTGCAGAGATACTTACATTCTAGTGGATTTTGAACTACTATTAGGTTCTTCATAGAGAATAAGAAGAAATGCAGGCTGTAAGAAATCTGTAACAAGATATGAAATATTATAATTGTTGTCAATCATATAGTTGATCATTTCAGAAGATTCAAATGGTAAAGGATGAAACTTTATCAAGTTTGGAGCTTTAGTAATGATAAAGATTGAAATTCTAATAAACTGTAATAAGTATAAGAACAGGAACTTTAATATAAATGTTAAAAAGAACAAATAGAACAAAACAGATAGAATTAATGGCTTCAAAATGCGGATGTCTGTGTTTAAAAAATAAACATGCACCTCATAGTTTAATAAATAAAATTGATTGATGAAAAAGGAAGATAATAATAAAATCTTTTAACTTGATATAAAATAATATTCTTGGAGAAACAGTAATAATTACATCTGCGCTATCGTTATACAATGTGAGATGACACAGAATTGAATGTTGTAATGATATATAATATGTCAAAATCCATATGCATAATCTATTTTATTTATGAAAATATTTCTTATTTCGAAAACATAAGTGATTAGTAAAATAGTGCAAAATGGACTTTTTAAACATGGTGGTGCCATCTACCAGTAATGTACTATTAGTTGGCATTGACCCAAGGACAGTAATTAGTACCGTTAGATGGCACAACTATGTCCAACAAAGCCATTTGCGCCGTGGTTTACACTAATTACATATAATTAATTAACTATATACTTACGTAGGAAATCGGACTAAATGCTATACTAAGAAGATTTCTGGGAGTTAAAGCTTTAATGCAATTCCTGGATAATTCAACAATTCTCATTATATACCAAGAAATTTGATTTTTCCATTTCGTCCCAAAAAGAGTAGTTCCATCGATTCATCGCTAGGTGGTCATAGTTCCACAGTCCATGTCTCAATTTTTTACTTAAACTTTTTATTTGAAAAAAAAGCTAATTAGGAGCATTAATGTGTGAATTTTTATGTTGTATATTCAGAAATTAGCCTCAGCTTTCTTTTGACGTTGCTTTCAACCTATGAAATGCATGTATACAGATTTGTAAATTCAACTCAATAGATCGAGGCGTCGTTCGAATAATATAATTTTTCACGAACTACGTTCGAAAATTACACTCATTCTGAAAAACATCCAGGGTATAAATTTTATATGTGATTGCATAGGGATATTATATACAGTGAGTAATTAGCAATAAGTGTCTATTTTAAATATATTTTTATTGTCTTCTTTCTCAGGTTCTTTACTTAGATCAAGAAGCATATTTTTTATGAACAATTTACTTTTTCAACACTTCTACAGATTTCATATATTTTGCAGATTACTATCAAGAAACAGGAAGTCGATTTTACGTATACTCCATGGATAGCTATTTACCTTGTATTCTCACCGGCTTTATATTTTATACCTTTGGCCTAAAGTGGTGTTACGAATATGCTAAGTATTGGGTATCTCTAAGACCTAGAGATGATCCACATACGACAAAGGGACTAAGACTTATAGAAAAATGTGAAAGACTTATACATAGACATCCTATAGAAGGAAGTTTAAAACTAATAGCGACTGCTGTAGGATTAGCTGGTACGATAACTGGTGGTCTGCAACAAGTTGGAACTGTTTCACCAAAAGTTGTACTTGCTACAATCTATTTATTTTTTGCATTCTCTGGCCTGGTTGATATTTTAAATTTTTATTTTCCTCATAATGTGAGCGAAGGATTAGTTAAATTGGCCCTTGCTCAAAGTTTCTTCATAGAAGGATTTCTTTTCTTATGGGGGAGTGTTGGAAGCAATGCATTAGTTGATAAAATTTTAGCACTAATAGTATGGACAACATCTTTGTCTATTTCTTTAGAACTTGTATGGCCCGAATTAAAACTTCTAAGAGGTTGTACAACATTACTCCATGGTGGTTGGATAGCACATGTGGTTCGTGTGTATCATACAGTGCCAATGTTACCAGAAGGTATTGCTCTGGTATTTTCTTGGCATGTAGCTGCTGCTTCAGCTGTGACATTATGTGTAGTAGCAGCAACAAGAAGTTGTGCTCCCAAACTTATGATAGAAGAACCACCAGAGATACCTATTTATGATTATTGTCAAGAACCAGACCAGAGAATGTAGACCCCACATGTGAATGGATACAACTTTGTGTCAATTTAAAAATTTTTATAGTATGCATAAAAGTAATATTTTTAGAGTAGTATACTGTTAGTACTGTAGTGCCAAAAAATCAAACAATGTAAACTAATCATAATTTTTACATACAGTATTAATATTTTTTTACTTAATATTTAGAACTTCATTTTGTAATACAACGAACGACTCTATTTTTAACTACATTTATACAAATGCGATGGCATAAACTTGTAATAACTTCAAATTGTAGGTAAAATACTCATTAAGAACTAAGAGGTGCCTTATTATTGTTCACTTATTTATTACTATGAAATTATGTAATTTTTTATCTTTTGTAATACGTTTTCTACCCTCCATAAACCTACTGCATGTTACGTGCAAAAATTACGTAAGTATATATTGTAAATAAATCATTTTATTAAACTTAATACGAAAATACTTAATACATAATTTATTCAACATTTAATTGTAGTATCCATATATAAATTATAGTAAACTGCAGAGTTTCCAAATCTTGAAATTCGTTTTAATACCAACCTTGACACATATATATCTCCATTAATTGCTTAGGGTGTTTTTTATAACTAGCAAAGAGTAACTAGTGTTATTCTTTTATCAATATTCAATAATAACAATAAATGCTTCAATTGGTTAGGTTTTTAACTATAATATGATTACAGTAATGCACTGTTTAAAGGATTTTTTTATTATTTGATTAATTTTTATCTACTATAAACTTACAATGTAGTGCAGTTTATAGTCAATAATCATGGCCTGAAGTCATTACAATTTACTTTCTAAGAAATCAAGAGGAAGAAATGGAAACAACAACAATTACAGAACCTATGGAGGGAAGTCCTGAAAAGGTTCAAACAAGTCCTCTAATACAAGTAGTAAGAGTACCAGTAAAACATGCTAACCTTGGGATAAGAAGCCATGCCATGTAAGAGAATAATACAAGACAAGAAAATTTCTTACATTACTAATAATTACTTATGTTTCAGGGATATGAGTACAATGGTAGAGCTTACATCTTTTAGCACACTTGGCAAAATACAACCTTTCTTAGTTACTATAACAACTACTGCAGCTTTGTTAGTAGATTTGCATTGTCATTTAACAGATAAAGAAGTTTGTGGCTATTTAGGTGGCCATTGGGATATTAATTCACACAGTAAATATTTCTGTAATGTTTAATGTAATTTAAATACACATTTTGTTACTAAAACTTACTTTTTCTAATATAATAGATCTATCTATAACAACTGCCTTTCCATGCCGGTATTCTGGTAAAGACAAATCAGCTGCAGCTGCTGTTGAAGCTGAAATTGCAAGGGCAATGGAATGGAAACGTGTGACTTTAGTTGGATGGTATCATTCTCATCCTAGATCTCATGCATCCCCTTCCTTGAGGGATGTTGATTCTCAATTAGATTATCAAATAAAAATGAAAGGACCTAGTGATAATGGTTACACACCATGCGTAGGTTTAATATGCTGTATGTTTTCTTTGACAAAATATTATTTATTGCTTAAAATCTTGTGATTAAGTCCAATGAATTCAAAATGATGGATTTCAGCTCCTTATAATACAGATGGCAGTTGCTATGAGTCAAATTTTAATGTTTTCTGGTCTTTACCACCTCCAGAAAATCGGCCTCATGAATATCCAAGACCAATGCTTTTGAGCTATACATTATCTCAAGAACACTTTCTTTCTCAAGATACATTAGAAGAAATTGTAAGAATTTACATAGTTCTATTCAATTAATAATTCAGCCAAGGCAATCAATACATCTTTATGTCTATTATTTCAGAGAAGATGCATAGAATATTATAGAAGTGAAGGAGGTATTGATTTTACTACCAACTTTAACAATAATACGACTTATCTTGAACGTTTAAGAGTAAGTATATAAAAATAAAATTCAAATATGAGTACAATAATAAAATACATCGATATCTGAAGTGTTCTTTAGCGTCCAAGTTACCCGGCCGTAATAGATCGAACGGTTCGTATTGGGATGTAATTAGAGAAATGATTTGTCCTGGTTCTGAAGATGGGACATCACCGGAATTTCTGGCTATGAAATTCCCTCTGGTACCAGTATCAGAATCACTTGTTCCCTCAGTCCCACCAGGGGTTGGTCTTGCACCTAATAATGCAGCTGTCTTCCTTACACCTGTGAACTTCAAGCCTGATGGTTCAATAATTACACCTACATCAAAACCTTTTGTAATGCAACCATCTACTTCTAGAGATAATATTAAAAAGGATATTATAACTACGGACACCACATCCATCACGCAAATAAAGGATGGAAACTCTACATCTAAGCAACATATATCACCATCAGAAGTGATGCCCAGCTTTCAATCCGGAGAACTTACAGTTTCTGTAAAAAATACTAAATGCGATTACGATTTTGCGCCAACTGATTTTTCGAAAGTATCTAATCCTCTCGGAACAGATATTAGTATCAATAAAACGCGGTCATCCACAACACCCGATTTTCCTTTAGCCGATATAACACAGCAAATTTCTAAATTTTCAGACCTATCAAAATTAGCTAATTTTTCCACAGCGGATTTGGCAAAGCTTTCTGGTTTTCCTATACCAGATTTTGCGAGAACATCATCGCCATCACCATCTGCATATATGCGTAATATTGCAAATTTGTTTGGCCCAATTGGTAAAATCTCTCCTGCGAGAGATATTGAATCGAACGAACGAAAATCAAATGATTTTGCTATGGTTGATCCTATCCAATCACCATTCAAAGCAACTATTGGATCTTCAGAATCTTGTAGAAATTTTTCTGCAACTCCAGAGGACTACACAACTGATAGGAAAAAGATGGAAATACAAAACGATAACGCAAAACTCAATCGATCAAATGAATATCAAGGAACTGAAGATCTATCAATTTCTAAATCTGAATTTGGTGGGATGTTGGATATGACCACGATACATAAAAAGCAACAACAACCACAGGGTAGTGACATTGGTGATTCATTAAATTTATCGAAAGATCGTCAGTAATTTTCCTACATGAATGATTGCCGATTAATCAGTATTTTACGATTATGATTATTTCAATACATTTATATTACATCGCTGCCTGTATTTTGTACTCTTACATTTACTTGTCAGACATTTTTACATACAAATTAAATTATATTTTGTAATTCTAGAAATACTCAAATCAATACGATTAATTTGTATATTTATTGTATTTAATAAACCGTTTTTTATCATTTTTTTAATTCATTTAGATACTTATATCTAACTCCACTTTCGTAAGGAAAGTGGTATTTTACACATAAAATGTTAATATATTTCCAAATCATTATATGTATATGCAGTGTATATGCAAATGGAAATGTTTATGCAAAATCACTAATAGTGATTGCGGAATCACGATCATGGTTGTGATGTAACTTCATTCACGACTGTGATCGTGACCTTATTTTGAATGAATTTGTTCACTGTGATCGTAATCCTTGATCTTGATTGAATTATTTCTTATAAAATACTTTAATGTAGCTTACACAAAAATATCTGTATGTAATGTTAATTTAAACGTTATATTTAAATGTTACGTCACGTTACGTTTTCTTCATACATATATCGTAAATTTACTTTATTTAATATTAAAAATGAAGAATAATTCAATCTTCTTTTCTTTACAGATACATCAATATCCTAAAGAGTAAAATATTAATTCTTCCTTCCGATTGTAAAATCGTAATATTAATTTGATGTTGTTAATATAAAAAATAATATAAAAGATATTAATATACAAGTTATGTGATACGTGCAAAAAATAGTTATGCTCTCCACCAATCAGAAACGATCAAAAAAATTACAAATCACTGTGAAAAATCGTTCTGATTGAGAATGAACATAATCGATTCACTTGTGATTTATAAGTAGCGGTTCACACCATCTCTAAATATGCAGAGAGGAAACCTCTCTAGTATATGTATACATACTGAGAACAATGTTGCACCATTTTATATATTAGTTGCATAGCGTAGTTGTACGTACACATAAATCAGTAACTAATAAATTATAGACTTGTCAGAAAAAGTTATTAAGTAAAAGTTATTTGCAATTGATAGTTACACTTTACATATGTATGTACATTTACAGAAGTACTCTAAATGTAGCTAAATCGATTAGATGTAATTTGAAAACAAAACTATTCAGTAATATAGTTAGGTTATCTGTGATTAGAACATGTGTTATAAAAATAGAACATAGTTGACATAAACTTATGTTTTTATAAGAATTAATATGTTCCGGCCGGCAAGGAGCTTGTTACGCTCTTTAAATCGTATCAAAGAATGCCGTACAGTGCATGTTAATAGTCAAAATTTATCAGAAATTACAGAATATGAATGTAAGAATTATTGAATTTTGTGTTATTTTAATATTTCGTTAATTCTTGTATGTGAATATTATGATTGAATTGTAGCTGTTATCTCAGATGAGTACAAAAGAGGACCTTCAGAAGGCAGGGCACTTTATCTAGATGCTCAAGCAACTACACCACTGGTAAATATGATGTGATGAATTACAATATAATTCTTGATATTTGAATCAATTATTAAATAGGATCCACGAGTATTGGATAAGATGATGCCTTTTCTTACGGCATATTATGGAAATCCACATTCCAGAACTCACATGTATGGATGGGAAACAGAAGCTGCTGTTGAACTTGCTCGTAAAGTTAATATCATATATAACACAATGGTTTCTTTTTAAAGAGCTATAATCTGACAAAATACTAATCAAATATTTCATTCCAAATAGCAAATAGCAAACTTAATAAATGCAGATAGCAAAGAAATTATATTTACATCTGGAGCCACAGAATGTAATAATATAGCTGTTAAAGGCGTTGCAAGGTTCTACAAAGAAAGAAAGAATCATATTGTGACAACTCAGATAGTATGTTAATTATATTGAACTATTAATTATTGTGCATTAACTTATTGTGCATTTATCTTTATATATAACTTTATCAATGTAGGAACACAAATGTGTATTAGATTCTTGTAGAGCTTTGCAAGCAGAGGGATTTGAAGTAACTTATATTCCAGTAAATGCAAATGGTCTTATTGATCTTAATCAATTAGAAGATGCAATAAGGCCAACTACTTCTTTAGTTTCTATTATGATGGTGAATAATGAGATTGGTGTGCGACAACCAATCGAAGAAATTGGTGCTATTTGTAGGTAAGAAAAGATATTATTAACTAATACCAAAAAAAATTTTGAATTCAATGATGCTATCAATTTTACAGAAAAAAGAAAGTGTTCTTTCACACAGATGCAGCCCAAGCAATTGGCAAAATCC